>NC_090937.1:1303448676-1303751707 GCF_040938575.1 Ambystoma mexicanum
TTCAATAACCCTTAAAAAAGGATTTACAATGCGACTATAAGAAAAGACGTAGCTGAAACCGGTTGACCATTTGCAACATGGATAGCGCTATCAATTATTAGATCCTGTGTTCCCTATTTCAAGAATATGTTCTTTCATGAGGAACGTGAACGAGGGCAGCATTAAGTATTGAATGTCCATTATTTCCACTCCATTTTGACCACTCATACTACGGACACTGGCTGTGGCTTGGGTTTTGCGAGTATAGTACATTTTCATGTATTCCTTTTCACCATTTGGTGTGTCAAGGCCCACATAGATAATACAACAAGTGTGTGATGTATTATGAATTGTATCATTTGCATGCTGGCTGAGGCGTGAGTTTGCTGTAGTTTCTCTCCTTTACCTTTCCTAGATAGGCAGCACATCATCACTGCCTAGGGATAATCTACACCATACAGGAAAGTTAATTTCTTCTATAGGAAAGCTAGTTCGTGATTGCTGGAAATTTCTTTGCATACAAAGGGGATTATTTTTCACATGTGTTATCACTAATATGAGTGTCACACTTCAGTCTCCGTCACTGGGTGTATATTTTATACCTCAGAGTAGAATCTAATTGGTTTGCGAATCTTGGTTCTAAAAGCACAGTTTCACTCGGGAAACTGTAAATGGATGACAGTCTTATTTCTGGGAGAAGTTTCTTCCATTGGGTGTGAATCTTACTACTGATAACTGTCTCAGAGTGCAAATAATAGCTAAGAGCCTCACTCGGGTAAGAGTTTGCATCTGTACATAACAGTCCCACCTTTTGGGTGACGGTCTCGAGCCCTGCACCAAAGTCTCACTAGTATTACTCATTAAGCAGAAGCTTTAAACCTCGTGAGGTGAGTGAGTTTAGTTTATGGTTGTTTGTCTTCATCTACACCAAAGGATCCCCATGTCAATAGAGACAGTAAAAGATTTTAATTCTGCCCTGCCAAGAATTCCTTATATGAACATTGTATTACTATTTATTTGGCCCAGTGATGCCCAAAAATTAAAGATACACACGGTTTATGTATGTCACTATCGGTGAGCATCGGGAACTCTATAAATGTATAAGCTCCCGGGAGAGTACAATGTATTTTACATAGATATGACTGGATTAACATGCAGGAACCTTTCCATTCTTATCCTTCATTGTCGGACAGAGTGAACATACAAAATTAGGAGTCTTAGCACCGTTTCTTAGTATCTATCCTGATAGATGTGCACAATCTACTTTTCTTCAATTCCATTGGCATCTGCTTGCCTCGAAGCAAAGATTGGCCCATTATGGTGGAATTTATGTGGCACATGACTGTTGTCGATTCTGTAACCTAGTTCCGGAGTCAGTTAAACACTGGTTGTTGCACTCTAAATAACTGGTAAATTTGCGGTCTGCTTATTTTAGAAAGTTCTCAAATTTTAACACAGGAGACGCAGACAATCAAATATGGTCCTTTTGTCTTGCTGGGCGAACGATATCAATAGAAATTGCTGTAACAGGTTTTGTTAAATCCCTGAAATTGGAAATCTATACACTGGAGTAGAGGGTGGCTGCTCGATGATTGATTCTGGATCTATGTTTTATCTTACTGTTATCTTATTGTTTTATATTTTATTAGGGCGTTTGGAAAACTTGACGATAAATCTTTTGTCCTTTTAATGATATGTATGTTTTTGTCATTCACTCGTTGGTTGTATGCAATTAAAAAACGTGAGATGGCTATATGAAATGTACTGATGTCTCGGAATATATTGCATAATTGTATGTTTTAGACTATTACTTGGAATGCAATTTATTAAAAAGGTTGCATTTTTTGTGTTTCAACCATACCATAAAATAGAAAAATTATAAAATAGACACAGTAAAAGGTCTGCATGCCTATTGTAAAATGATGAAATGTGTGGCTTGTGTGAAACCTTAGAACTGCCTAGTTGTATAGATACATTAAGCAGTTCTATGTCCCAAGCTTCCATACATTTTAAAAATAAGCGAGTGCGGGCATCCAGAAAAACAGCCCGAGCATTCACATTGGGGCAGATGGAATTTCTCTCAGTTACCATTACGAATTGTAAAACATAAAGTACCTATTTACAATTCCAAGCGTTTAAAAGTGATCTACTTACAGACAATTAAAACTTACCTTATGTGAACTTTGGCATTGCTATTAACTTGAACCGCACTAAGCCTCTCCTCAATCAACTCTGCAAACATTGTAGGTGTAAGGCGATTTGCTGGCGTTTCCATTAGGTAGCGTGCCAGGTTTTGACCCTCTGCATACAGAACCCCTTTGTGCCAGGCTTCATTATCAGATCTGAAGGAGTAAAGAGTCGCATTTTAATCATTACAAGTTTAACATATCTTTATCATTACATAGAGAGGCAGAACAGCAGAGAACAAAAGAATTCCTGTTCGGCTCTGTGGCCCAACTACATCCTGTACTACAATTGACGCATGCATGCTAATGTTATTACAGGTAACAAGTAGGACATTTATCAGAGGGAACCGTTTTGCCAAAAGACCAAAGCTCAAACACGTGGAAAGAGAAGAAAGCACAAAAGGTAAAGACCGAACAACAAAGCTTGATTGGAACAGCATTGTTTAAGAAATGTACAGTTTACATCAGCAATAGCAACATATAGGATAGAATGCTCATGGGAATGTACAAACTGAACAGGATGTAGGGAGCAGAAACATTGACATTGCAGAATATGTTTAGAAAATAATATTGTATGTAATAAACGTTCATTTTGAAACATGTTCCATCAAATGCATACACTCAGATATAACATGTTAATCAATAACCCCAGACAGCATTTGGTATAGAACATATACAATCTATTAAAATCAACAAAGCAGTAAATACAGGAACTATCAACCCCTTTTCGAAAAATATCAGATTCTTGGGGATGTTCTTAAAAAGCCCATCAGTATCCAAGCTATAACAGGCATCTCGACTCTTAGCAAAAAGAGTAATGCTGGTTTACACTGCCTAGATTTAAGTGTCAAGATTAAGAAGTGTTGACGAATTTGCACATCACATGGGTAAAAAAAAAAAAAAAAAGCTATAAGTCTTCATTTGCTGCAAATGCATCAAGTTTGATGAAGCAGCCTGTTTACTTTGCAGTAATCCCATTCAGTCATATATTATTGAAACATGCTCTAGTATTAAGGGGCGCACTCATTCATCTTCGGCCATGACAAATATCCAGGTAGCTGACCATCAAGCAAAGTTATCTGCATCCTATTAGCGGGTTTCAGGATTTCAAGTTGTTCTCTTTCCATGGTGTGTCCTAATTGCAAATCGAATAGAATTGTATTCGACACCATGCTCTAAATACCTGCAGTATTTATTTTATTTATGGAGTACATATAATGCACCTATATGCAATGTGCTTCGTGGCACAACAAGACAAGAGGGTGGGGGGACAGCGAGGACAAAACAAAATTGATCCTACTAGGCCTTGTGACATTCAGATCGTGAATCGCGAGTGCGCCAGAGAAGGCTAAGTGGACAGAGCCAGGGGAAAGCAGAGTGCAAGGAGAGGAAGGTCCATGAGCTAAGTGCGAGGTAAGGGGCTGGAAGGGCTACAATGGTCTAGGCCCAGCCAAGCTAGTGCGGGTGGAGGCAGCCAGAAGGGCAAGTGCAGGTTGAGGGAGGAGGTTGGGTGGGGAGGGGGGTCTAGGGAGACCAAGTGCAGGGGAAGACTGGACTAGGGGGGATTGGTGTCCTGTAAGACTCTGAAGGAACCAAGCAGCCAGTCAAGAGGCAGACAGGAATATTAGCAGGAGAGGGATGGAAGAAGAGACAAGGAAGGTCTTGAGAAGGTGTCGGAACTTAAGGAGATCTGGCTCAAGTCTGGGAGGGGTTGGGAGGTGTAGCAAGGCCATTCTAGAGGGAGGTACCTGCAGAGGAGAGAGATCTAACGCCCCACTCTCTGCTTGGAAAAACGTCTGATCTGCAGAGAGTTAGAGCTAGATGACCAAAGGGCTACAGCAGGGAGGTATTTAGGGAGAGAGTTGGATGTAGTGGGTCCCAGAAAGCCATGTGGATGATGCAGAGGGTCCTAAAGTTTTTCCTTGCAACCAGGAGCCAGTGGAGAGATTTTACGCCGGGAGAGATGCAGAGAGAGATTTTACACCGGAAGAGAAAGAGAAAGAGAAACGCACACCGAGGTTTTTTGCCTCAAAGGAGGGTGAGGTGAGGGGGCTCATGGAGGGCGGACAGAGTGTGGGAGGGAAAGAGGGAGCAGGGGTTCCCAATGGGAAGGATCTCCATCTTGCTGGCATTAAGGCAGAGATCATTAGCAGTGCACCATGGACGAACAGCAGATAGGCAGTCAGAAATAAGAGAGGGAGAGGGGCAGGGGGAAGCAGAGGAGGGAAGCTTGAAGGAGAGCTGCGTGTCATCCACATAACATTGGAAGTTAGGAGAGAAGGTTGAGATCAAATGGGCTAGAGGGGCCAGGTAGATGTTGAAAAGCCAAGGCAAGATGATAGAGCCCTGAGGGACACTGCAGGTGGAGAGTGAAGTCAAGAGTCAAGAAGGATGATAACGGAAGCAGAGCTGGAATTGAGATTAGAAAGCAAGTCTTCACGGGTGTTCATGAGAGCAGATACTGTGCCTCTGGCAGCTCTGAAGACGGACTGGTGGCCCTGGAGACAACCAACAGATTTAGTGTGGTGGATAAGCTGGGAGATGCCCAGCCTCTCCAGGGGTCTACCCAGGAAGGGGATAATGGAGATAGGGCGGTATTTTGCCAGAAAGGACTGGTTGGCAGAAGGCATTTTGAGGAGAGGGTGCGCAAGTGAGTGCTTGAGGAGAGAGGGGAAAGATCCAGTGGAAAAGGAGTGATAGCAGAAATAAGCCAAGGCTGGAGCAAGGGAGACAATGTTGTCCTTGATAGTTCTGGAGGAGCAGGGGAGCACCTGTTGGGATGAGATGTTCATTATGGAAATAGGAAGCAAAACTGCCAACCTGAAAAGATTGCTTTATAAAGTTTGACGAATCCTTTGGTGGTGAGGCTGCTACCGATGGTCCCTCTGAGGGTGGTACTCAGCGGGTGGATCTCATGCAGAGGGTTCCCCCTATGGGACTAGCGACGACTGAACGCAGTATGCCCAAGACAAATCCCCATCAACCTCAGCCTCCTACCCCACATAGAGTCCCACAATCCCACACACTTCCATGCATCTTAGTAAAACAGAAGAACTGGCCTCCCTAGAAAGTACTGGGACATGGAAGAGTAGGGATTTCCTCTGGGAGTTACCTACAGAGACTGGGATGAAGAAGAACACAAGAAACCCACTTGGGAGTAATAACAGCAATACAGAGACGAGGAGGAGGCATGGAACGGCCCACGGAACCAACATGAGCGCTCCAGTCAATACGAATCATACAGGTACACTCCAAGCATAAAAAGGGAAGAAGGATTTTACGACCTGTTAGATCCTTCCACAAGGTGCCAGAAAATTCAAATGCGGCTGTGGAAACAGACACCAGGCGCGCAGGAGTGGAGACACTTGGCCGCAGGCATAAGCACCCCTGATAGAACCACTGGATTGACCAGAGCAGGAAGTGGAAAGAAGGACAACCAGATGACAACGGGAGCTGGTTTGCGCTGGGAGCTGCAAGCACATCGTCAAAGAAGAAAGGAATGCTATGAGGATGCCGTGGTCTCCGGAACAGCCGTGAGAGACCAAAAAATGGGAGAGGCCCACGGACAACCGGAGGTTGCTGGTAAGGTGCAGGTAACCAGGAAGGTTGGTGGGAACCCCGAGGGGCAGAAAGGCTGCAAGGAATGGGTCTGGGACCCACAAATAGTAATACGCTGCCTCTAAAGCAATAGTCAGAGTACCTGGCAAGAGAGTATACCAGGTCAAGAAAAGAGAATGTCATGGGTTTGGGACCCACACCCATTTATGAGGAACTGCCTCCAAAGCAATCTTCATAGTCACAGTATCTGGTAGGGTAGTGAACACGGTGGGCTGTGTATGTTAAGAAAGCCTGAAAAGGCCAGGGGAAGAACCACACTCCCTGGTGTTTTAAACTTTACAAGCCTGAGGAGGCCTGGGGAATAACCATACCTCCTGACATTCTGAACTGTGAAAGCCCGAGAGAAACCAGGGGAAGAGGCGTACACCCTGAAGTTGTGCAGGAGTCTGGGACCTGTAGATAAAGAGAACCAGTGTGAAGGGGTCTGGGATCTAAATAAAGAACCAGGGGAAGGGAGTCATTCCCCCTGGTGTTTGTGACGATTGTGATAAAGGCCAAGAGAAGGAAATCATTCTCTTGGCATTGCGAGTGGACATTGTTAACATTGTTCTCTTGAGATGTAGGTTTTGCAGTTTGAACATTGCTTTATTTGTGAACATTGTGAGAGACCGGAGAGACCAGGAGACTGAAGTCAATCTCTTGGTACCAAGGCTTTGAATTGGACATTTTAGCTAGACATTTTGACACTATTATTGAGTTGAGGCAGGGAACCCCCTCTTAGTAATAGGGTCAGGTAGGGGTTTTCCTTTATTTTGATAAAATATAAGTCTTTAACAATCATGCCATCTGTGTGTCAGTCTCCTCCTTCCACGCCATTACAAAAGGGTAAACCATGCAATTTTTAAGACATTTCTCCCGGCACCCACTTGTAATTGTAATGGTTTGTTTGTAAAGTGCGTATACACAAGTGAAGTGCTTCAAGGCGGGTAGGGAACAAGGGGATAAACATCGTCATTCTTAGGGCTTGAAGATTCCGAATGATCTAACCACAATAACTACCATACGAGGCCGGGGCATTTCTACTAGTATAAGTGTGTAACAAAGAGTGGGTGAAAAGAAAGTGTGGGAGGGGGGGGAAGTGCACAGGAGAGGAACAAACAAGACAAAAAAAGGTTGGTCTTTAGTGCGCCCATGCATGCATGCATAACCAACTAGGGAGGGGAGATAGAGATGGACAGACAAACATGCTAAGCCTCGTACATTCATGGTTGTGCGAGCGAGGAAGAGGGGGACACGTGCTCCCAGTCCAGCAGGGGCCATGGTTAAGTGCAGAGTGGGTGCCACTCTCATGGAATGTATTCCGAGTGCAGTAATTCAGGCATGGTGCAGAGGCAAGTGCATGACTGGCGGGGGAGCTTGGGACCTGTGAGGCTCTGGAGGTGCACCAGGTGACCAGTCAGCTGGCTGAGCAAATTGGGGAAGAGAATGTGGGATGCAAGCAGGACAGAAGAGAGGAGGTTAGCAAGGGAGGGAGAAAGAGGAAGAGAAGAGGAATGTCTTGAGGAGTTTCCGGAATTTAAGGAGGTCCGGCTCGGGACAAAGAGAGGTAGGTATGCTGTTCCAGAGGCAGGCACCTGCAGAGGATAAGGATCTACCTCCAAATCTGTTTGGCAAAACTGCTCACCCGCAGAGAGTTGGAGGAGGCTGAGCGGAGGGCTCTGGAGGAAGAGTATTTGGGAAGAGAGCATTGTAGATAGTATGGGCCCCGGCCCCAGAAAACCTTGTGGACTATGCACAGGGACTTGAACTTGATCCTTGCAGCCACTGGGAACCAGTGGAGGGTTTTTAGCACCGTAGAGATGCGGTCCCTGGGCTTGAGGCCAAGGATAAGTTTTGCGGTTCTGTTCTGGATAAGTTGAATAAGTCGGAGAATAGAAGTAGGAAGATTGAGAAAGAGACTGTTACAGTAGTCGAGTCTGGAGAGAACCAGGTCTCTGGAGATGGTTAGCCTCTGGGGGAAGGTCAGAAAAGGTAGAATACCTCTGAGAAGGTGCAGTTGGTAGTGGGGCTTTCTGGACATGTCCAAGATGTGGATGTGAGAAGAGAAGGAAAGCATAGAGTCGAAGATGACCCCCAGATTTTTGCCTCAATAGTGGGTGAGGATGCAGGACCAAGGGTGGTCGGCCGGGGTGAAAGTAGAAAAACGGGAGCAGGGGTCCCAATGAGGACAAACGAGGACCATAACATGGTTGATAATTTCTTTGGTCAAAATTGTCTTCATTTCTCTATATCCCCAAACAAAGCTGAACCGGTTCCATACTCCGGTCATCCTCTAGGAATGAAGCAATTAACTCTATATGGACTACATAGTTGGGCATTGATGTAGGTAGGCCCAGAACATACTTAAAAAATTAGCTTTACAGGGTTTAAAATCCCCAAATGCATGCTCCATATTAGGTGACTGCCTTTGGTTTAGCCCTCCAACATTTTATATATGCATTAATAAGCCTTAGTAATGAGCGCCGCGTCCTAGGCAAGAAAACAGTGTTGTCGGTGGAAGCAAGTACAAGAATGTGTTTTGTGCAACCAGGAGGAACGTCGAGTATCATCCATTAAGGCAATCTTGAAGGGCATTTATGTAGAACGAGAAGGCAAGCACAAAGCCCTAACACCAGTTTCAACAGAAAACCAGGGCGGCATGCAGTATTTATTAGCTCCAGGGCATATGTATGCAACATTATCTTTATGAAGACAGGAGAAAATGCGGACCCAATCTATTTTGCAGTTCATCTTCCTCAGGCACTGCCATAACTTTACACAATTAACTTTGTCGAAGGCAGTGCTCAGGTTCATGAACGCCAGGTGGATAGTGTCCTTTTGCAGACAAATGGCATCTGAGATAATCAAATATAGATTTAAGGATTGTTCATTGGTCCCCACACCCTCCTGAAACCCAGGTTGAGGGACCTGGTGCAGGAGGTGAGCTCAGGTGTTAAGCCCTCAGAGTTCATGGTTGACAGCCAGGTCTGCATGTCTGGGTGTTGGAGGTTGGTGAGGAGTAGGAATTCGGTTTTGGAGGGGTTGAGCTTCAAGTATGCACTGGACATCCATCAGCGAAAGGCAGGTTTTGAGCCTATGGATGTGTCACGACCCTTGCCCAAAACCCCCTCTGGCAAACCCATTGGCCAGGTGGAGTCAGGACTCGGGCCTCTAGAGCCTGGCATCCTCTTCAAAAGCCCTCATGGGGCCAGGCTCATACACCATGAACAACAATGTGCTTGGGAACTACTTTATTGTATTGTCAGCCAACATGGAGGCATCCACATAGCTTGGTTCCTAGGAACCAAGCTATGCAGTCTAGTGTTTCGGGTGTGGCAGGCCTGGAACTACTTTCCCTGGTACTACTTCACCAGGGCTATATAAAGCACACCCTGACTGCAGAACATGCTTCGTGTTTGCAGCTTGCAACGTGACGCTCACCGTGTCCAGCTATTCCCTCGAACCTCGGAGAAGCAAAACCTGCAAGGAGACAAAAGGAACATCATTAGCAGCAGCATCTTACCTGCAGTCTTCATCTTTAAACACTCGCAGCTACTGAGAACAGCTTCCTCGAATCTGCACACCTCCCGGACAGAACGACCTGAAAGAGGAAGATAGAGGCAACATTAAAGAAAGCTGTAGAGACATTTACAAATTTACGAACTGCTCAAAAGGCTTACCTGGCTGGTCGCCTTTCGGCTGGCACCACTCCAGACATTCTACTCGCGCTGAAGAACACTGCGACCTACAAGGAAGAAAACACAGGTTAGCAAAGGCAAGACTTCGCAGCGCTGCGCATAGCGCTTACCGCATCATACCGCTCTTAATGCGCCATCATTTACCCGCGGACCTCAACCAAGCCAGTTCGCCGCGCTGAAGCTCTGCATACCTAAGGGAGAAAAAAGACATTTTAAACAAAGAAAGGCATGCAGGATAGCAACAAAACTAAAGAACAGCAATAAGACCTACCTGAACAATATCAAACAGGCCGGCGTCAGTGAAGTAACTGGACCGCACTCGCTCATGAAAGACAACGCGCCCCTGCAAAGAAGGCAGGACGGAGGGCACGCCTAATTCTACCACAAGGCAGAACCTTGCCCGCAGACCACATCAGGGCAAAGCTGAGAAGCATACCAGCGAGTAACCCAGCTGGGTGGCGTCCCTGTGGATACCAGGTGAGCGTAACAGGATGTCCATGATGGAGTTGATCTTGAGATACAGCTGTGTATCATTGGCGTATTGGTGGATGTGGTGTGTGGCTAGGAGGGCTCCCAGCGGCACCATGTATAGATTGAAGATCACTGGGGAGAGGATGGAATCCTGGGGGACTCCACTGGTGATATGTAGCATTGGCGATCTAGAGGAGTCCATATGAACAAACTGCTGGCTGTTGGCAAGTAAGGCCTTGAACCAGGGTAAGGAAAAGTTGCTGATCCCCATGCGCCGAGGTAGGGTCTCCGTAAACACCTGGTGGTCTGTGTCGAAAGCGGCTGAGAGGTCGAGAGAGCCAAGAGGCAGGGGTGGCCATCAAGGATGTTGAGGGTGTCAACCACCCATATGTGTTGCTGTCTCTGTGCTGCATCTGGGTCTGAACCGGGATTGGTAGGTTTGGAGGAGATTGTTGTTGCAGTTGTGTGGCTACCGCTTTCTCTGTGATCTTACATAGTAAGGGAAGATTGGACGATAGTTACCTATGTTGTCGGGATAGATAGTGGGTTTCTTTAGTGGAGGGAGGATTTGTCCTGTTTTTAGGGTCTATGGGAAGGTGCCTTGAGCTACGGAGCCGTTGATGATCTCATGGTAGTGAAGGAGGGGAGGGTCATGAGGATGGATGCTGGGAGGATGTCGTCTGTATATGATGTGGCTTTGAAGGCGGCCAGGGTTTCTAACAGGTCCTCAGTTGAGTGTCTTGAATGTTGTCCAAGTTGCAGAGATTTCGCAAGGAGGGACGTGAGGTGGGTCTGTGGATGCAGAGCTGGTGTCTATGTGCTGGCGAATCTTGCTTATTTTGTTGATGAAGATGGTGGTGGATTTTTTGATGGAGTGTGGTATGGCAGGGGCAGGTAGGGGGTCGATGCAGTGCTTGACCCCTTTGAAGAGGGCTCTGCTTTATTGTCAGCTTCTGCTATGGTGTTCTGATAGTAAGTGGCCTTGGCTTTGTTGAGTGGTCGGCGGGTTGGTGAGAGTTCTTTGAGGGACGCCAGGTCAGATGCCCACCAGAAGCCAGGACACGTGCAGACTTAAAATCTGCCGCTGCAAAAAGGCAAGGACCAGAATACAAGCCTTCCCTGCCTACGCCCCAAGACTATGGAACCTCCTCCCAGTCACCATACCACCCTTTGAGACAATTACGCTCTAGTGATGGTCATCTCTTGGTCGTTCCCCATTCAGTATATAAATCACGGGGCGATAGAAGATTCTCTGTTTTTGGTCCAAAGTTGTAGAGCTCCTTACCACTAGAAATAAGGATTCTGAGTTAATTTCTTCAGTTTTGTCGAGCATTGAAGACCTTTTTATTCAGATAAGAGTAGTTTTGCACCTAGGGGGTCCTGTATGATCTTAGCTGTGTTCTCCATCAATCGCTGTTTTCATCTGCGCCGCTATACGGTTTGTTCTGTTCTGCACACGTTATAAATAACAAAAATCAAAATCAAATCAGAATCGACCCCACGCTCCTACAATTCAGAAAAGAAGACCCACCTCTTCAAGGAATCTCTCTGCCTCAACAGCTATGGCTATCATATCGCCCCTGGCGCCACTTGACTCTGTAGACGCCGTCCACACCTCTCCTGTCACCCAGTACGGCTGTACACGTCCTCTGTATCCCACCGCCTGCTGTACATCTGTTCTGTTACCTCTGAAAAGTGCTCTTTTATGTATCTGTATTGCTCTGTAAAGGGTTGCGTTGCTTCTCGAAGCTAGGTCCACACAAAAAAAGAAAATAATAATGCAAAGGAAAGCAACATCGCTGCTATTGGTGACAGCATGGACCTGGAATATGATGAAGGGGGTGGCTGCAGAAAAAAAAAAGAACTCTGGAAGCAGAGGCATGAATATGGCGAGGAGGATGCAATTTATTTTAACTGGGAGGAACTCTGATACTATGCTCATGTAGCCCGATCTTATGCAGCCGTGGGAGGTTAAACCAGATTGGCAGTTTTAAGATAGGTCTGTTCGATACTTATAGTCTCACCAAATGAATACCTGCATATATGCCAGAAGAATCAGGGAAGGTGAAGAATTTGGGTGTCTGCACTATCAGATAACGTTCTGATGGGGTGATCTCTGCGAGATGGAGGTTGGGAGAAGGGAAGGGGTATGGAAAGTCAATGCTTCAGAAGGTGGAATTGGTGTGTTGGTTTTGTTATGTGAATGTTCTTGTATTGATACATTGTGGTAAGAATTATTTGATATGGTGATAGAATGAGAAACCAAATGCAATACAATTTATTTTTTAACGGATTAAACCAACTAGCATGCCTCATGACAACTGGCGCACGCCTTGGACTGGCTAGTGTAAAGCATATCTATAGATTCTGTGGGATTTTAGTTGCATTGTGGCAAATTTACATATGCAAGAGAATTCTATATGAGATTTGTATATAGATTAGATGCTATAATTACAGATGATTTCTGGAAACTTTAGTGGGTAAACTCTCGCTTTTCATTACGATAACTAAGCTGTGGATGTTAAGTGATAATAAATTAAATGAAACAAAATTGCAGAATGTTACAGGATAGCTTTAATTTAATTGTAGTAAGGGTATATGCAGTAAGGGTATATACTATATGAAAACAATTTTAATTTATATAATACTTTTTAAATGGCCTATTATGGAATTATATGCATCATCTTGAATAATGTGGGTAAAGTAAAATTGTTACTGAATATTACCCTTTGGCACAAGGGTTTCATGGCTTTGATCAAAGACTTTTATTAAAATAAAAGGGGGTTGGGAATTGCCTCTCTGTCCCTGCTCTAAGTGGCGTTTCCCTACCTAAAACCAAAACTAAGGGTCTCTGTCAATGTCAGAATGTCCAAAGCAAAACCATCCTGTGTTCAAAGTACTATTCTGCCCATAAATTCTAAAAATCAACTCAGAGGTGAAAAGGGAAAATTTCTTTGGCCTGGAGTAGTGTGCAAATGTTCAAAAAGGAAATGCGCAACTCCAACACAAAGTTCCAGAAGATTAGAGTTCCTTGTTCCAAAGTGTAGTTCCCATTTCCCTGGATTTCTCTTCACTTTGTTTTATATTCAAGAATGTCAGTTCCTTCGGTTTCTCCTGATCAACACCACAACTGGTATACAAAAGATTTGGATGTTAGTCTGTATCTTATTAGGATACCTGGTGTACTCTCCTGGCCGGTATTCTCTCTTTAATATGGTTTCCACAGCCTTTTGCTAATCCTGATGTATTCTTATCAAGACTTCCTTGGGTACCCTATATTACACACTGTTCAACTTCACAATGCCTGGTGTGCTTTCCTGCCAGGGCCATCTCACATGAACATGCTTACAACTTGCATCTGCCTGGTATACTCTGCTGCCAGGGCTTTCCTTATATGAACACACTTGCAACTTGAATCTACCGGGTATATTTTCCTGCCAGAGCTTTTCTCATGTGGGCTCTGCGTAGACTTATAAACTTGACAGTCTCATATGTGTTCTGCCTTGTCTTGAATCCGCCTGGTATACTATGCTGCCAGGACGTCTCAGGTATACTGCATGCACTCAAATTTGACAGTCTCCTATACTTATTCTGTTCTGCCTCTAAGAAATGTTCACTTGTTCGTTCTCTCACATATGCTTCATTTCCGTTTATTTGGTTATAGCAGGGTTGCCAAAACGCGCAGTGTCCCCTCTTCCCTCGGGCAGACTCACTGGCTTTTTTTTAAAAACTTTTATTTTTGCTGGCAGCGGCAGATGACATACGCACACATCAGGTCAGATATGAAATAACAATGTAAGAAAAACTACAGCGTACAGGGATGCTCATAAACAGCGAGAAATAGTCATAAGTTAAGAGCAACATTTCAGCGTTTTAGGTGACGTGGTACATATCAGTAACAATTAAGGTGAGCTGTCTACCGAAGGGTGGGCATCAAGGCCGTTAAGGTAACTGTTGAAGGCAGTCCAAATGTTTTTAGGCCGGGATCGGGCCGGGAGAGTGCTAATATAATCCTCCTCACAGTTTTGGGACCAGGTCAATAAATTCAGCCATTTCCGGAAGGTAGGAGGAGCAGCACACTTCCAGTTCTGAAGGATACATTTTTTGGCAATTATACAGCATACATTCATGAATTTAGCTTCCCCTCTGACCCCTTCATCTCCCCACGCTCCAAACAACACACCCATCGGGTCGGGCTCAATCAACGTATCGCAGATTTCAGACAGTGTTTTCAGGATCTCATCCCAGAATGGGGCTAGTCGAGGACAGTCCCAAAACATGTGGAGATGGCCTGCATCCTCCGCGCCACAGCGGGGGCAGAGCCGTATGTCAGAGTGGGCGAACCTGGAGAGTCTGCGTGGGGTATAGTATAGCCTATTCAGCAGTTTATACTGTATCGTGCGGTATCGAAAGTTCAGGGATACCCTGTTGGTGTGGGAGCACATTTTACCCCATAATTGGTCTGTAAGGTCCACCCCTAGTTCAGAGGCCCAGTCGTCCCGCGCCCTAGAGGGCGGTGGTGTGGCAGTTGTGAGAAGGAGTTTGTATAATGATGAGACCACCCCGCGGGCCCCACCGGAGTTGGAGATGTAAGAAATTGCGGGATGGTCGGGGGGTTCTTTGGGGAACTCAGGCCAGGTGTCACGGAACGCTGCCCGGAGACTATAGTATTGCAGCATTTCCATCAGCGAACCCGAGTGGCCCAGCTTCCAAGTCTGTGGCGCTATAAACACCCCATCTGGGTAGAAATCGGTTAGGGCTAGATATCCCAGGGTCTGCCAGTGTCATGTCAGGGCTATATCGTTCGTGGGTTCTAGCCCGGGGAGCCTCCAGGCGGGGAGCCACTTGTAATATGGGTGTTCCTCAGTGCCTGTAGCAAATATCTGCCTCCAGGCCGATAAGGTGGTCTGGACTGGATCTATGGGTGAGTCTGGCTCATACCGCCGATGTAAAATTAGGGTCATAATATTGGCGCCGGAGGCAGCAAGGGTTTCAAGCTTAACATGCGGACGAGGGGGGGGGGGGCCCAGGGTACCAATAGGTGGCAAACTGTGCCTGCGCTGCGGTCCAGTATCGCAACAGGTCAGGAGCCGTGAACCCGCCTCTGTCATAGGGGAGAGTCATGGCACCCCACTTCTTCCGGACTCCACCGGAGTGCCACAGGAACTGTGCGCACAGCCTGTGCAGGCCTGCAAAGTACTTCTTGCCAGGCCATATGGGAACGTTTGTGAATGTGTACAACAATTTGGGGAGCAGAATCATCTTCACCAGTGATAACGTCCCAGCTAATGACAACGGGAGAGAGCGCCAACGCGCAATCTTGGTTTCAGCCAGTTCAGCTACGGCTAAGTAATTGTTAGTTAAGAGCTTCTTTGGTCAAAGACACCTGAATTCCCAGGTATTTAATCCCATTAGGGGACCAGCGGAGCAGGTATTCCGTGGCCGGCTGGAGCGTGGTGCGCGTGAGGGGGAAAAGTTCGGATTTGGTGTAGTTGGTAGTGAAGCCCGAGTATGTTCCGATACGAGTGATGTCCCGGAGAATAGGGTCAAGGTGGAGATCCGGGTTTCTGATGAACAGCAGGACGTCATCAGCGTAGAGTGAGATAATCTCGGGGGTACCCTGGAGTCGTATCCCCTTGTGCGCGTGGTGTTCCCTGACGAAGTCCGCCATAGGCTCAATGGCTAGAGCAAACAGGATTGGGGAAAACGGGCAGCCCTGGCGGGTACCTCGAAAGAGAGGGAACAAGGTGGATGTTTGGGAGTTGACGCGAACCCTGGCAACCGGGGAAGTGTACAGTAGTCTGATGTATGCGATCATCCCGGGTCCGATGCCCATGGTCTCCAGGACAAGCCACATGTACTTCCAGGACACCATATCAAAGGCCTTCTGGGCATCTAAGGTGACCGCAACTGCACACACGTCTTGATTGATACGAGCCATGACGTTAAGGAGCCTCCTAATATTGTGTGATGTGGATCTTCCGGGGACAAAGCCAGATTGGTCCTCGTGCACCATGTATGGCATAATGGGTAGGAAGCGATTAGCGATCACCTTGGCAAAGATTTTCGTATCCAAGTTCATGAGTGAGAGGGGCCGATACGAACCGCAGTCATCGCCTGGTTTACCCGGCTTGAGTAGGACCGTAATAACGGCCTCGCGTAGAGACGGGGGGAGGGATCCCAGTCGGAGAGACTCATTCCACACCTCAAGCAATTCGGGGCCCAATATGGCCACATGCTCCTGGAAGAATTCTGCCGTTAGCCCGTCGGGGCCCGGCGCTTTCCCCTCTGGGAGACTGGATATGGCCTCTACTATCTCATCCAATGTAATGGGGGAGTCCAACTGGTCTCTTGTCGCTGGGGAGATGATAGTGGTGGGAATCTGTTCTAAGAACTCACGCATCTGGGTCTCACTATGTTCGGGAGGTTGAGAGTATAGTTCGGAGTAGAAGCTAGTGAAAACCTCGAGTATATGCTGGTCGGACCACTAGGTCGTCCCCTGACTATCCTTAACACAGGTAATTTGGGATTGGCCCCACTCCCCCCTCGCCAAGGCGGCCAATGTTTTGCCAGGTCTATCTCCCTCGCCGTATTTCCGTGCAGCCTGTGGCCGACTAAAATACTGCACTTCCCTGTTGGCCTGCTCATTGAAAGTCTTGAGTTCCTCACTGATCTGGGAGAGGATGCCGGGGTCGACAGAGGCCGGATGGGCTGCTCCAGGGCTCGTAGCTTAGTTTCAGTGCGGGACAGGGTGGCTCTTATGGATTTGAGGACCCCGACTCCCTAGAAATGGACGCCCCCCTGATGAAGACTTTGAAGGCGTCCCAGCGGATCCCCAGGGTGGTGTCCTGTGGCGAGTTGTTCTCAAAGTAGGAGTGAATATCTGCGAGTATGTCTGCCTTGAAGACAATGTCCTGTAAGGCGGCCGATTTAAAGCGCCATGTGTTAATGGTGGGGGCCGGAATTCCCAACTCAACGGACAGCAGAATCGATGAGTGGTCAGATAGTGTGCGTGCAAGTATGCATGTTTCGGAAACCCTGCCTAGCATAGGGCCCGATAATAGGAATACATCGATCCTGGAGGAACTGACGAGTAATAAGTGTATTCCCGCGTTAGCGGATGTAGCGCTCTCCATGCATCATGGATGTCAAGCGTCTTGCAGTGGGTCAGAAGTCTGCGCGCTGCGCCCGCTGAGGGTCTGGGGGCCATGCCAGTCCTATCCAAGGTGGTGTCCAAAATAAAGTTCATATCTCCACCCCAAATGATTTGTACTTCAACATACCCTAAAAGTATGGGCACCACCTGGTCAATAAAGTCGGGGGAATCGACATTGGAGCCATAGGTGTTGACCAGCAGGTAATCTCTATTGGCAATGGCGCAGTACAGCACAATGTATCTCCCTCCAGGGTCTATGTAGCTCTTGTGGAGGACAAACTTAAGTGACTTGTGGATCAATGTCAATACTCCCCTGGCACGCGTGGAATAAGAAGTAAAGTATCTGCGGGGTCCCCAAGTAGGCGCAATGCTCCTTGCCAGTGGACCAGTGGAGTGTGTCTCCTGCAGTAGCAGTACCTTGCAGCCGTGCCTGCTGGCGTATGACATGATCCTGCAACCCTTGGTATAATTACTTGGGCCCCGGACATTCCACGACATTATGGTTACCGGCATCTTAGCGCTCTAAATACTAATACCCCTAAACCAGGAGCCCACTGAGAGCGCTCGCCGACTAGGTGACACCCGCACGTATGACCATCAATGTATGCCACTAACTCTGGAGTCACCTGGTCCCCCAATCTCGGAGTGCTCATAAAGGACACAGTTGTGTGCGTCTCAGAAGTTTCAATGTACATCCCACCACTGCTGCCGTAATTCAAATACGAGATTGAGCCATCTCGTATACGACTGACCCGGTGTGACGCGGTCTGCCAGCCCGCCTCTGCCTTTTCTTATAACATTTCCCCAATCCCCAACCATGCCACCCCCCGCCCTCACTGCCCACCCCCAACTTGCAGTGTAGATTCCCCCGCATCCCCCCGTGTAGGTGTCACCAAATAATCCGACACTCCCCAAGAGGTAGAGGACGGAGGGCGAGATCCAACAGGGATACGGCCCTTTCCGTGCCCAACAGGGGCACACAAGCAGTGACAACCAATAAACCAAGAACATTGCAATTGCAGTGAGGTGTGCTGTTTCCGTGTGGGCGGCTCTTAGAGTACCATGTAGGACAGCAGCGCTGTCAGGGGTAAGTTCTGCGACAGGCGGATCTCAAGACAGGACTCCATAACCAGCTGAGCTTTGCGGACGAAACAAAGTTGAGGAAGAGTCTAGGGTTCAAATTCAGTATGGCGCCCCGGGAAGCAGGGAGAGCATTGTCTGCAGTATTCGAATCTAGTCTGTTCGCTCGGGCGCTGGGGGAGCCTGATTCGATGGGTTTGCAGTACGTTGTTGCCATATACACGTTTCGACTCTCTGATTTACTGGATAGAGAGAAATGGAGAAATAGCTTCCGGTTTGTATTTCGCCGACTCACCCCTCATTGGCAAGGGACCCCGTTGGGTTGGGAAGTGGCAGGTGCGCCTCAATGAATTTCACTGCCTCCGCCAGGACCGTAAAGAAATATAATTTCCCATTATGTGTGATTTTGAGGCGTGCTGGGAATAGGATAGCATACGGAACATTTTGTTCTCTAAGCAGCTTCTTGACTCCGATGAACTGGCGCCTCTCCTGCTGTACCCGCTATTGAGAAGTCCGGGAAGATCCTTATCGTATGTGATTCAAGGCGCAGGTCTCCCTTCTCCCGCGACAGGCGGAGGATAAGGTCCCTGTCCCGATAGTTGAGAATCCTGGCTATAATGGGCCTAGAGATATCGCCCGGCTTGGGCCTCGGTGACAGAGCACGGTGAGCGTGCTCAACGGTAAAGTATGGGGACAGGGCTGGGTTGCCCAAAAGATCCTTAAGCAGGGATTCCACAGCGTCTTCCATGCGCCCCTTAAGAGCATTTTCAGGGACTCCTATAATACGTAGATTATTTCTGCGAGAGCGCGATTAGAGGTCGTCACACTTCGCTCTCACACTACGCATATCACGCGACAGAGAGGCAACAGTGTCCTGCAGCGCATGTATTTCGTCCTCATTAGTAGATATCCGATTTTCAGCATCGGTAATTCTGGTCCCCGCCTGATCCACCCGTGTTTTTAAAGAGGCGACATTAGCGTTGATGTCATCTAATTTCTCGTGAAAAGAAGCAACGTTTTTGGCCATCGATTCCATGAGCGTAGTCAGATCAGGGGGGGCGGAAGTGGGGTGGTGGTCAACCTCCAGTTCCTCCTCTCCCCTCGGGACAGCTTTGGCGAATCTATCCATGGGTCCCCCCTTGGGGGTCCCCTTGATCTTGCTTGGTATTGTTGTTTTGGCTCCAGGGGCTACACAGGCCGATGGCGCGATCCCCGAGGGAAAGAGCGTGGTCCCCCGGCCAGGGGGACAGGGAGTAGATGTCGGTGTGTCCCCAGCTGAGATGGAGGCAGGACCCGGTAAGGCACGGGCGGGCCGACCTTAGCTGAGATGTTAGCGTGGAGCAGTCAGAGAGAAGGTTCCGGGATCCCAGGGCCGGCCGCCGTAAGGGTCAAATCATGGGGGGGCCGCACCCCGGCACCAGTGAAAGAGCGGGATCTGACCCGCCAACAGCCGCCCCACCAGAAGCCCAGTCACCATACAATAGTCCCAAAGGGGGGGCCAGGAGGTCAGTCTCCACGGTGATACGCGGTTGGGAGATGAGACAGAGCCCGCGCCGTGGGGCCCACGGGCCTGGTACAAGTCCTCCAAGATGGGCTACCCACCCCCAGGGTGCGTGAGACAGGATCCGCTGGGCAATAACAGGGAGCTCAGCAGCCCCAAGTACTCGGGAGGGCGATAGGCCACCAGCGGGGGCAGAAGGATGCAGGCGTCCCTGCCGCACAGAGCGGGGCCCCCCCACTGCTCCTCACCTCGAGGGGACGGCGCTCCACGACGGTCCGGGGAACAACCACCCCAAAGGGGACAGCGGCGGAGGCCCACAGCTGGATGTAGAGTGGGGGCCGGGGCGCGCTCCCGCGACGGCCCCAGCAGCAGGTCCCCGATGAAGCGGCTCGCCCAGGGGGGGAAGCCGCAGTCGGCCACGCAGCCACGGGGTCCCGATCGGGCTGCAGTCCTCCCAGCGGGGCACCCAGAGGGATGGATAGGGTGCACAGGAGCCGGGTCGCGTATCGCGCCTCTGCAGCGCGCACCGGGCCGCCGAAAGGAGGGGGCGGGAGTCAGGCCAGCGCCGCGGTCCCCGCGAGGGCCGCCCCAGCCGAAGGCCCGCTCTGGGGTTTCCAGGGTCGGAGGAAAGCCGGGATTTCTCCGACAGCAGCACAATAATGACGGGCAGCAGCCCTGTAGATATGGGAGCAAATCGTATGTTATGGCCGCAGAGGCAGGCAGATGTCCGCCAAGCCCACACGGAGCTCAAAGGCTAAGCAGCCATCTTGGGCGGCTGCACAGCGCCACCAGACTTTTGCTTGCCTGTGGTGGTCTTTCAGCATTCCGCTCCCTCTCGCTGCCCACGCTTCTCCACTTTGCTGCATCTTGGGGCAATCACTCATCTAGTCCACCTCTTTCAGGGCTTCAGTGGTGTGGAGGCAGGCTTCTAGGCAGGCTTCTAGTACCTGCAAACTCCCAGAAGCCTTTTGTTTGCTTCTGGCGTTCTAGCAGCGTACTCCCGCTTGCAGTCCAGTCCCATCTTCCATCTCGGCGACCGGTTGGCTCCACAGACACTGCACCAGCCCCACGGTCCCTTGGTCAGCACTGAGAGAAGTAACGTTCTACAGCCAGCGTCTGCCTGTCAGCTGGTCTGCCGGTTTAAAAATCCCTGCATCAGACTTCTTACTGCAACAACTAGAGCGCAGCGTGTGCTCCTCGCTTCCCGTGATCTTCATTACTGGCAATTCACGAACCCCTTTTAACAAACTATGTATTTTGATTGAGTTTGCGTTACCTATACGACTGTTGTGTCAAACTATGTGACCCCATGTGTTTGTAAATATATCCTATAAGCCTGTACGGTTGGTTTCATTAAACCGTGTGATGTTATGCTGTTTGGAGAACTGTTCACTCTATGTTGATTTTTTCAACTGCATAGATAAACAAACTATTATTTTCTCCAAACAACAAAGAAAGTGTGTTTCTTTCTTTTTCTCCTTTAATGCAGAGGGTAATAAGGGGTGAAACAGTGTGTTTTCATTAGAGCACTCTTCTTTGTACCTATTCAATTGTAATTTTTGTCTTGAATGATAACATCTTCCATTCGACAATCGCTAGAATGGAGGTTAGGCCTAGCTCTCTGTGGATTGCCTGTATTGGAGTGCCTTTGGGAAGGCGAAGTATATTTTTCCAAAAGTGGCCTTCTAGAACTGCCCAATTTTTGGCTTTAAAATTGAATGATGTTTCGGCGCCATAGGTAAGGATCGGAATTACCTTCGCTTTGTAGAATTTAATAATTGGAATCAGACTGAAGCCACAGTATCGTTTCAGGATAATTTTGCCTAGACCGGTCAGGTTCAGAACTTTTTTTCTTAGTGTTTGGAGCCGCGCGGCATCGATTCTGCTTGTATTAACACAAACTCCTAGATATTTAAAGCATTGAACTACGGGGATTTTATTCCGAGTAGAGACCAGTGCATTGTTTTAGTTCGTAACTGGCTCCTCTGAACACCAAAAGGTAGTATGGCCGATTTTTGTGGATTAATTGTAAGTCCATTGGTTTCCACATACTGTTGTAGGGTGTTTAAATGTCTTTGAAGACCGATTGGAGTTTGGTCTATGAGGACCACATCATCAGCATATACTAGGCGACTGACTTGTGTGTTTGCTATTGAAGGGGGAAAACATCTGATGTTTTTAGCTGCAGCATCCATGTCAGAAATGAAAAGGTTCAATATTTCAGAGGCCATCGGGCAGCCTTGTTTGACGCCTTTGTTGGTTGGAATTGGCTCGGTTAATAGAACAGTTTTATTCAACCGAACACGGAGAGTAGTATGATGGTGAAATTCTTTAATGGGGTCTATGATTGAAACAGGACAGCCCCATTTTTCTAGTTTGGTCCATAGCTTTTGGCGTGAAATGCTATCAAACGCTTGAGTTAAGTCAACAAAAGCTATGTACATTTTTAGATCTTTTCTTCTCTCTGTGCAGATTTTCAATAGATTTAGAATGAATATGTTAAGGGATGTCCCAATACCTTGAACAAAACCTGATTGCCATGGGTCGAAATGGCCTGATGTAGTTGCCCAATTTCGCAAAGCTCGAAGTACAAGTATGCCGAATATTTTGCCCATGGAATCTAGCAGCGCTATGGGGCGATAATTGGATGGAATCTGTCGGTTCCCCTTTTTGTGAATGGGTACGATTATCGCTTCCTTCCAAGAGGTAGGAATTTTTTGAGTTGATGTAATATAGTCGAACAGAATTGATAAAAGTTTCGCCCATTCTTTAAGGGCAGCATTGCTGATTCCATCAGGGCCATGTGCATTGGATTTTGACAACTTCAAAATGACACTCTCGATGGTACTCACTGAGGTGTCTATTAAATGCCATTTCTCATTGACTTGTGCGGATGGCATATCTTCTTGTTCGTGATTGAACAGAGCCTTGAAATGAGAAATCCAAGCTGCAGGGTGTATAGGCGTTGTTATCAGGGAATTTTGATCCGTTTGTAATTGATTTAAATGTTTCCACATTTCTGCAGTGTTTGATGACTGTATGGTGCGCAGCATTTTCTCTGCATCATTGCGATCCAGTATCTTTTTATGTCGTTTTAGCCAATTCCGATATTGCTGATGCAGGAATTTTCTTCTAGTTACGGCTAGTGCAGAGTTGTTGCCCTTTAGGGTGTTTAGGCTTTTCCTCAGTGTTTTTTTTCTTAAGGATGATTTGATGGTCAAAGGAGTGCCGATGTGTACTGGGGTTCAAATAGGAACATTTGGATTTTATCTCTTAAGTTTTGAATAAGCTGAGATAGTTCAAAGGTTCTGTCTCTCTTGAAGAATACAGAAAATTTACAAGAGTGGTTGTGTTTCCAGTGAAAGATGGAAGTTTGTTAGATGGAATCTTGATGCAGTTTTTTCCCATATTGATTTCAATCAACTTCATATTTGTGAATTTTGCATTATTTTGAAATGGTAGTAATTTGGCTGAAAGCAAATTATGATCACTGTTGTTTATGTGTATTACCACCATTCTATTTTCTGCCATAATCAGTTCCGATGAAATGTAAATGTAATCTATGATGTGGCCACCATTGCCATGTTTCCTGGTGATATTAGCTGGGATGTCTCCAGTGGTATTGCCGTTTAATAGATTCAGTTTATGCGTATTCATAACGGTGTTCCACTGGTAACCTCTCTTTTCCGCTGGTGTAAGAGAGAAGCTATCAGTTGTTAAGAGGCCTGTGGATTCATCCCAACATTTCGAATTCAAATCACCACAAATAATAAACCATGGGTCCACCCATTTTTCTTTACAGTGCACTAACCATTTTTCTATTTGGTCCGGAAAATTCATGCTTGCGGCGGATGTGGGATTCCAATAAAGGTTAACAATTATGAGTGTTTTCCTTATTTGTTGGTCAGCAATTTTGATAGATCCTACTACAATGTGGATTAAAGGGGTTGGCATGATTTCATTTACTATTGCATAGTCAAATTGGTTATTAATAAGAACCAGTAGGCTTGACATTGGCCTACCAGTATTTCCTTTGATTCCTGGGTTGAGATGGCTTGAATAGCCTTCAACAATAGGCGGAGTACGCAACCAGGTCTCTTGAAAGCAAAAGATATCATGCATTTTAATTTGATTGGTTCCTTCTTGGAATAGATGGCTGAAACCCCTTGTGTTCCATGAGGCTATTGTGAGGGGCGTGGGTGCTGACAAAGCCCCGTCCTATGGCTTCTTGATTTTGTCTGCCACTAGTGCCATCAGCCATTTCCAATTTTCTTCAGTTCCAGCTGCTAAGGGTCTTGATTCCTGTTTGTTAGAAGACCTTTCGTAGCTATAGTCGTTTCTTGATTTTGGTGAAGGAGATTTCTTGCGCCTATAAGAGTTTCTTCGCTGATGTACATTATCTCTTTCTGACTTATGGCGGTCTGAGTAATGGAACAAATTTTTATGCCAACCATTTTTGTATTTGCACCAGTCAGATTTATCAGTTGGGCTATGCCATCTTTCATGATTTTTAACAGACCATTTGTTGGAGCACCTTTGATCGACCTTTGGCTCAGGTGAATGATTTCTTTTTGAAGGATTTTTTGATGGACCAGCTTGTATTCCTGACTCAGTAAGGTCAAAACCTAGTGATCTTAATTGTGATATTTCTGGAATGTGTGATGAGAGGAGTCATCGGGTAGATGAGCACTCGGTCCAGTGTTTTTTCTTCTGGAAATTCGACTCTTGCAATGTCATTCGACGTAAGTGAGCGAAGAGATGGGACATAATGTAAGAGTCTAATAACATTTGCTCGGTTCATGATTAACCCGTCATCTTCGGTATTCATTCTTTCCAGTAGAAGTCCATCTTCAAAGAAGTTGAGATTTGAATCAGGTTTTGTTGCTTTACAAACCACTTGATATCTTGAGCAAGATGGAAGTTTTAGTGGAGAGATCTGGTAGTTATCTTCACTAGGGTCATCTCCGAAGTGCTTCTGCGTGTTGTTGTGTTTAATGGGGGCTAGATTTGAGTCACTCTCTTTGTCTGTAATGCTTTTCGGTTCCTTGTTTGGAAGTTTCTCTTTTTGTGTATTAGCAGTCAACTTTTCCATTTTTGAAGACTTTTGGGTCGGTACATTTCTGTCTTCTCGTCTCCCACATGCTTCCATGGCTATGGGGTTTGACCTGGGCTGTTCAATCTGTAGGGGAAGTAGCCCTTTTAGGACCCTTTCCGGATCAGAATTGATGCTAGGATTCGTTGGAGTGTCGTCCATATCTGTATGGATTATGGAGGCGCTTGCATTGAGATCTTCTTCCTCTTCCAGTCAACTCCTGACTGGTCGCTATTGTCCTCAGAGTAAGTTGATAAATTCTTCATGTCAATTGACAAAGTATCAATTTCATTAACAGAATCTTCTAGAACACTGATGTCTTCTGTGTTTGTAATTTGACGAGTTGGTTCTTTGAGATTTGGACACTTGCCAATTATTTCCTTAGTTGGTGGAGGAGCATGACTCATTTCTTCTTTTTTGTGGCTCTGTTCAATGTAAGTTGATAGTGACTGTTTTTCTTGACGACTTAAATTTGTGCAATTGTCATGTTTATTATGTGTGGCACCTACATGAGGTAAATTAGGCAGTGCTTTTGACTTTATGATTGACTGCACTGTTTGGGTGATTGACTCCTGAGCCGCTTTGTTTTGTTTGCTTTGCTTGGTGGAACCAGTAAGCAATGTCTTGATTGGTGGTTGTACTTTTGGTTGTTGTTTATTGGGCAATTGCTTTTTCTCAAGTACTTTGGATTTGCCATTTGATTTGGTTTTAGATGTTTTAGTTATTGGTTTTAGATTAGATGATTTGGATCCTTGGACAAAAATAGGGCATATTTGCTGTGGCAAATTGTCACATGGAACATGTGCCGCACCTGTGCCAGCTGCTTGAGCTGCACTCCTAGAAATTACCTTGTTGTGCTTTCCATCGAGATTAGGCATGTTATTAATTTCAGTGGAAGTGATTAAACCACTTTGCGTGGGAGGATTAATATTTTGGGGCGGCATGGACTCTACTAGATGTGAATTTAAGATTTCAGGTGAGGCCATTGGATGGTGAGCAGTTTTGTTGACACTAAACTCAGCGTCAATTGGGTCAAAGCGTCTCGAGAGTCGACGGGTTTCCATTTCTTTAATGAGTGGATCAAATATTGAGTGAAGGAGAGTTGCGACTTTTGCTTGACTCATGTCGAGATCCTTTTGAATAGCTGTAATGAAGGATTCAAGGAATATAATTTTTGAGGTCATCATTGCGATGACTGTCGTCTGGTCTTTTAGTTGGTCTGCTATTTGTTCATAAAGCTTCAATAAAAGGAGCCATAACTGCAGACATGGTTGTTATTATGTTAAAGTTGTTTCCCACAGTTGCCTCTAGAGGTGGTCAGGCCTGAATATCTTTGTCCGGTGTCCTGGTAGTTTGTGTAGTATTGTCTTGGACGGTGTAACGCTCACCTGACTCCCACGGAGGCGCTGGCCTGGTTCGCGCTGCTGTGACCTCTTCTAAGGTGATGCGCAGGGTTCGGAAGACGGACTGGACCGGGCCCCCAAATCTGATTTGTCTGGCTCGCAGAAGTATCCTTCTGTAGGCGAAAATAGGGGATTAACTGTCTGCGGGGTAATGCAATCAGCCTCCCACTTTCCCCTCTCACCCTCCTCGAAACCCTTCTGTGATTCCTCGTAGCGTCTCACCTTAGGGTCTGGAAGGACGAGCTCTCCATCCTGCTTCTGATGCAGGGGCGCGTTGGTATCCAGTTACTTCACTGGATTTTCGGATTGGTGAGAACCAAACTTGCTTGGCTTCCAGGTACGTTTTTTGATAAGAGGTTCCCCTTGTTACCATGCATTAATGTACTAATGCTAGTGTCTTTTTCCCCATAGGGGCCGGGGTACGGAATGCCGGGGAACAGGCACCGACCCGAGATGAGAGGTGAAATCCTTGTAGAAATCAGGTAAGTCTTTAATGAGCTTTTTTTCGTAATGTATTTTCATTCGCTCATTAACGCTGATGTCTCTTTTTCCCCTTAGGGGCCGGGGTCCGGAAATGCCAGGATGCGGCGCGGACCCGAAATGAAGAGGGAAAGAATCAACAGGTAAGTCTTAACATGGAGATTTAGCTTTCCTTATTCCCTTCTCTCTCTCACCTTTTGTTCTGGTCTTTTTCTCCCTAGGCGCTGGGGCGTGACTGCGAATCCGGATGATCGCTGCTGAACATGGAGGCGCCCTGTAAAGGTGAGTGGAATGCAGCGCTGCAGCGATCGACGCGATGAGCGTTTAAATAAAAGTCTTCCTTTTCAGGATTGTCGGTGAGATGTCTCCGGGATGCGGATTTAGCAGGTAAGGACTTTTTCCTTCTTCTGTTCTCTTCTTCTCTTCCTTTGCAGGTGATCCAGGATGGTGGCAGGCGTGGCAGAAGTCAAGATGCAGGAGCAGACACGGTGAGCATCCAGCTGCTAGATGCAGAACAACACGAAGCACGTGTGGCTGTTCGGGTGGGGTTTAAATAGCCTTGGAAGAAGTTCCAGGTATGTATCCTTCCTCCAATCAGGTATGTATCCTTCCCCGACCACGCCCGGATGGTAAATTAGTCCCACAGGTAAAGTAGTTCCTTTCAGGCCTCAAGGAGACCGGGATCCTGCAGTATGGTCTGCATCAGGTAAGTGCACCCAAGCACTTCCATAATGAGCCTGGCGCCTATGGCGCCAGGACTGATGTCTTTTATGAGCCTGGCGCCATAGGCGCCAGGACACTGTCCAAAGGGCCCCTATATGGGGTTGCTGGGTCCTTCCTTGGGCACTGGATGTCCGCTTTCGGGGACGCAGGGCTTGAACCGGCTCCCCGGGAGCGGGCATCATGACAGACGGTTGCTTTGGGTTCTTCCGATTCAAAATCAACCTGAACCGAGGCATCCCGTGGTGAATCATCAAAGGGAGCCTCTGACAAGAATACAGTTGCGTGAGAGGATAGTTGTTGTGGTTTCGAGTTAAATCGGAAGATATTTGAGCACTGTGAGTGCGTTGTTCCAATAGACCTCACAGACTTGTCCTCTAAGCGGCGTTCTAGCGCTTCCAGTTTTGAAGCAGAATCCAGGAGTTGTTGATCTGAAACTTCCGAGTCTCTTGTTGTTGAGGTGTGCAGACCAGTGCGGTAAGGGTATTTGAGATTTGGACGCCCATGCTCCTAGTTTCCAGTATGCCATATACATTTTTCTGGAAGATGGTAAGGCATGGATAGTTGTTTTCTAGGAAGAAGGTGGCGTTGTTTGGTCTTGCCACCTCCAAGCATTGAGACATTTAGACACCTTTGACCTAGTTCCTCCTGTTGGTGTGACATTGAATCAAAATCAAATATCCGATGATTCTTGTTAGTGACAACTGGGGTAGGTGTTGATGTGCTAGGGTTAACCGCTTCCGCCAGATTTAAATTTGTGCACTTGCGCGGGACCTTAGCTGAGTGAAGATTAGAAGAGTTCGTTACTGTGTTAAATGCAGTGTGATCGCCTTTAGTGTGCTCATCAACAACTGATTTCAAGTTTTTTTTTGGCGGTTCTAACAGTAGAGTTGGATCTGTCGTGGCTTCAAGTGTCTCGGATGTAATGATAGCCTGACCGTTATCTGCCAGGGTATCAAAAAGATCTGTTAAAGGTGACTGTAGTGATGACACATGTAGTATCATCTCTCCCAAGTCATTTGTATTTTCAAGTGGATTGTTCCGGTGCATTTGAGCCGCGTCACTTGATTCTAGTGGTACGACAGAGGCAGGTGTTTTGTTTTGCATGCAATCCTTATTCTCCATAGTGGTTTCAATGTTGCCGGAGTACGAGGTTAAATTGAGTGCTGGCTGTAAGAGTGTATATGGGGGTAGATCGTTCGCACAGTTAGGAGACAAAGATTTGGGAGTTTGTTCGGGAACAGTTGGATGAGCAGTCATGAGCGGTGATGTGGTTTGAGCCGTGATAATTACATGTATATTGTTCACCGGACATGTAGACAGTTTTGGCTCTAAATTGCTAGCATCACTCACCTTCCCTCTTGCCCCTTTGTCGCCAGCAGTAAAGGAAACCTTGGTAGTTACTCCCATCGAGTCTGAATCGGACGGGAAGTCCATGATGTCCGATCCCGCCGACTCCAGCCGCAAACAGCTCAAACAGCAGCGCCCTTTTCGCCAGCGGGCTTCACGCCACAAGGGTCGTGCTATGAGTGTTTTAAGCAGTTCTTCCTGTAGGCGTGTCGTAAAGTAGTCACGTGACTCCGTTCACGTGACTGATCTCGAAAAAAAATAATAATAATTAATCCGCTCTCAACTGCTGACTACAGGATCCGTCAGACTCACGCGAATTGGAGCGGGGACACAATGAGGCACGGCAATCAGTAGCAGAAGGTAAGTGAAAGTAACTCCAGCCGCACAGCTCAAACAGCAGCGCCCTTTTCGCCAGCGGGCTTTACCATGTCTTATCTGATTGCTTGATACCCTCCCGAGGGCTGCCTCCACCCCATGTGATCCTCCCTCATATAGCTGCCCCCCAGGGTCAGGATCAGGAAATGCCTGCAGTTCCCTTGCCACATGGGGAGAGGTCACCACCGGGAAAGGAGTGATCACACCATTGGAATCATCACATTATCCTCTTCCACCAAAACATGGAACTATACATCAAATCATCAGTGAGTATTGCTGGAAAGTTCAAAGCCATGCACTCGTTATGACTCATGAGTGTCCATACCACCAGAAAGCTCTCGGAGTAACTGTTCTGTGCTAGCACACTTCTCCATGACCAACATGTGCCACATTCACGAGGGCCACAAAACCTTGGAATGGGGTTCAGTTTTGACTCGTATGATTGCATTACACCACTTTGCTGCTAGTAACAAAATGCAAACTTTATCTGGAACTGCATTTTAGTGTCCTCCGTTGTTGATGGACCAGGAAGTGCAGCTAGAGAAGGGGCAGAGCAGTGGCAAAAATGGCTGCTCATTTCCATTGCTGAGTGTCCTGTGTTGTTAATGCAGGCAGACTCCCGTTGCATCCCGTTTGCGTCATGAGCCATGCTAAGGGGGGAATCTTTCTACGGGCCAAATCATGAGTTGTGCATCCAGGCCAACAGTGATCAATGGTGCTCTAGGTTTTTTCACTCCGCCAAATGGCAGACAAGATGGCAGCTTTCTCCTGAGCCATGTTCAGTCACGGCTCCTGCCCAGAGTCATGAGAAGTTTCAGGCTGGGGTACTGCTTGCCCAGGAGGGCGACAGTTGAAGAGACTGTTACGTCAATGGAGGCTACAGTGGAATCAATGGAGGCTCGAATATAAGAGCGGGGCCAAGACAGAGCTTTAGTCTAAGTGCCCAAGTGCAAACACTAGGTAAATTGCTGGGTTCAAGTGAGAGATTACAGAGACGAGGATCATTAAAGTAAAAAGGGGCAGGTGTTTGGCTTGTAATAAATTCAAAGCTGAAAAAGTGTGAAAAAACACTGGCTCTTTGAGTGCTGGCAGTTTAAGTTATCATGTAGGAGGGCTTAAGGCCCTAATAGAGGGGGTCTGGGCACACTGATTCCCAATCTCTGCAATTCAGATGACAGTTTCTGAAGGCAACAGTCCTGCCTAATGCCCCTTGAGAAGATATTTCATAAGGTTTCTATCCCTCACACTTGTACATATAATAACTCAAGGTAATATATGGCAGTTCAAAGCCAAGAAATACAACAGTTCAGTTTGCATCATAATAACTGTCTCTCCTTATGCTCTCAGTGAATTCCCCATCTCGGGATTCAAGCACGATTCTGTTCAACAGTTCCACAAGAATAAGGAAATCCTATTTTGTAACAAAGTTCCAATGCAGTTCTTTTGATTCCAAGTTGACAGCAAAAGTTCCAGAATTGTTGAACAAGGTTTTTCCTCCGTCCACTTGTGACAAAGAATTCAAAACAACTTCTTCTCATAAACCAAGAACACTTCCTTAGTTCATTAGGATCACCAGAAATTGTCTGTCGGGATTATTCTGCAACAAAACACTTGCTTTGATAATGTTAGATAATTGTGCAGCAGTTTACACAAAACTAGCTTCAGCAATGTAGGTTTGTCACGATTCTGTAATACTTCACAAAGACATCTCAGTGGTTCTACCACTTCTTCTTTACGACCTTTCACAACCACATCACAGTACCTCATCAGCTTTCTGTGAAGGGATCATGAAGTATGACACAGACAACATACTTAAAATTCAAACAAGAGATATTTACTAACTTAAATGTCGGGATGGTTGAAGGCCTAACTTGCCCTATGCCAAGGTGGGATGCCCTACCTGAACGAAACTAAGAAAAGTCAGAGTCAAAAGAGTTCAACTTAAAAGTCTGTCCATGTTCAAAATCTATCCTTGCTCTCAACTACAATTAACCAACGTGTAGGGATGTCATAGTCAAAGAAAATAGTGTTCAACTTCCAAGCTTCTTCCAGCTCACAGCTTACTTTCAGCTCCCCTTCCTCAAGTAAAAGAAAGTTCCATGAAAAACCTCAAAGTTCACCTTTTCCCAGTTCATGGCGGCACAGCTCCAAACCAATCCTTGGGGTTGCCTTCCCCAAAATCCAAGACTTAATTCTGCTGCCTATACTTGTTGTAAGGAAAAGTCTTAACAAAACACCAGGCCATCCGGACCTTCTTTCCGGGCTACTTTTCCAGCTCGGATGCAGTTGTTTCCTTATGGTGTGGTTCAGAGTTCTTGTGGTTTACCATGCAAGGCTCTCTGGTCTAGGTGCAGTTGTTAGACCACACGGTCAACCCATTACAGGTCAATCATGACTCCTTGGAACACATACACACAGGTTTACTTGGCACTGGTTGCTGTGCACCTTCACTTTGCTCCTTTTATTGGCCTCTTGGCTTTGGGGTTATTCTTGCACTTTTGTCTTCTCTGTGTGGCCCTGCCACCATGCGTTCCCCCCACCCCCACCCCCTGCCAAGCTGTGGCCTTGCTCCTTTTGTTGGCCTCTTGGCTTTGGGGAATCTGATGCTTCAGTGGCTTCTCCTCCTTAGCCTCATGGCTCCACACCCCCTTGACAAGCTGTGGCTTTTCTCCTTTTGTTGGCCTCATGGCTTTGGGGATAATTTGGCACTTTCTTGGCTTCTCCTTATTAGCCTTGTGGCCCTGCCACCCTGTGTTGCTCACCCCCTGCCAAGCTGTGGCCTTGTCACACTGCATTCACTCACAAAATATTCACTGTCTTCAAATGTGCACTTTTATTGTTCACATTTTTCCAAACATTTCTATTCAGTTCAGGATCCACTGTGCTCCTTTTTGTTTCAATATTCGAGGGTGTGCAGTCATAATGTCGACATCAATAATGTCGACAGTCAAAATGTCGACAAATTAATGTTGAAAAACAATAATGTCGACAAACAAAAATGTCGACATTATTCGATATTTTTTCGACATTAATTTAGTGTATGCATAATTAAATAAATAAATATATATATGATGTGTTGAGTATGAGGGGTGGTTGGGGGGGTGTGGGGGGGTGGCAGGGGGGTGTTGGGTGAGGGGGGGGTTGGGGGGGGACCCCCCCATAGTAAATACAATTTTTATTTATTTAATTATTGAATAAATAAATAAATAAATAATTGGTATGTGTTGAGTATGAGGGGTGAAAGGGTGGTTGGGGGGGTGTGGGGGGGCGGCAGGGGGGTGTTGGGTGAGGGGGGGTTGGGGGGGGGGACCCCCCCATAGTAAATACAATTTTTATTTATTTAATTATTGAATAAATAAATAAATAAATAAATAAATAATTGGTATGTGTTGAGTATGAGGGGTGAAAGGGTGGTTGGGGGGTGGCAGGGGGGTGTTGGGTGAGGTGTTGATAGTTTTAAGGGTTTATAGTCATAATGTCAAAAAAAAAAGTCGACATTTTTTTTTCGAAAAAATGACTTTTTACATTATAAGTATAGGATGTCGACATTATTATTTTCGACATTTTTTTTTCGACATTTTTGTCTGTCGACATTTTTTTTTCGACATTATGACTATAAACCATATTCGAGTATCCTTTTTTCAAAGGAAACTTTTTCTTTAACTCGGTATTCAATGACCATTTAATTGTTCAAATTAACGTTTCTCGTTAGCTCGGTATTCAAAAACCACATCATTGTTCCTATACTGTAGACCGGAGTTCCTTCGTGGTCTTGTTTGAGCGTCCCAGATCCTCTCTGCCCTCCTGACACTCACCGGCCTTATGTACATTAATGGTGCGAGCTCTGCTCGCCGGACTTGTGCTTCTCCCCGCATGCCGGCATAGTCCTCTCTGCTCCAGCTTCAAGGCAGCTCCTGCTGTGCTCAGGGGTCTGGAAGTTTCCAGGTTTGGGGAAGTCACACGGCCCACTTGATTCGGGTATGCACCCCCTTCCATCCCCCTTGCCGCCCGACCCCCCCCCCCGCCAGGTTTGCTGGGTATCTGGTCAGCATCCTGGCTTCGGCTGCTCCAGTTCCACCACGGCTGCCTCTTTTCGCGCTTCTCTCTCCCTCTGGCTGCTTGATTTCCATTTATACACCTGCAGCCCCTTGACAGGCTGCAGTGTGGCTGACTCAGTAGTCCTGCCTGACCATAATCAGAGGGGCATGCCTGACCCTCACAACTCTTAGTAGGCCTCTTCCTCGTCCCAGTACCAAAGTGGTGATACAGCTAATCATCACTGCTCTCGATGTCTCTTCGTCCAAGTACTGTCAAGTGTTATATGTGGAAGATTGAGGGGAATTGGCTTATAATAGCCCTAAAGGTTGGGGGGAGGGTTAGGTTGGTTGTCATTAGGAAATGGGGGATACAATGTTTCGCCCAAGAGCACGCCACTCCCAATCCTCAAGGATCCTCCACCCAGGTGATCTTACCACGCTTCTCTGCCCCCAGGGTCAGGATCCAAAAGTGATGGCCTTTCCCTGGCATCTGCGTAGAGGATCCAAGGGGAGTTGTAGTGAGAAGACCCTCAGGTTTCTCACATTCCACCTGGTCCACTCCCCTGCCAGGCCTAGTACTGCAAAAGTTCTCTGCTTTGGTGTACTCTCCTGCCGGACCAGAATAAAGTGCTTCAAAGTCCTCTGACCTGGTGTGCTCAGGCCAGAATAAACTACTAACTACAAGTACTTCTGTGGTGAAGGCTAGTTGCCAACAAATTAGCAATGTCTCTTGCTTCACAACATCAAGTTTAAGAATTTCTTCAGGGAAAACAAGACCCACACTGGTGCTGCCTGTTACACACTTGTGATTGCCACACAATGCCAAAGAAGTGTCAGCGTAAGACAGAACCAATGTGAGTTTAAGCAAGATATGGGCAATAGATTTTACAAACATTTGGATTCTCATATGTCCCCTCTTGGCTTTGGCAATGGTTATTCTTTTTAACTTGCCTGGTTACAATTCTCTTTTGGCTTTGGCAATAGTTTGTATTGGCCCCTCTTGTTTCTGGCCTTCAATCTGACAAACATACATATAATCAGATGCTTTTGGTCTGTTGATTAAGTTCTTATTATTCCACTTGCTTCTTTCTAAGGCATCTTGGTTTACAAAATAATGATTTGTCTGCTTTATGTCAGTTTGGTATTCAAAAACATGTTTCCTTTTAAATGTCATTCTGCTTGTATGGTTTCTAATGTTAAGGCACCCAGACTTGGCAAACGAGCGGTTACGGAGTACTTCAGTGTCAATCTTCGTGAACTCACCCGGTCTGGCGCGCACGGCCGTTCGCCTCGCTGCCTCCAGGTCCTCTGCTTCTGCAGCTTCTTGTGGTCTGTCAATTTGCTTCCTTCGGTTTCCTGCGGCCCGTGCCACTCGAACAAGGAGCTTTCTCTACTCCAGAGGCTCTTCGGTGCTCACCTGCCACTGGAGACAGCCATACTTTGGGAAAGCTTTTAAATGTTACACTTCCCGCTACACACACACACTGCAATTCCAGTCTCCAGGGGGGAAGCTTCCAACTCCAACACTTCCCGCTGCGCGACCTCAGCAATTAAGGCTTCTAGAAGAAAAGTCCTCAGGACCGGCAACTGCTTGACACTCGACAGAAGTCATAGCATCTACTTTCTCCTCCAGATTCTGTTTCTGCTGCAACTTGGAGAGTCCACAACTACTCCACCTCCTACTGCGACTCTTTGCTATGGCCTGCACCTGAGGGGGGCCTTTTAAGCCCCCTAGTCTCCCTCAGGTGTGAGTAATTTCCACTAATAAGCTGTACTTTGCAATTTCGTGCCTCTGCTTTCCTCTTCTTCGTACCAGTACTTTGGGGATTGTGGAATTTGGAAGTCCACAATATCAAAATCAACTCTCTGAACTTTTTCTATTTTACAATAAGTCATTAAAAGGGTGGGAAAGTAGAAAAAGGGGGATTCCCATTCCTCCTGACTTGCTTCCCCCACCCTCATGTGATGCTCCCGCAGAACACCACCTTCAGGGCCTGGATCAAAGAGCGTCTGCCTTTTCCTGGCCACATGAGAAGGGTCCCAGGCCAGGTTTTCTGGGGGGAATCCTCTCGGATTTATCACAAAAAGCAGTAAAGTACTTTTCTTCCCTAACCTGTGCCCTGAATAAATGACAAAAAGGAAGAGGATTCTGGATTTAAAGAAGACATTGATCTTGCTGGAAATGACAGTCAGTCTGGTGCCCACACTGATGAGGCTAAGGCTTTTGTGGGAAAGTCCCAGAAGGAACTGATGGATTGTGGTCCTTTATCACTAATTGGGGACTTTGACTGAGGTGGTTCAATTGTGTTGGCTGGAATCTCCCCCCCCCACTTGCATAGTAATAAGTGCTAGGGGCTGGTCTTTATGCATTTTGATCTGGGTCTTTTGTTGGCCTGCACCCTCAGATGCCCCTCATTTGTTGGTGTTTAGATTTGGTGGTTTGGACTATGTAGGGTCCACCAAAATCAATAATTATCAGTATGTTACATTCAAGTTTGCTATCGGGATATGTTTACATCTACATTTAGTCGAATTCATCATGCTCATTGTATTTTACTTATACTTTTATTTGTGCCAACAGTCTTTGGATCTACCGGGGTCTCATGGGGTCCAGATCCTAGAACATTTCAACTTTTTCAGTGCATGCAGTTTGGCCTGCCTCTCTAGTTGTTCCAGAACTTTTAAGACACCAGAGTTCTTCAATCGGTAGTTCCCGGTCAGCTTCTCCTGCTTGGTTTCTAGGATCTAGTGCTCTTCTCCCTCTCTGTGCTGCTGCCTCCTGGAGAACTGCATCAGCTCCTGCCTTGCCTCGCTCAGACTATGCCTTCACAGTCACTCTAAAATGCCATCTCTGACTGAATTAGATCTAGCCAGTACAGTGTTCGGCTCTGACGCTGGTTCCATCACACAATAGTGTAGATTCTGTGCCTTTGTGAGTTCACATACGGCCAAGCAGCCATATTGACTTCACACAGAGGTTAGGCCCCATTTCCATGCATTTTACTACTCACAATGGCTTTGCCTTTTGCATCTCAGCTTCCTACAGCCCAATAATTCTCACAGCTGGTATGGATTTTCAATACACCCGCGAGGATCTCCATTTGCAAATGGGACTACACAGCGGCATACCAGAGCTTCCTTTGCTCTGGTGCTTGCATCGGGCCTGAATCTCACCTGTGACCCGTAGGGATCATCTTTGGCATAACTGGTCCTGTGGTGTTTCTCTGGAGGCATAATGTTGTAAGAGTTTATACCTCCACATAGGCAATCTTGGGGCAAGTCCCACAGTATCCACAGAGCACTGCACATTATGAACCCCTGAGTCGCCATCAGAGCATCCATAAATAATAGTATTCCCTATGCACATTGTCTTCCTTTGGATTAAATCACTTTCCCCTAAATGTGTGTAACCACTGGGGACATGGTGTAAGAGTTTTCAGCACTTGGGTCAGAGCATGGCCAACAAGTGCGAGGGAACCTGTGCTCCCTGCTTATACCACCTCTTGCTCGCTCACAAGTAAGTGAACAGGCCTTCGTAAGCCAGCTTTCCTGGATTACAAAAAGCCCAAAAGGCCACATGTCAGTGATCCGTCAGTGATTTGAGGGTGAAGGAGCGAAAGTGAGAGGCATAAGGGTGTTGAAGAAGGATGCTGCCACAAGGGTAGCATTTTGGTTGATAAAATCTTGTATTTATCAAAAAGGAAGAAACCCTTACTATCCCCTTCTATTAACGGGGTTTCCCTGACTCAAACTAATACTACAGGATCTGTCAGTATGTCTTTCAAAATCAAATTCCACCATCCTGTGCCACAACCAACTTTATCCCTTATACTACAGCTATAGAATATGTCAACAGAAAGTTCCTTCCCCTGGTATTTGGGTGGTCTTCCCAGAAATGCTCTTTGGCAAACGGTTGCCAAGGGGAATATCTCCCTTTCCCTGGCTTGCAGTTCCAACAACTCTTTTTGCACCAGTCAACTTTGAACCAGGAGAATGATTCCTTCTCCTGGTATTGGTTCACACACTCCAATATATTCCACACCAAAGACAGAGGGGAAGGACTCCCTTCCCCTGGCATGTCCTGATCAATGAGCATTCAGTTTCATCAGCTTTCAACACCAGTAGAATGCCTCCCTTCTCCTGGTATTAGTCTGCACATTCCAAAATAATTCACAACAAAGCCAGGGGGAATGACTCCCTTCCCCTGGTGTTTGAGTTATTTTCCATAACTCAACTTGACATTTCTCTCGCCCCCCTTCTTACGGAAGTAACAAAGTCCCAAATCCTAATCGGGTGTTACGCTCACCTGGTATCCACAGGGACGCCCCTCAGCCCTGGCTGCTGGATTCGCCCTGGACCCTTCCCGATCCCGGATGGTGCCTTCGATGGAAGTCGGGCCTGAAAGCACAGGAGGACTGGATTTAAGATCAGATTCAGTCTCCTCCCACCTGCCGCAGGATTCGACCTGATGGCCCTCCCCTCACCTTGTCGCGATGTTTGGCGTGCTCTCCGTCCTGCCTTCTGTGCAGGGGTGCGTAGTCTTCTGCGGGCTTGAGCGACCAAGTTAACTTCACTTTTGCTAGCCCATTCAAGTGTCTTTTAAGGAAGGTAAGTCTGATTACAGAAGTCTTTATATGCCCTTGCCTTCCTTTCTTGTGATTAATGTCTTTTCTTTATTCCCCCCTTAGATGCAGAGGTTCGGTGAATGCGCAGCTTGGATCTGGCTCCTGCCAGAATGGAGGATGCAGGAGCGTACAACGAATTGGTAGGTAATGCGCGAAGTGCGGCACTGTTATGTCTTTTACTTGCTAACCTGTCTTCATTCCTTTTCAGGTCGCAATGGTCTTTCCTGGCGTGTGAAGAGTTCCAGAACGATGCCAGCCTAGAAATTCCCAGCCAGGTGAGGTTCTCGTGATGACTGCGGCAAGCGCAGCGAGTACCTTGTTTTAACGTCGTCTTTCTCTCCCTCCCTTCCTCCAGGTGCTTCGTTCCGGTGCTTTTGTGGTGTCCTGATGATGCTGCCGACTGGATGGATGACCGCAAGCAGCAGACGGATGGACAATCGATGGGCAGAGGCTGGATGGAATTTGCAGGTAAGTAGAGACTGCTAATGATGTTCTTTGTCTCCTCTGCAGGTTCGCTGTTCAAGGATAGCCGGTATCTGATCACTGGACACGATGAGCGTCCCGCTGCTGGCTGCAGAATAATGCGAAGCACGTTCTGTAACTCGGGTGTGGTTTATATAGCCCTCTAGTAAAGTAGTCCAGGTAAAGTAGTCCGGGCTACCACACCCTAAAACACTGCACCGCACAGTCTGGCTCTAGGAACCAGACTGTGGGTGCCTCCATGTTGGCTGCAGGCCTCCAAAGGAATAAAAAAAAAAAAAAAAAAAGAAAATAATAATAATTGTCCCTTCAAGGAGGTTTTTCATCCTGAACATGAGCCTGGCGCCTTTACTCCAGGAGAGTCCATGAAGACTGAACCCCAAGTCTTAACCCTACCTGGCATGTGAGCATGCCAGTGGGGTTTTGGGTCAAGGGTCGTGACAGCGGGGCCTTAGTGGTCTCTTTCCTGCCACTGAGATGAGGATGCTTAGTATACTTAAGAGTGGTGTTAAGTGGGCTTCTTGTTGCCACTGCAAAGAGGAAATTCTCCTCTGTTGCTCAGTTTACTTGGGTTAGGGTCCCAGACCCTTCTCAGCTGCTTAGTGGGGCTTGCTGCCGCCACTGCGGTGAGGAAGTTCTCCTCTGAGATTCGTTTCACTTGTGGTGGGGTCCCAAGCCCTTCCCTGGTGATCAGTGGGCTCATTGATGCCACTGCAGTGAGGAGGTTGTCCTCGGATGCTCAGTCCAACTGTCCCAATAGTTTGATGCTTACTACTGGGCACACAGAGCCACTCAAGTCTGCCCTTCTCCTACCCTCGTGTCCCTACCGGGTTTCTCGTACCTCCCATTATCTTCTCTGGAATTGTGGTACACCACCGGGACTTCCTGGGATTGGGGCACGTCTCTCTGGCTCTTTGAGCTACTCTCCTCCACTTCTGCAGCAGCACAGTGGCTCCGCGCTCAACTAGACTGCTTGGCTTCCTCTTCCTGTTTCGTGTTCGGGTCCGTTCCAGCTGGGTCCACAGAGAATTGTCTCAGCGCTTAGCTGGCATACTCCACTCTTCGGTTTCTCCAGTCAGCCGACATGATTCAAAACTCCCGCTCTTGACGGTTTCCACACCCGATGCCTCTCTCGGCTGGACTTCACCAAGTCTTCAGTCCTTCTCTTATACTGTGATGCCAGTCCCGCCCTTGCAGACTGTCAAAGTCCTTTGTTGTTCTTGATGGATTGATCCTTATGCATCTTCTGGGCCACCTTGCACCAGTACTAGTACATTTCGTAATCTCCATGTCTTCTGTGTTCTTCTTCATCCTGGTACTTTCCATTTTGGCTGTTTCTCCTACACTACAGGAATACATGGGTCTAACTCTGCAGAAAATAGTTAGGCATGGAAGGGGGGTTGGAGTGTGATATTAGTGTGATAATCGCCTTTGTCCCCAGACGGGGAGTCCCTCCCCATGAGGACCTCCCACATTAAACCACCCCAAGGGGGACTATCTGGTAGCGGTGGCACCTCCATAGCCTCATGGGAAGGGGCTCTTCTCTGGGGAGACGTGAAGAGAGTAGGTGAATCGTCCCAGAGGGTTGAGGTGAGCTTGGGATAAAAAGGTGACTAGCAGGAGATAGCCGGTAGGCGTCCTTAGTTCATGGATGCATTTGTATACAAACCCTGTGTGAGGATGGTCGTAGAGGGTACGAGTAGCAAAGGGGAGTGGAGAGTACTACCACCATGAAGAGGCTGGAGCAGTTATCCATCCTGCTGTGAATCTGGGTAGAGATTAGTAAATTGGAGATGGATGTTTTGGTTGTTCTGTAGTTTAAGGTATCACAGTCGCCAATGAAATAAAAACATTGGGGGTACACATCGTTCCTCAATTACATTAAATAGACAGGTTAACAAAACTGACAAGAGCCAGCAGACCTTTCTTTTACACTGACAACTATCACTCTGTCTAGAGCCTTGATAGGATCCAGGATCCACTACTGTAACTCTATTTGCAGGAACCAGCCTAAGAAACATCAATACATTGCAGGTTGTTCAAAATAACGCTATCAGAGCCACCCTACACATTCCCTGGCACGAATACCTCTCATCAGGAGGAAGATCCATGGCTCCCTGTCCATGACAGAATCAAATTCAAAATCCTCACGCTTGCTCACAAATGTATGGCAAAGCACCATTATACCTCTGTAAGCTTATCTGCAAAGCCCAACCCAATAGACCAACTTGCTTTTCCCTACACCAATCTGCTCATCACCCCCAAGTACAGAAGACAGAAAGCAGGAGGCTCAAGCTTTCCTACCATAGCGCATAAACTATGCAATGCCCTCCCCACTCACCTCAGAAACCACACCTTCTGGTCATTCTGAAAAATCTGAAAACCCTACCTCTTCAGGACCGACATACCTCAGTAGCCTCACAGGCCTGATTCAATGCCGGCTCTACTCGTGTATGTAAAAGTATATTGTGTACATGTAAATGCAGAATCTATAATGTAATGTGTAAATGTGTAACTACGTAACCATGATGCTAAGCTCCTTCAACCTGTAACCATTTCCCCAAGTTTGTACCAGCCCTAGTTGACTTTGAGCGCTTTATAAATAAAGCCTGACAACCACATCAGCAGAGAAGATAACGTGTTTTAGTATTTGGTTGAGGACAGTGTTGGATAGCCCACTAACAGAGAAATAGCCACAACAGCCCCAACTCAAATAGCAAGACAAGACGTTATTACAATTTTTCAAGAACGCAGGGTCTTAAAATCCTGAATGAGGGATAGACGTGATACCTTCAGACAACTTATTTTCAATTCAAATCACGGCAGCAGCGAAATCAATTATGCCATCACTGACGTGGCCCGTCCGAAATCGATGGCTTAATTGTCAAAGAGCAATCAGCACTCAGACCATTGTCATCCGATTATATACATTAAAACAGCACCAAACAACAAACAGCCCCCCCCACCCTTCCCTCCAACAGAACTTTAAAACTCCTCCTTCACCCATTTCGCTGAATAGAAGAGCAAAGACAAATGTATCTCTGCATTTCAGCAAATTAAGAAACATGGCAGCTCCTTCAATAAAAACTTCAATAAGACGCTAGCCCACACAAATCGAACGGTCAGGTGTAAATCAAGTACTCATCAGGGCAGCAACCAATTTACAAACCCCCCACAATACGTGAAATACAATTACCAATTGGATTCATGGTTTGGAAAGAACTGTAAAGAGAAACAAAAAAAAATTCCATTTGGCCAACCTAAAGCAAAGACCAGGTGAACTATGAGCTACACACCATATCTGTGCACACGGAGAGAATATAAAACAATACGAGAGGAAAACATGTGCAAAGACAACCGTTTCAGCTTGTGCGTAGGGATTAGATGGGCATTTTCAAAGCATTGACATCACAGGCCCATATACTTGCACGATTTTCCATCTGGTGCCTTCGTAGCATTATGCAGTGACCAGCAAACACTTAACCAATGCCTACACAAAAGCCACACATTCTAGTTGTACATTCATGTCTGCCTCACAATTGCCCTAATGCTAAGCTCAGCATATACAGTTTCTCTTTTCTACCCTTAGACTGAAGACATGTGCAGGATCTGAAAACCTGCACTCAACAGCAGAATTCAACCCCTGCACACATATGGGGTGTTGGAAGCAATGCATAACTAAGTACCAGGTGCGTGGTTGATAAGGGGCGGGCTGTCAGTTTGTGAACGTAGGACCTGAATATTCTGCATGTCTGGTTTCAAATCAATAAAGCACATAGTGAATATCGGAGATGCGATTTAGCCATTTGTGATTCAATATAAATATATAGACAAATATGTGAGGGACAGGGCCAATGCAAGGATGGTTCCTGACCTTAGAAAAGTGACATTGTGGCGCCCCTACATCTGCTGCTTGTATATGCCTTTTGATAATGGAGCCCTGTGAGGCCTTTCACTTATTTTACCCTAGCTCTGTGGAGTTCATTGTGTCAACTCTCAAAACATGCTAGAGATTACAAGCATCAAACACTATGAAAACATACACTAGGATGGTTAATCATACCAGTTGACAAAAAGTAAATTAAGATATCTGCTTCCTGATGCACTTTTCACTGCAAAAATCTCATTTAATGCAAGCAGTGGCTAAAAGTGACTTGCAGAGTTATTGTGAAATATTGAAATTTCAACCAGAACCAGAAGGGAAAAAAAAAACGAAATCTGCAATTTGCGGTGAACCAGACTGAGTCGGACAAGGCTTAGCATGGTCAACAGGTTTTATTTAAATAAGAATAAAAATGCCTATCCTACCCAATTGCTGTGAGGGTGTTTTTTTACCTAACAAACTAACCCAAGTGTGCTTGTCAAATGTCCAAATGACTACAGTCCTCGGTCCAAAACATATTGGCGCTACCACTTAAAAAGAACGTAACAAAAATAGACCAGAGCAATAGCCTCTACACTCAGGCTTTGCTTGGCCAAATTACTAGAGTTTCCCCCCCAAAGAAGGTTTTCTCAGAAGCTCAAAGTGGACAATACAGTTCTCCAGCCTCTTTGCAGGTTTTTCAGAACAAGTTGAAAGTCTTCACACAAATACAATCCTTTCCATTCTTTAAAGGGAAAAGGATTCCACCATTTTTGGATCTTCCATTTGATAGTGCTCTTGGGCAATGGAATACTCCAGGTTCTCTCTGGTCCCAATCTTATCCTCTATGGTCTGTATTTCTAGGGCTCACCGAAGCTCTCTTGTCCTTGTAGATGCTTAGTTCAAAAAAAGTCTCCTTTGGGTATCTGTCGAATGTTTGGATTTTTCAGGCACCCATAACCCTTTTGATTTCTCCCGTTTCTTATCGGGATATGGCTTGATTTTCTAGGGCTCTCCAAAGCCCAGCAGTGTTCAAAAGTGCTTACTTCAGCATGGTTCCTCTTGGACGCAGGCCATGTCCAGTATTCAGGGTTCCCGGGTTCCCGTAACCCTTTTGGCTCCCAAGCCTCGTAAGTAAATGGCACTTAGTTCTTTAGGGCTTCCAAAGCACTCCGATATATTTAATGCAGCGGGCCTCGGTTAGGTGTCTGCTCGTGTTCAGTGTTTGGGCTTTCCAGGCTCCTATAACCCTGTTGGTTTCTCCAACACTCGGGGGACACAGCTGCTCACTCCTCACCCCAATGTTACCTTCTCGGGAGAGCCTGCTTTCCTTTTACTGCCCGGCTCGGCTGTCAGCACATTTCTCATGCGGAGGTCGGTGATACAATCTCTCTGCAGTGGTCTGGTCTCAACTGCAGTTAACTGGCCCCAGTGCCACCACAGCTCCGGTGTAGTCTCTACTGCCTCCATCTCATTCTCAGCTTCATTGCCGTTCAGGACACCAGCCTTCCAGCTTCTTGCTAGCGATCTGCTCACTCTCCATGGTACCGCCGGCTCCACGATCTAGCGTGGCACTGCCTCTCCAGGACATCTTCCAGTCATCGGCATAAGATTCTCTCTTCTCCATTCAAGGTTCCTCATCTTTTTATGTTCGTTACCAATAACGAAACGGGTGTGTTATTCTTCCGACTGTTGAATTCAGGGGGAATGCAGCATTACCTGAAGTCAAACAAATTGAAGTAATGTCATTACTATAACATCAGTCTTTTTGATTCCCATATATCCAGGCAATGTATTTTTGATAGGAAGCTCCTCATAGGAATGGGAGTCATTGTCCCCTAGAAGGGAGTCACTCCCAGTGAGGTCCCACTTACCCAGACCCCTAGGAAGGGTCTTCCTTAACGGGCTCACCTCCCTAGCCTCCAAGAAGGTGGCTCCGCTCTGGGGAGAAGGGATGAATCGTCCAGATTTGTCACAAATTATATTGTAATCCTACAATTAGCCTTTTCAGCACAGGCACAACTGAGATCTGCTATCTGAGGAATGACAGAGCTCAACCTGCTCTATAATAAATTCTAGCGAAGATACCTTCCTTTATCTGTTTCTTTTATTAAAAGTGAACAAAACAACTGCATTAAACGCAGGCTATGGTTATTCCCTGGAAACATTTCGGATTAGTCAATTGATCCTATGGATGACTGCAGGTGGAGATGTGTGTGCAAAATAATATATTCATTCAAGGAGACAGTACCATTAGGTTTACCTTTCTGTCAAATTTTAACTGTGTTAAAAGACCTGAACGTGAAATTTCTGTAGAAAGGCCAGATGCCATTTCATACAGTTGCAGCAATGAAAAAAATAAACCTCAATGCGAACATATTGTATTGTAGTCTGTCACAAACCTCTTCACATTTCCTTTGTAATGGCATGCGGTAACTGAACTGACTGACTTGCCCAATTTTCAGGATATATGCTGGCCCTAAACCCCTAGACTTTAAGTCAACAGTGGAATAATTATTATCACTGCAACATCCCACCAGCAAAAGGTTTAGCGTGAACGGGGTTCAAATAGGTGGTTTCTAAAATGAAACATCTATGTCTTTATTTTGCCCTCTTTATGAGTTGCCAGTTGCTTTGATCAATATGCATTGGCGAACACAATAACGTGCTGCCAAACAGATTACAAGGAGCAGCATTTGAACATTTGATTATGAACTTTTTTTGGTTTCTTCTGCGTTTTATATAGTGCAAACACATTTGCAAGAATTTGGAAACACTGCAGCTTTTCTCCCTCATTGAGGCAACACGTTTATCTTGGAAGCAAAACAACACAGCACAACATAGGTTTGAATCCGGATGCCACGCTTAGAAACCACTCACTGGTATTAAGTGCATTATAAGTGCAAGGAAGAGATATAAGTGAAGTGGCTGAAGGCGCACTTGGTTAAGACATTTTTATTACCTCAGTAGCGCATCAACTTGGGCGGTCAATGGGTGGAGAATAGGGATGTAACGGTATACCGTTAAAGATACCGTGAACCACTTAATTGAACAATAATAACCGTCACATTGTTTATACCGTTAAGTATGCTTTTCAATCTGATTTGGAAAGGCTGCAGTAAGCACTGTTGGATGTGCCGTCTGCCAAGTAGTTTTAGTTGGAGCAGTTTTTAATGCCATTCCATAAACCACACGTGCCTGACATAAAATCAATATGTTAGCAATAGGAAGAATAAATACAGTGCCAAGAAGGAAAAGGGTTTACTTTGGGATGGCGGCTTTGGGGTTTATATATTTATAATGGATAATGTTTGCTAAACATATGACAATGGGGGATTTCCCTGGTTCCATCATTGAATTTACATATAATAAGTCACGCTGCTAAATTCACTCAGCTCTCTGGGTATTCCCTGCTGCCATAACAAAGGGTAACATGCCCGTGATTACTGAACACCTTTTGGCCCGCAAGTAAACTAAAGGCTGTAACGTAAAGAGAGAGAGAGAATGTGTGTGTGTGTGTGCGTGTGTAAAAGCGTATACTACCATTAGCCTCCATTGATCTGTGGCATGCAGGTTATCAAGATGGCAACATGTGCATCTTCACCAGTGGCCAGTGGGGGAGCTAAAGGCCTAAATGACCACTTAAGAAAAGCTATTCAGTTTGCTTTGCCAGTCGCAGCAGGGCCCCCCCCCCCTCCTCCTCCTCTCCACACGTGTGTTTGGTGGAAGCAAGGGGTGGCATTTCAGTGGAAAGTATGTTGAAAAGCTCAATTCTGGCCCTGGGTTCCTGATTTTGTTTGTGATGATAAATCTGGCAATTTATGACCTTTTAGAAAATATTTGTTAAGATTAGTGACCTCCACCTGCTATACCGCGATAACCATGATATACCATCATTTGGCAAGAAGGTTATCATACCGTCATAAAACTAATACCGTGACACCCCTAGTGGAGAATACCAAACATAAACGGTGTGTCCCTCACATGTTTAATCCTCCGAGCTGTACTCCAATGAAATAGCTCAGCTCATAGGTGGGGCTGAAAGCTAACAAATGTTTAAAACTAAAACATTGGTATGTATAACCAGCAAACTGGCGCAGATGGATGCTTTTAAAGATGCTGCTGCAATTGACAACCACTCCTGTGAACTGTGGGGAAAGATTAAAAGAAATAAGCAAGATACAGAGATTAATAATGGTCAAATATGCACGGTCTACTTCAGAAACCTGTAAACAGACAGCCCCACTGAAAACTTCACAGCAGGCCTAGAGAATGTCCTGACAAAATAATCTCCTGGAGGGAATTATTATCCCCAAAGACAAACCTGCAATAATTGAGGAATTAAAAAATGGCATCCAAAAACGAAAAGCAAAGAACTACTGTGGACCACATAAAATACTAGATGAGCATCTTAAGTATAGCTCATACCAAATTCAAAAAGCACTTGGGAAACTATTCAACATTCTACAATCTGGGCACACACTTGGTCTGAAGAGCTCATCAAACCAATCTATAAAGATTGTGAAACCCTGGACCTAAACAACTACAGGAGAATCTGTGTAAACATAATGAACCATAATATTTAATATACGTTGCATACATGACTCCTACCCGAACATGGAACCACATACCATATTTTCACCCTGCAGTCTCTGATCAGCAAATATGTAAAGAACAACAAAAACACGGAAAAGATTTACTTGCTTTGAAGATTGCCAAAAAACATTGGATTAAATCTGGCAACCAGCACTAAACCTTAAATTACTGCTGGCAGAAATCGAGGGAGTTCGGTGAAAATTAAGGACCTAAAAAAAATCCATGGAAAACAATCAGCTGGAAGGCGAAGATTAACATGCAAACTTTGTCCTTTAAACAGGAACAAGTAGTGAGACAAGGGTGAAAACTCAGCCCAACTCTTTACAATCTCTAGAGCAATCACATCCCTACATTGTTAGAAGAATCCCAGGTCCCAGCTCTGAGAAAAAGGCTCAGAAATAAACGTCCTGCTGTATGCAGATGACTTGTTTACGCTGGCACCCAGTAAGGAAGGACTCTAACGCAATCGTACGATCCTCTTAGAATATTTCAAGACCTGGGCCCTAGAGCTGAACCTAAAACAAAAAAAAAGACCAGAATCATGGTATTCCAGCATAAAGCAAAAACCAAAGTCGGACTATTCTTAATTGCACCGAAGATGAGCATGTTATATAATACAGTTACCTAGGTCCCAGGTGAATTTGGAAGTTTAAAACGGACAGAAACACTTCAATAAAAAGCCCTCTGTGCACTCTCCATCAAGCATCAACTAGCATACTTCAATTCACCAGTAAAAATCAATGCTACATTTCTCTGACAGCACTATCATACTTTAGGAGGGTGAGGTGTGGGGGTTTTAGGGATCCAACCTTTAAAAAGAAAAAAGGAGTATACAGAATGAGACAGATGTCCTACGGAAATTCTGCAGCTCCCGCTCTGCAAACTGGTAGAACCAGGACAGCACAGCAAGCTAGAATGCTACAGATCACTGGGGCAAAACTTTAAACGTGCAGATTACATAATTTTGGTACAACATCTGAAGCACACTCTTCAAATACAGACTTTGACCACAAGCTGAAAATCGAGACTGACTGACACAGCTCCACCTGTCAACAATGTGATTTAGGAGAAGTAGAGAATTAGCCATTTTATCCTGTACAAAGATAAATTCGCTGGGTCACTTATTTCTCCATATTTTGCGAGAATAATAACGTCTTTATACATAAAACGAGACAAGAACAGATTTGCTTCATCCTCAAACAAGCATCAACATTAACAGGATGAACAGCAAAATAGGTCTATGCAGGACACCACAGAATACAAACTGCATAAAGCAATATGGACTTTAAGAAACCAAAGAGAGATTACACCCACGACAGTGATCCTAAAACATACTGGGGCGATGGGAGGTTTGGGGGAAGAGGGAGTGGGGAGACCGCCTGGTCAGCAGAAAGATGATCACAAAGGAACGGACCGAAAACAAAGTTGCAACGGTCCTAGGACCAGGAGAGGAGACGAGAAACAGCGTCACACATCCCGTCCCCTGAGACGGGAGGACCGAGCATTGAGACCGGGAACGCAGCTAGCTCCCCGTCCCCCGCTCCTTCTGCGAGCCCCCAGGGAGAGTGAGCTTGGTAGAATGGGAAAGCTGGGGCAGGTGAGCGCTTACTGTAAGGTAGCCATTGGTGGAGGACCGGAGCACCCGGCTCGCCCTCTTCCCTCCCACCTGTGCAATATACATGGAGGTCCAGCCAGGGCCTGGAGGTTAGTGAGAGGGGCAAAAGGAAGCACAGGAGAAGTCGGGAGGTACCCAGTGCAGGCACTTTTTTTGAGCAGGGGGGCGGGGCACTGCAAAGGAGAGGCACTTGAGGGTTAGGCGTCATTTCCTCGCCATCACACGGCTATTGAACAGGGCAGTGAGAGACGGCTGATGGCGCCGCTGAACAGGGGGAACGAACACGGGAGAGCAAGAGAGGGAGTACACAGTTTGGAGGAGGAAGAAAGATGGTATTCCGAAGTCAATAACAGGGAGAAGGGTCCTAATGCATTACTGTAGAGCTCAGGCCAGTGCTCCAGATAAGATTTTGGAATGGGAGTATTTTTACTCCTATTTTTTAAAGTTTGAAGTAAAATTATTTTTAGGGAGTAAAAATGTAATTCCAATTACCAATTGGAATATTTAATGATCGTGTATTTTTGTATTATATGAGTTTTATAAAGCGCTTTACATACAATCAACCTGTACAATAAATGAGGAAAAAACTAATTTAAATGAACGGCCATATTAACTAGAGTAAAGTAACTAGGACTTGAGAGGGTCACAAAACAGAGGAAGAGGGAAGAGCATTCCAATATATAGAGGCCAACAAAGAAAAGGACAGAAACGTGATTCCGCGCAGGGGGGACGGAGAGTGACTAGGCAAAATTGAGAGCAGGAACGAAGTGTGCGAGTAGGGGTCTAGAATGAAACCAGAGAAGAGAGATAATCTGGCATGAGACCATAGAGATATTTAAAAACTAAACATAAGAAGTTATATTTAAGACAGGACTGGAAGAAAAGCCAGCCAATAGTAGAAAGTGAGGAAGAAATAGAGTCGAGAGGGGCTAGAAGAAATATTAAGTGAATAGAGGCATTGAAAATAGATTTAAGGGGTGTGAGGCGGGTAAGAGGGAGACCAAAGAGAGCAGAGGAACAGTAAAAAAGGTGCGAGAACATTAAAGATGATATCAAGAGCTTGGTGGCATCAAAGGTTAGGAATAGACAATCTTTGCAGAGGTTATATAGATGAAAACGACAAGCACGTGCTGATATAGAAATGTGATGCTTAAAGGACAGCTCATAGTCGAAATAAAGTCCTAGATTACGAGCTGTAAGAGAAATAAATAGCTGAGAAGGAGGAAATTAACAAAGGACGGAGAGAGGCGAGACGGAATAGTGTTAGCAGGGAGGAAAAGTACCTCAGTTCTAGCGGCGTTAAGAGCCAGAAATGAGAATACTTCCAAGATTGGATGGCCAGACCACCTGTAGAAAGTTTAGTGTGAATATCAGCAGCAAATGAAGAAAAGGAAAGAAAGAGCAGAGTGTCATCATCATAAAAGTGATGGGTCAGACCAGAAGAGGAAATTAACTTCAGCAAAGGGGAAAGTAGAGAGAAAAGAAAAAAGGCAGGAGGACTGAGCTTTGAGGGACACTGAATAAGTTGGAGCATATTAGAAGAGGCCCCTGACCAAGTAACTGAACATTTCCTTAGGGATAAGGATGATTTCAACCAGCAAAGAACCGACCAGACCTGGTGAAGCCAAAAGGAGGAAAGGGAAGCTAGCAGAAGGGAGTGGTCAACATTGTTGAAAAAAAGCAGATAAGTTGAGAAGAACAAGAAGAGACGAGTGTTTAGAGTAGCAAGCAGATAAAAGAGAATCTAGAACGGAGAGAAGGGTAGTTTTAGTAGGGTGAAAACTGCAGAATCCAGACTATAAATGGGGAAGAATAGCATTGTCAGAAACAAAAGTAGAAGCTTCAGTAAACAATACGCTCAAGAATTTTAGAAAGATAAAGGTAATAAAGAAATAGGATGAAAATTAGAGGTCAAAAGAAGGGTCAGCAGAAGATTTCTTCACGATGGTAATGATTGAAGCATGCTTAAATGAGGATGGAAAGGTAGAGGATTGAAGACTGAGAAAGATACGAGATAAGAAAGAGGTCAATTATAGGAATTAGTACGGAGGGTATAAGATCAGAAGGGGAAGAAGTAGGATGAGCTTGGGCCAACAGACAAATGTCTCCTCATTGGAAATCGAAGTGAAACAGGAAAAGGTTTCTTTGGGGACTGAGGTAGGCTGCCTTGAAGGTGGCCGGGGACCAGAAGACCATGACTGAGCGGAGAGAGGCCACCTTTGAAAAAAAAGAATAGCGCAAAATCAGTAAGAATAGGTTTTAACTGGAAAACAAATATTTTTGTAATTATTTCTTTGCACCTATTAAGTTATGCACATTAAAAGATACACATTTACTTCTTCCAATCAGACTGTAATAATAGTAGTTTCTTCCTGTGTTACTACATGCACTACAAGTCCAAACATATGCCTGGAGCTGTGTGGGTGAAAGCAGGGGCACAATGTTCTAGGTGTCCAATTCCTGTTTTTTGTTGGGAGTATTTTTAATCTCTGTTTTTGGAAGGGGTGTGGGTGGATATTTGCCTATTTTTAGGGAGTAAAAGTGGCTGATACACCCCTTATCTTTAGGGCTGGTTCAGGAAAAAGATAAGAGCTTGGGTAGGAGCCCCAGAAGGTGGAGATCCTGGTCAGAATGGCAAAAGAAAAGCACAGGAGCAAAAAGGCCAGTCTCCAAGCAACAACCGGGGTCAGAAGAGGCACAAGATAAAGGGGGACTTAAGTAACTGAAAGATACAACACCCAATAACTCAACCCTAGAGATCCTGAAAGTTATCCGGGTTGCTAATACAACCTTGCTGCAGAAAATAGACGCAATAAGCACGGATGTGTGGCTTCTGTGGCAGGACCTCCATAAAGTCTTAGCGAGAGTGGGGAGGCAGAAAACAGATTCTCCGAGATGGAAGGTGCACTAGAAGCGTTGAAAAGAAATGTTTAAATGCTAATCTCCAAAACTCATACCCTGGAGAAAAAGTGGATGAGACAGAAGGCAGAGCGAGGCGCACTAATATCAGATTAACAGGCCTGTCCGAAAAAAGGAAAGTCCATCGATAGAGCTGGACTTGGAGGACTGGATAAATTAATGGGTTGGCCAGATCGAACTCCTTAACTTTTTCTCAGTGGAGAGAGCCATAGAGTTCCAGGTAGGGCACCTCCACCTGGGAGCACACCAAGACCCAAAACTGCCAAGCTCTTAAACTTTAGAGATAGGGATGTGATCATAGAGGTGGCAAGGAAGAAAGGGTTCATAGACATGAAGGGAGTGAAAGTGGAAGAATACCGGGACTTTACCAAAGCCGTACAGAAGGAAAGACAATCGTTTGAGGCTGTTAAAAGAAGGTTAAGGGTCCCCGATACAAAGTATGTAATGCTGTACCCAGCCACACTAAGAGTAATAGGCCAGCAGGGAACACGATTTTTTTAACAGTCCGTAAGAAGCTTGGAACTGGACTGAGACACAAGGTTACAAGAAAAGGGGCAGGTCACACTAAACTAGCAAAGAGCCAAAGAATATGGGGGAATCACTCTGGTATTGTGAGGAAACAGAAGATCGGAGGCGTGTGATCTAATCACATGGACATGAGCCGGCCAAGAAGAAGATTGTATGAACACCACAAGGATGTCGGAGCGCGCTTCCCTACGCAGTTGTTCCCCCCCAGACTCACCTCTGGGTGATGTTGAAAGTTTTCTTGGTGTTAAGGGCGACCGATGCTTCTTGTTGGCGGGGTGGAGGGAAGTATGAGGAGGTGAGGTGGTTGTTGTGGGAAAGTTACTAGTTAGAATTACACAGAATAGGCATCCCCATTGGAGGATAACCATGGCGGGAAATAGCAACAAAGGAGGGGGACACAACCCAGGAGAGACCGTACATAATTGGTAATGGAGATGGTGAGAGGTGAAATATCCCTAAAATGCCTGACGTGGAATGTGAATGGTCTTAACGACAAGATCAAAAGAGGCTCTTGGTTTCCAAATTCCTTAACAAGCACAGGGCTGATATACTTATGCTGTAGGACACACATTTAGTGGGCTCTGCATGTGCCTTTTTGGGACGCGAACACAATACAAGGTAGTCTAACACACAGCGTATTACCGAGGATCAAGAGGAGGGGTCACCATCCATTTATTTTTTTAGACACTTATAAAGCACACCGAACCCTGAGCCATCTGGGCGCTGGTTCTTGGCAGTAGAGCAAAAGCACATAGATACATAGAAGAGTACAATACATCATGCATATTGGGTTACAGTTTTCTGTTCAGAGTCCTACATACACTTAGAGTTGCTGTGATAGAGACTTTAACAGATCTTTTTAAAGAGGCAAGTTTTCAAATGTTTGCAGGTAGACCAAAAGTAGAATTCCGATCTTAAATAGGATGGCAGGGCGTTCCAGTATTTGACGACTACCACTGGGAAGCTACTACCCCCGGCTTTCTGTAACTTGAATCTAGGGATGGCGAGTACGTGATAGTAAGTTGAGCGCATGGGTCTGTTGGATTGGTTCATGGCAAATTTATTGGCCAAGTTCTTGGAGGCCGAGTTGGAAAGACATTTGTACGTCAAGGAGAGGGTTTTGAATAGTATTCGATCTTGGACCAATACCCAGTGGACGTTTGCTCTTAAGGCGTTATTTTGAATCACCTGCAGTTTTTTTATATTGCGGCTCTTAGTGCCAGCATGGAGGGCATTGCAGTAGTCCAATCTGGATAAGATAAAGGCTTTAGCCAGCGTTATACAGCTGTCGGGTGACAGGAAGGGTCTACAGGCATTGATAAGCTTAGCGGTGTAAGCTGCAGCAGATGCTGTGGCGTTGACTTGTCTAGTTAAAGTCAGAGCTGAGTCAAGGTAAACACCCAGAGTTTTTACTTCCTTGGAGACAACATTGATGGTGATGCTGTCGATAGTGAAGGACATGAAGGAGTCGCAAAGTTTGTTGAGACGGTTTTGTGAGCCAATAATGAGTAATTTGGTTTTTTCATCATTTAGGCACAGTCCATGTTGGCCCATCCATGCCTGGATGGTTTGGTAGATTTCGTTTAGTTTTTTAGAGTGTGTCATACGAGCTGGAGATGGGTATGAGGATTTGGGTGTCATCTGCATAGTTGGTGTAGGTGACACCCAAATCAAGACAGTCAGATAGAGGTTTAGTGAAAATATTGTAAAGTGTAGGGGAGACGCAAGAGCCTTGTGGTACTCCGCAGGTGACAGCGGCTGGCACTGCTGCTGAAGTGGGTGAGAAGGCCCTCATAGTTCTATTGGTTAGGAAGGACTGTATCCAGTGTATGGTTTTGCATTAGAAATGTGCCACTGAGGAGAGGTGTTTGCATAGTATTTTATGGTTGACTAGATCAAAATCATTTTGAATATGAACATGATTCCGGAATTCACATGTGTAGAGATGTTTGTTCTAGGTTTATTATTTATAAGGAAGACTCCAATGACTGAATTACAGATATTAAATCAAGTGGCAGTTCTCATGAGGAGAAACCTGTTGTGGAAGGACAGGCTTTCCCGATCTACCCCCAGCAACCCCACAGGTGTGTTGTGTATGTACAGTGCTCTTGCTTCTCCGCTACTGATAAATCCCATACATACATATCATTTATTTTACCTGATTTAGAAATGTCAAGGTAAAACACTTTAGCCTTACTGTTATTGTGGAACATGTTTAAACAATGTTATCTATGTGTTCAGATACATACAAGAGCATACATTTGCTCTGTGTAGCTTTGGTCCATAAGAGGATACCTAGATCACCAAACTAAGTCCTTTTGCGTTCAGGTGTAACGATTATTGCATATACAGAAGGAAAGTGTGGAGTACCAACACCAAGTGGGTAATATCTTCAATGTTATTCCCGAGTTGATCACAAAAGGTACTGTAACATACTTAATTCTTTCTCTGGATAATGTGATGCTAGAGGATGGGAATGCAGGGACCATGTCGGGTGGGGGTAAGGAGCAGGCGAGACCACCCACTCTGTGATGCAGACCCTGTAGTAGGTATTGTGACGAATCACAGGGATCCGTCACTTCTCCTCAAGGCGAGCCTTTCCCTGTGAGGCTAGGAAGGTGAGCCCGCTCTACAGCCGCCTCCTTAGGGGTAGAGGCAAGCAGGACCTCACTGGGGGGACTCCCCTTTTGGGGACAAGGACTCAAGTTCTTACGAGGAACTCCCTAAGAAACATACCAATAATACACCTCACAAAACATCAAGTGAAGAAAGGTATGAAGAACATACCAAAATGTGTTATTGTGATCAAGAAACTGATTATCCCTTGGAAGAAAGAAAAACGTACCTTGTACTGAAACTAGGAAAAAGGTCTGTCGAGGGATTGTGGTAAGTCAGAAGATCAGACTAATCTTTGTCCGATGCACCAAGCGGTTTATTGAAATAAAGTTAACTATCTTTCCCTTTTCTATGGGTTTCCCTACCTAACAAAACGAACTAGTGTGCTTGTCGTCAGCAGTGAAGTCTAAAAAGTAAACAGTCTGTCCTCCGTCTCAAAACTAATGTATTCTGGCCCTAGCAATAAAGAAACAAACTGTCCAGGAGAATGACTCCCTTCTTCAGCCCCAACAGGTGATTTTCAAATAGTTCTAGACTATCTCTTGGATGAATTCCTTTAATTCTTCTCAGGGACTATTCCACCCTCCTAGTATTCCCTTTCCTTTTATAGATGACCATGATCTTCTTGCAATATTTGTGCGTTCACCACTTTGGGCTATGTCTTCTTAAAGTGTCTATAAGGTTCCCTTTCCCCAACACTTTAAAAAGGAACCCACATGTCTCCTCTTGATTTTGACTTTCTGTATTCCTTTCCTTCCTTATTTCCCCCAAAATAACATGCTTTACACAAATCTTCACTTGGTCTTTAGAAATGCTTGCTGTGTCACTGGGACGAGTAGACCGAGTCTCATATTCTTTCTCTCTCTTATAAGCACTTTGGGTGTCAGGGACGAGTAGGCCGAGTGTGTCCCTGCTCTCTGTATTCCTCTCTGGGTCTCCCGCCTCAACAGTTACCTTTTTGCTCACAGACTAGCGTCACCGGATCTTTCTTCGGGATCGGAAGAACTCTTGGCATCGGAACGAACTTGGTCACGCTGGCTCTTCTTGGTTCTATGGTGTGGCTCTGCGTAGACACTGCTACAGCGGTCTCAGCACCGTTTCTGGACTGAACAGTCCACCTTTCGCAGGTCACCTCACTGCTCTCTTGGTTCTCCTTTCCTCAGAGTTCGCTTCTTATCCTGCAGATCACGGATCTCTGGTTTCCCCATGCCTCATCAGTACGTCCACTAGCCAGGTCCTCACGACCGGGGCTCTCCCGGTCCTCAGCAGCTCCCAGCTCTTCCCAGGTTCGAACTTCTCGGGCTTCATTCTCCACCTGGAGTCCTTTTTTGATATCTTAAGTGCTGGGTCCTCCCCAGTGTAACAATGCATTTTCGCTATCTTTGATGAGTAATCTCTCTTACTCGTATGGGCTCCTTCATAGTTGGATTAACTTTAGAGCACAGAGTAATCTGTATTACTCCCCCATATCTCTGGTTTGTCACAGTGCATTTGTCAGACATTTCTTCAAAATTAACGTTAGGAGTAGCATTACAATAACAAATGGTTATTTCTGATGGACTTCTCTGAAGCATGGATGTTATTGATGATTCAATCAAGAGGGCTTTAGAGAGTTCCTTAATGAAAGGGGAGTCCTCATCCGCAGAAGGGGAGTCTCTTCCTGGGAGGTCCCGCTGACCGCCACCCTAAGGGTGAATGTTGCTTAGTGGGCTCACCTCCCCTAGACTCACAAGGAAATGCTCCCCTCTGGGAAGTGACAAAACCCTGTGAAAGGACTGTGAGAATGCACTGGGGAAGGGCCACAGTGACGTAATAAAAGGCAGAGATTAGGAAGTGAGGGACAGAACCTGCGAGTTACGAATTTGCTCGCAGGCACTTGCAGAAGGAAAGCGTGAGAGTGTGAGAGTGTGTGTGAGAGAGAGAGAGAGACAGAGACAGAGACAGAGAGAGAGAGGGAGAGAGAGAGAGAGAGAGAGAGAGATACTTCAGGCACATGGGGTTGGGAAGGAGAGAAGCGAAACTGAGAGGGACGCAAGGCATCCTTATCCCTGGTGAAAGCTAAGTGGTGACGTGACCACATCAGAGCACTGGTGGACCAGGGGCCCGTGAACAACGCCGACACCACTTCCGTGGAAGCTATACGGAACATAGCGGCAAACAAGATACCGCGAGATGGTACATGAGACAAAAGGAAAGAGGAACACCGGAAGAATTCTGAGAGACCACCCGACAAGTAGAGAGACGGTCCCAACCGGGCAGTAAACCTGGTGACGTTATCCATGAAAACAAAAAGCTAACAGGGAAAGTGGAAGACCTTATTGGGGGACAGAAAATCATTACTGGAACGCTCACTCGTCCCACTCGAGATAAAGTATTAACATGGAATGCTAATCCTTACTCAAATATTTCTACACAAAGTAGTCAAGGAAAAAAAACTTGAGATATTACAAAATAATAAAATGTGAAAAGGGAAAACCTGAAGAGCCGATTGAAACAGAGAATAAGGGCCAAGTCCAAAGTGAAACAAGAGACTGTGAAATAAATGTTGAGAACCCAGGAAGTCAAGGGAAAAGTCCCAAGTGTTGGATAACGTTACCTTGTGAAAGGAGAAGAATAAATACGAGTAGGATAAGACAAGAACAGAGCAAGAGGGAACTGAAGAGTACACAGAAGAAACGGAAGGTTGAAAACTTGAAGAGCCCAGTATCAGAACTTTGTGAATTACTAAAAGTAATTACCAAGAACTATTTCAGAATAGTTAATTGAACTTGGTAAAGAACCAGCTTGCAGGAGAAGGGAGTCATTTTCCTAGTGTTTTTGTTATGATTAGGGTGGAAGGGTTAGAGTAGGTTAGTTGAGACAGCGGACCGATTCTGATTTGGGACTCTCACTGACAAGCATTTTAGTTTTGTTAGGTAGGGAAAACCATTAGCATAGTGAAAGGTAGGTGTTTACTCTTTTTTTTGCATAAAAACCATCACTCAGATGGAAAGTCAGAGTCTGTGTCCTCCTCCTGACCCGCCACAGCATACAGTGGATGCCCCAGGCTCACCAGCCATCCATAGCCTCACTTGTACAACTAATCCAGCTGTCCCTGAAAACCCTTGGTGGCAGAATCACCCTATCCCTCCCATTCTGGATGTATAACAATACTGAGGCGAAAGACTGGTATGCAGAGCAACCAGAGTGGGTGTCTGCAAACCCCATACTGAAACAAAAAAACCAGGAAAACAAAGGTTGGACAGCAAGTCAAAAGTTAAAAAGCACTGCTTGCCCAGCACTTTGGCCTTCTGTGCACCCACTTGAGTGTAGTCTGGTATGTAAGAATCCTAAACCCTTACTTTGTTGTAGATCACATGACACACCAAACCTCAACAAGTGGTAGCGTAAGCCGCCTGGAAAATGAATCAAAGACGGACAGATTTCTCACTTCAACTAGTGGAGCCGTGGCACGGACCACCAACAGATTAATAGAACCTGCAAATATGTAGTCCACATGAGTAGCACCCAATCACCAAGCACTGCAAGACCACCCCCACAGGAGCTGTGAGGTGCAGTGAAGACAAAAAGAGGAGATAGCAAAAAGGAGGAGACAGCTAAACGGAGGTTGAAAAGAGGAGCAGACAGAGGAGGTTGAGTCAAGAGTAGAGGTGGGGGGTGGCAGGAGACAACGGGGAAAAGTGAAAAGAGAAGAGAAAGAGGGGGTGAAAATAAGTGGACAAGGAGGACAAGAGTAGGGGAGGATAAACAGAAAGAACAGAAAGGAGGAAATAGGGGACTAACTTGGAGGAGGTGAAGTGGCACAAGTAAAGAGACAGGGAGAGAAGGGGGACAGGGTGGAAGAAAGGGATGGAGATGTAGCAAGAGGAAGAGAGGAGAGAGAGAGAGAGGGAGAGGAGAGCCCCTTTGGTTTGTCTTAGTCTGAAAGATAAACATAATGTAAACTTTTACTTGGTTGTGTTAACCCACTGGGTCGCGACAATAAGCATAGCGAAAATGTACACAATCACCTTTCTTCAAAACGTGAGATTATAAACGTACAAATCATAATCTGTATAATGTCAATAATGGTCTTAAAGTACCTTCCATGAAGCTGTGCTTGAACAACAGTTTTCTTTTTTTTCTTCAGTTCATTGTATTCAAATAGTCCAAGAACTGCACCTTCAGCAGCAGACTGAGCATCCTCACATGGGTCCACTTCAACACACGGAATCTCTAGATCCTGAACCTGCCGGCAGCCAACTAGAAACACAAATATCAGTAAGGCTGGATGACTCGGTTACAATGAACAAGACATTTGGCCAGGATAAAGGAAGACCATGCCAAAGAAATGTCCTCACCTGGGCCATTGCAGCAGTGATATGGAACTTTGGTGGTACATCATTACTATTCAAGCAGGAGTTTGTGTTTTTGTACCTAAATATAGGTCTGCTCAAAGAATTTGCTGAAGGACATGCTGGTAGGCATATGCTGAAAATATCTAAGCTTGACAAAGACCCTCAGCAAAGGAGTAAGAATGCATGCTGGTAGGGGTTACTAGGAGCAAGCAGGGCGCCACATTACTTGAACTGACATTCTTTAGTTATGGAACACTGGGAAGGATAGCATTCCCATAGTTCAATTTCTGTGAGGTAGCCTTAGGCGGTCACCTTGGCCAATAGGACAAAGATCCTTCTTTGCACAGGGTTACACTAAAGTGCCGAAAACCTGTGTTGCGCATTCAGGAATATGTAAATCCTATCTGGGTAGGTTCTATCCAGAAAAATGCTGCAATTAATTTAGTGTGCAAAATACACCCCAAACGGGGAATCAGGTTTGTGGGAAACTGCACACATTGTGGTAACTATTTCATGATTGCAAACCCTTGAATTTCATGGCTAAAAAGAGCAGAGGCATGGGGTGAGAAATTATACACGAGTGCCAGCAAATAAACACGCAGCTTAGCTAGCACTGGCTCTAATGACTGGGCTTACTGTGCTGATGTACCTCACAGCCCTTAGACAGTGACAAATGAGGAAGGCAACTATTAAAAAAAAAGCATTGGCAATGCCAACGGTTTGGGCATTTCTGTAAATATGGGAAAGGCATTTGCTAGGCCGTTCCGTAGTGGTATTAACTGCCATTGGTGGTAGCAGGTACAAAATAGCGCGAGTACCTGGGCATCTAATAGCAGTGCCTGGCAAATGTCTAATACTTGCACATAAGACAAAACTGTTGGCTTTGCCAATGCTTGTTTTTAACAGTGAACGACACAGTGCTTTTAAATCGAGTGGCTGAAGACAGACCTGGTTAAGATTTTTTTTTTTACAACATTAGCAAGTTTACAGCTCCAGTTGAGTCATTAACTCTGGAAGACTGCTTTGAAAAAACACCGACATGCACTTGAGGCTTGATTAAATCGAGCTCAAAGAGGTCCCATGAGGAGGTGTTTTGGGAAGGGAGTTGCAGGAACAGGGTGGGCATGGCCAAAAAGATTAGCATGGCCATAGTGGCCAAATAACTAAAACACACAAACCGTGTCCCTCCTCGTATGCCATTTCTCCCTAAATGGACTCTAATGGCACAGTTTCGGTTGGTGGAAACACCACCGAAAACCAGGAAACCCTGGATTATAACTCGGACATGTGCCATGCATTGGCTCTAAAGGGACATGGTGGCAGGGGCATGCCAGTGTGTGTTTCTGCTGTGCTGCCCTGAGCGAAAGTACCCATTGCACACCTGTAGTAGCTGGGCATTCCCTCCTCAGGAGGGGCCGTGGAGTGTGTGGCATGCCAACGCCTCGCTGCAGGCACTCTGAAGGCGGCTCGTCAGGCATTCACTTCACAGCACTTGCACGATCCTGTGCCAGGTGTGAATACCTCATCCACTTGGGATAAAAGCAGGATGTACGGTGCGACCGCAGCTAATCCTCTGCGGTTCGACACTGGCACTATATAGGCTCCTTGGGTGGCAGCGCCCTTCTCAGCCTCCTTCGCCGCGGTCATGCCCCGGCCGGCAGTGGCTAGAGGTGCCTCGGCTTGCCTGGGTAGTCTCTGCTCCAGGTAGCTGCAGGGCTCGGGGAGTGGCCGGGCTGGCAACGGGAGAGAGAGAGTGAACTCGACACTGCACTGAGGCACGGAGCCGAAGCAGGGTATCGTTTTCACTGCACCTCCTCGTAAAGTTACACAGTCACACAATGGAAGGCAATGTGTAATGCAAACTCCAGTGTGCCAATCATGGCTTCTACAACAGATGCCAAGAGAACCTGTGTCACGAGTGAAACGTGCAGCCTGTGCTGGCATTTTAGCCGACTGCCCGGTGCTTTCTGTGACTTTAGTTTATTAGCAAGTAAACTGTTTCTATTGTGCATTGAAGGTGTTATGTTGCCATTCATATGCGGTATGCTACGAGTTATTGATTCATTTTATATTTGAATTTAGCACAATTAATGTAATAAGAAAGGTGGATATAGACATGTCTACTTAAGTAGACTGAAGTGTGGTACTCACTTGCCTCCCCCTCTACCTCTCCCCAGCCAGCAGCGTGGCCTGAGCTCCGGAGATCCTGGGAGCACTCCCATTGAAGGTAAGCCCATTTGGGCTATTGCGTGCATTGCAGGGTGTTACACCATTGTGCTTTTGCAGAGAAACAGCAGCCCGCAAAATTCCCTGTGCTGCAGTCTTCATGTTCTCTTTGCCGGCCTTGCCATCTTGGAAGGTTTGTGTGCAGCATCAGCTGTTTATTTACTTCTCATCATGGCCGCCCTCTTCTTTTGCACTGAAGTGCCTCCGAGGGTTGCCGTAGAGACGGAATCACAGTGCTCCCGATTGATTGGGCGCTCATGTAAACTGGCCTACCGGGAGCAGGCAGGCAAGAGTGCCGAACCATAGCACCAAGGCCACCACAAAGGCCTCTGTCTGGAGCTGGAGGGAGCACCTCTCTCTGCAGCTACTTGGCATCAACTCCAAAAGGATTCATACGACTTGGTCCCTGGCACGTTCTAACCATAAACAAAACAGACTTGAATTGCCCTGGTAAGCAATTATGGGTAGCATTGGTCAACCCACCTTCCTTGGACACCGACTGCTCTTTTTGCTGCTTGCTCCTTTTCCTACCTGCCTAAACTGTAACCTCTAATCTCTGCATCAACAGTACTATGCATCATGATGTGCCTCATACCGACTGCTTCTGTACTGCTCTCTTAATGCCCTGCTTCAAAAGAAAAAAAGAAAACAAATAATGTCTTTTTGCTATCTATTCTCTGGTGTGCTTCCAACTGTGCATCCATCTTTTGGGACTGCTTTGGAGTGCTTTCGGGCTAAAATCGAACTTTGGTTTGCTTACCAATTTGTTATTGATCTGTGAATCTGGGCATCTCCAGCGTGCTTACTGATTTCTGTCTGCTTGGCCGCCTGGTGCGATTCTATTGTTGCATAGTGCATCTGACCATCTCACCTGCTATCCTCTGACTCCACTCCTCCTCCCCCTTGTCTCTGCCCCATGGTGCTCTCAATCTCCCCTATCTTTTCTAACTGCTTCTCCATCTCCTATCCTCCCTCTCTCAAAGTCTGGGAGGAAGAAATTAAAGAGAGACACTCCTGAGTTCCAACCCTGGTCTGCCCATCACAGACTCCTTCCTCCAGACAGACTATCCCCAACATTCTCTTTGCTGTTCCTTCTTACCTATGGACCCACCATATGTTCTCTGTCCTCTTCCCTTTCTCCTCCTCACCGGTTACTGGTGGCATCTTCCAAATGCACCATTAACGTCTCTCATAATGGCACTATAGTGGGCCAGGGCTCGCACACCCAACCTCCTCCTTGAAAGGTGTCTGCCTTCTCTCCAACTTTCAACTCCCCCCCCCCTCTTCTTCCACCCTTCCTTCCCCCCCCCCCCCCCCCCCCGAGTGCGGGCAACCCACCACTGTGCCCCCCCCACTTAAATCTTTTAAAGGGAGCAACCAGCTCCACTTAGCTACCCTCAATTCTCGCTCTGCTATTAAACACTCCTCTGACATCTGTCACCTACTTGAAGACCTTGATGTCCTTGCGTTCATTGAAACGTGGTTAAAGGCAAGCTTGGTCACTGCTTTCGACACTTCTCTCTGAGAGCTACAAGATCCTATCCAAACCCAGGCCAGCCTGGTGGTGGAGTGGCCCTGACCACGAGGGGGTTCGCGCCTCCATCATCCCCACTCAAACCTACTCATCCTTTGAAAGCCTAGTATGCAGGCGGTCTGTCTCACCTACTTTATCTCTTACTCTCGCAACCATTTACAGAACCCCTGGACCGACCAGCCTCTTCCTCTGAAAATGGGCCGACCTGTCCTCCCTCTTCTTGCCTCTTACCCCAAACAGATCTACCTTGGGGACTTCAATATCAATCTCAACTCTCCTGATGTGGTCACTGCTCTCTTCCGCAACCTCTGCGACACTCTCCCACTATCCTTCCCTCTGGCCCAACCCACTCTGCTGGACACCTTGGATGCTCTCATCTCAACACTATCTTCAACCCTCTCACTACCTCTCTCTCCTGGTCTGACCACACTCTCCTCTCTTCCTACTTTGACCTCCCCCAACGCCTCCGCCCGCACTGCCAGTCTCCTTCACTGTCATTTGACCGATGAAGCGTGAGTCAGTCGCTGCATTTGCCTCTGCCTACAACCCTCCTCTGCCCCCTTCATCAGGCTCTCCTTCTGACTGTTCTAGCTAACCTCCATCTCTCTAACACCCTGGCCGTCCTTGCCCCTGTCATGAGGATCCGAATGAAGCCTGGCCGCTTTGAAACGCAAGTGCAAACTGCATTGTGGAACTGGCAGGCATCTAGCTCATCCTGTGACAAACTGGTCTGCCGCCAACTTCAAAGGCAATACCGTCTCTTCATCTGCTCCAAGAAGAGGGCTCATATCCAAGCCCGCATCTCTGGTGCCACCAATAACATGGCTGAACTCTTTATAATCTACAAGGAACTTGCCAATCCTACCGCAGTCTCCTCCTCTCCTTCCTCCTAGGCCCTCTTCTCTGCAAAACTCTGGACATCCTGTCTTCTCTGTCATCTTCTACCCCTCTCCCACCACCCCTTTCTATCGCCTCCCATGTTCCCCCCCAGACCCTCATACTCTCTTCCTTCTCTCTTATTGCATCAGATGAAATCTCTAGAGTTGTCCGCTCTATGAAAGTCTCCTCTAAACAGGTGCTACCCTGCTCCTCCAGAACCTTCAAGGACAACATTGCCTCTCGCTCCAGCCTTGGCTGACCCCTGCAACCACTCATTTACCAATGGCTCTTTCACTCAACCCTTAAGCACTCTCTTATACACCCTCTCCTAAAAAGCTGTCTGCTGACCCTTCTTGCCTGGCTAACTATCACCCTCTCTTTTTTGGACAAACTCATGGAGAAGCTGGTCCCTCAACTGGCCTACCATACCAAAATGGCTGGCTGCCTCATTGACCATCAGTATGGTTCCAAGGAAGCCAGAGTGATGGAAACTGTGCTCCTGAACACCCGTGAAGACATACTCTCTAACTTGGACTCCAACACTCCCTCTGTTCTGATCCTCCACGATCTTTCTTCTGCTTTTGACACAGTCAACCACTCCATCCTCAAACCGTCTCCATGATACCCTAGGCATCACGGGTTGGGCACTGGTGTGGCTGACCTTCCTTTCAAACAGACCTTCCCAAGTGCAAATGGGTCCTTTTCTCTTCTCCCCCTCACTCTCTACCTGTGGCGTTCCTCAGAGCTCTATCCTATCGCCATGGCTCTTCAACATCTGTATAACAATACTGGTCCTCTAGCCCACCTGATCTCCACTTTCTTCCCTCATTTCCAGTGTTACACAGATGACAAACAGCTCTCTTTCAAGCTGCCTTCCCCTACCACCAACTCCTCTTTGTCCTTCTCCTCCTCCTCCTCCTCCTCTTCCTCCTCTTCCTCCTCTTCCTCCCCTCATACCCGACTGCTATTCAGGCATGGTGCTCTGCCAATGATCATTGCCTTAATGGCAGCAAGATCCTTCTCATTGGGACGCCTACTCCTTGCTTCCAACCACTCTCTGGCCAGACTCCCTGGGTGTTCTCCGCTCACCCACTTGTGAGGCAAACAACCTTGTGATCATCATGGATGGGGCATTCTACCTTTCCTCACCTTCCCCCAGAAGCTCAACATCTCCAGAGCCCTGGGTCTCTCTAGGCTTGACTAGTGCAGTAGCCTCTTCCTCAACCTACCGCTTCCCTCAGTTTGCCCCCTTCAACTAATCCCGAATAGGATTGCACGACTTATCCTTGACCTCAAGCCCAGGACCCTATCTCTACAGCCCTAAAGTCTCTCGGTGACAGCAAGGATCAAGTTCAAGAACCTTTGCATCATCCACAAGGCTGTCTGGGGCCTGGGACCTCTTTACATACAACTTTCCCCTCCCTAAATACCTCCTTCGGTCTTCTAGCTCCAACTCTCTGCCTGTCAAACATTTATCCAAGCAGAGAGTGGGAGGTAGATCCTTTCCTCGGCTGGCTCCTCCCTCTGGAACAGCCTCCCTCCCCCCTCAGACTTGAGCCAGATCTTCTTAAGTTCGGAAAACATCTCAAGACTTTTCTTCACTCCTCTTTCCACCTTCTCTCTCCCCCTCTGTGCTAACTCTCAATCTGCCACTGCGACGGGGGCCTGGTCTCTTCAGAGTCTACCAGGGGCCAGACCACCTCCTATCAGTCCCCCCCAGCATTCTTTCCCAGCACTTGCCCTTGGGCTCCCTTTCCTGGACTAGTCCAACTGGTCCCTCCCTGTCCAGTGCACACATCCTCGCTTCCCTGACCCTCTTCCCTTGGTACTTGCTGCCTTGGCCCACCCAGCACTTGGCTGTCCGCACCCTTGGGGGTACCCCACTCCTGCACTTCTCCCTCTACCCCATTCCTCTTGCACTTACCACCTTGCACACTAGGATTGTCACAAGGCCAATATAACTGTTTCTGTTCTACGTTTGGATTCCTAAGTCCCCCTACACCTCCCATCTTGTCTTGTGGTGCCTAGAAACATGGGTATAGGCACCATACAAATGTCCAATAAAATAAATATATCCTTTTATTTGGAAGATGCATGGTATCTTTATCAGACAAAGATGGCTGCTAGTTGTACCTGATTTCCAGAGAACTTCCTTAGAGACAGTCATCCAAGATGGCTGCCTTCATAGAATAGAAAAAAAACCTCAGAGTTCCAAGATGAGCAGGAATGGGTAGGATTAGCCATAGGGATTACATTGGCTAGGGGCAGGGAATGGGAGGGATTACAGCTGTGTATCCCTCCTCAAATGTCATCTCCATTGTAAAAGCATTACTGACCCTCATTCAAAGCCCATATTTGAAGCTCTTATGTTAATGACAACAGTTTTGGCTTTAAAGGTAGCGATTTCAGCGCTGTCTAATAGCCTAAACTAAAAATTGAGGTTACATTTGCTCATTTATGTACACTATTGTCACATAGCAGTTACGTGGAAAAATCCAACTCATTTGGCAGACAAGTGACCTAAAGCAACGGGAGACCGTGGATTTACCCATGATCAAACCACTTGGTCAAGTACCAATGCCCAGATTGAGATTAACATCTTTGGTTCCAAACTTATTACTTCAGTGCACATCTAGTACGCCTCTCCTTTCGTCAATATAGAACATACTACAAGTGTCCCCTTTATTGCTAAGAATTTATACATTTGTCAGATAAGAAAGCAGGTTCAGATAGGGAAACCTATTTGTCCCAGAACACACAATTGTTGAGTAGTGGGAACAAAGAGATCCGAATGTGTGGCATTATTTCACCAAAATCATAATTGTCACAGAATACACATGGCAGGAACCCTTAATCACATCACTGAGAGGGAAGTTAAAATGGGTTAAACTGTTGTGGATTTGTCACCTTTGAGACTACCACAGTTTAATATACAGCGATATTAAATTATTCTTTCACTCAAACCCTCGAACTGCAAGGGTGAGGTCTGCCCAGCACACATTATAAAAGACGTTGCCAGAGACCTCTCCCCATTCATATCTAAACTTAATAGTTCATTCTCCACTGGAATTGTCCCAGCTAACCTCAAACAATCCTGGGTACTCCCACTCTTAAAGAAGCAAACGCTAGATCCTCTCATCGCCACTAATTACCGCCCTATCACGACGGTACCATTTCTCCTAAAAATCTTGGACAAAGCTGCCTACGTGCAGATACAAAAACCTGTCGAGCTCCATAAACTCCTAGGGGTTAGACAATCAAGCTCCCGTCCGCTACACGGGACGTAAACGGCACTGATAGACCTAAAAACCCAAAATCCATGAGCTGAGAGATAGAGGGAAGACTGCCCTTCTCCCATTACTAGACCTCTCAGCGGCATTCGACCTGGTGGACCACAAGGTCCTCTGCAGGCACCTGGACTCAGCAGCCCACTTCTCCGCTGAAGCTGTTAGATGGATAAAATCATTCCTGAGTGACAGAACAATAAGAGTGTTCTCCCCATCAGCAGAGGCTGACCCGTCCCCGATCACCTGTGGGGTGCCTCAGGGCTCCTGTGTGTCGCCTACTCTCTACAATATATTCACCAAGCCTCTGTTCGATGATTTGGACCTACTGGATATCACCTACACCAACTATGCAGATGATGCACAGATTCTCCTCCCGCTTTCTGGGGATCATGATAGGGACGTGGCAATGGTGAATAGAATCTATCTCATCATTCAGGCATGGGTGGCCACTCACGGCCTCTGCCTGAATGATGACAAGACAGTTGATAATTCTAGGTACCCCCTCCAACATCATCAAACTAGGTCCCACATACACTTCATTAATCATCGATGGTAATAACATCAAAGGCTCAAAGGATGTAAAAACCTTGGGATTCTATCTGGATGCCACTATGTCCTTCAATAGACAAGTGAAATCCTTGGCCTCAACAACAGCATGCACATGCAAATTGATCAGAGCGGGTAAACACTTCCTATCAAACGACAACTGCATTATTCTAGCCAGAGCGTTAATCTTATCAAGACTAGATTACTGCAATGCCCTCTACTGCGGCACCAACAAAACTAACATCCATAAACTCAGTATCTTGCAAACTAACACTCTTAGAGCCGCACTAGGCATTAACAAAAGAGCACATATGATCTCCATTAGACGCCAACATAAATGGCTCACCACACATGACAAGATACAGCTAAAAATTGCTTCCTTAACTCACAAAGCATTACATAATGCTGCCCCTATCTACCTAATTGACAAACCGTCGAGAAGATCCACCATCAGGTCCACCAGAACTATCAATGCTAACTGTCTCCTGGTGCCTAGATTCAAATCCACTAAGATTGGCGGTAATAGCTTCCCTGTGAAGGCCGCTAAACTCTGGAACTCCCTACCACACGAGTTAAGAGCTGACCAACCTTACCTACATTTTAGAAAGAGCTACATCGCCCTACTCAACCAAACTGCAGTATAGCTTAAAAATGGGACTACTACATTATTGCTCACTTTACCTGTCTTCCTTTGTAAATATGCTATTTTTTCTACCAAAGCTCTTATTGTAAACCACTGTATTTACTTTGCAACTGTAAATACTTATATGTCCTGTGTATTTACCATTATGTCACTATGATTCTCATTAAGTAACTTGTAAGCTCTGCCCATTCTTTTTGCTGCGCCCTGTTACCCCTGGGTCTGGTGTGCATTAAAAATTCAATAAACAAACAAACAGTGATTGACAATGGGGATCCACTGCCAAAATCTGATTGCTTACCTCTTAAAAGTCAGTATGCCTTTAATCAGATTGATGGGCCAGCAATGAAGATGGTCGCTTGTTCACAGAGCTTTGCCGCCCATATAAAGATCCTATCTGGAATCCAGCGCTCTTGGCCTTATACATCGGCTCTATGCCCAAATATACCATGAGTTGCACAGTGCTGTCATCTGTCCCTGGCACCTTTACCTGGGCACTTGTTGGCAGCTCGCCAGGCAGATTGGTGGCTGTGACACCTGGCGGCCTGGTTGCTGGTGACGAGAACTGCTCTTATCAGGGAGGCTGAGCGAGAGGACCTTCAATTTGCCCTTCAGTAACTGCGGTGGAAGCGGCTGCATCAAGATAAGACTGCAGATCAGTCTTATCTTGACGGATATTCTGTTGCCTAAGAATTGATATCTCATATTCTAGGAAGGCGTTACTGTGGGGCTTCCCAGACATTTTGCTCAACCAGGATGCGGATATACTGACCAAATGGGACCCTGAAAAAAAGCTAACGATGGGGAACATGTTCCCAGAATGCAGGTGTGTTACGCTGGCAGAGTTTACGGTTAAACTAGGTGACACCCCGACCCTGCAGCTCCAATATATCCGCATCAGTACAGTCTTTCGGAAAAAGTGGCCCAGGTTCCCATTACAGTCTGAGGCACATATATTGCTGGATATTATTACACAAGACACAATTGGACGCAAGCTAGTATCGACTTTGCACCAAAGAAGCAGGAGCTGGGGAATACATCTTGCACCCATATACAATGGGAATCGGATATTAGGCCAAGTACTTTCCAATACTACATGGGCACGGTACAGCCTCCTTCACCAAAGAGGTATTCCTGAGTGCCAGATATTGCAAAATTCAATTTAATTTAATTAACCGGTTGAACTACACACGTATAATGACGCCATGAAAATGGCCACCAGGTGGCGACATTTCCCTAAATGTTCACCCGCCACACAATGAAACACTTTCACAAAATATTCTAGGATTGGCGGTAATAATATATAATTATATCTCTCCTAGAATGTTTGGGGAAAGACTTTTAGGGGACGAAAAAACAAAAAAGAAATCGCCTAGCTGGTGACTTTTTATAGCGACATTATCACATGGAACCACTACACACCAGCCAAGGTCGTTACGTTCTCTGCTGGGGCCATAGATGAATGCCCCTAAATGGTCATGTCACAACACCGGCCAACCTCTTACACATGTTCTGATGTGCACGCTGATACATGTGTTTTGGTCTGAAATTGCAGACACTAGCAGGAATGTAACACCTACACGGACACTGGCGAAATAACTACTTCACTCCTTCTGTGGGTCTAGAGTCCTCCACGACTATATTGCAGCCCTGCCAACCAACCCAGCAACCCCTGTGCCTGTAGGGTTCTTGCTGGTGTCCTTGGTTCGGTCTTGATCTCTTCAGGCTTCTGTTTTGGTCCCCTCACTTCTTTTCTCGCTCTCTGGTGTGCTGCAGCGGCTCTGCAGCCTGTGGTTCATCACAAGTGTCTTCACTCAACCGCACAGTCCAGCTTCCTCACATGCCTGGACCTTTGCTTCACCAGCTTTTCCGGTCAGTGCATTCACGGCAGACCAGATAGGGACGCCTCTGCCTTCTTGCCAGCGTCCCGGTCACCAGCCTCATCTGTCTTCTGCACCAAAAGGTTTGCACACTTGCGGCTCCTCCTGGGATGGCTTGACAAACTCCCTAGTCCATCTTCTGTTTTGAGGACACTGTTAGTAGTGGCCCTTAATGGAGAACTAGAATGCTCACACCTATTATTGGTGTTTTTGATGCAAGTCTTACTTTGTAGTCCGGACTCTTCGTCTTTCGAAGAGCTAATTTCTCTGGCCCTACATGGGATGGTTGTGATATTACTGGGGTGTACCGCATGTATAGGTTGAGGAGGGGTTATTGGGGTGTCATACCGCGTTCTCCCTAGATGCCAATGTTGGCCCTATCCACAGACGGGAGTCTCTCCCCACGAGATGAGATCCTCACGCGGTGCACCACCCCAGGAGGACTTTCGGTTAGCGGCCTCACCTCCCTGGCCTCATGGGAAGAGACTCTCTCCCCCCCTACCCCTGGGGAGAAGTGATGACATCTAGGGATTTGTCACAGTGTACGGATGGAAGACGGTGCTTTGCCTGTGCCTATTGGGGCTGTGTGGAGATTTGCCCATAAAGGGGAAGCATATGTGTGTGGTAGGTTTGAGATGTGTAGGCCAGTTCTATAGTTAGAGGGCAGATACATATACATACTATCATTGCTTTTATTATTTTTGCCATTAGCCCAATGCAGAAACCGCAAGGCACAAGAGATCCTGAGCAGAGCTTACAGGCGAATTACCCTATGGAACTGCAGGAGCACCTTTGGGACCTGACAGAGCCAAGCGTGACTAACCAAAATGTAGTATAGCATGGACACTGTAGAAACTGCATTATACGCTTTAGGAAAATTACAGCAGGCCTCCGGCCTCAGAGCAAGAGATGAGCTGAGCTGATTCAGGCTGGACAGAGAGCAAGACGTGTGAGACAGGACCAGCAGCCAAGGTCAAGAGATACAGATACCATTCCAATCCCCAGACAACAAAGGGACCACTGCAGAAAAGACTAATACATCCTCTTAATTCAGAGCTCCATAGCTCAAATTCGTTGTCTCTGAACACATGACGTGGCCGAAGCAGACCATGAACAGCGATCAGAGGTAGGAAAGGAGAGCTGGTCCCAGGCCAACAAACACAGAAAGTGACAAGTATACAACAATATGCAACAAGTGTTGCACCGATCAGGAGAGCACTCTCATGAGCTAAGGTGGTATACACAAGTTACAATGCAGACACATAGGAGGTCATTACGACCTTGGAGGTAGTCATGCCCCTATTTGTGGCATGGCTACCCCCATTCTGAGTACCGGGTCCGATTTACTGGAATGGGGAAATACCTTTTCGCTCAATCTCCCAGGGTGCAACATCTCAGTGTCCTCCCCTATGGAAATGATGAACATGACTTGGAACTTTAGCAATGCTATTCCTCAAGTCTTAGCATCTATGATCACGTATCCATCTGATACATCCGACACCACCCCACACATGGAGAGCCTTGTGCTACAATATCAGCAGATAATAACTAAAGCTATCAATACTCTTGCTCCACTTAAGCCTAAACGTATCAAAAAAGAACACCTTGTTTGACAGTCAATTCATTTCCCTTAAGCAATTAAAAAGGGCCAAAGAACGCAAATGGCGCAAACATCCAGACTCTAAATCTCTCCTTGAATATAAAATGACTACAGCTGAGTACAAACAGTGCATTTTGTGATGCTTGGTGCCAAGCTGTATAAGACGAGTTTATAAAAAAAATCTATGCTCCCCACTTGAACATTTTAGCCGTTCAAGCTTTCCAAAATACTTATCCTTTGTCTTTATCACTGGATGACAGAGTGGCAGCCTTAGAATCTCTTCATGTTTCAGATTCATACCTCTTCTTCTATCACCAGGTATCCAAGGGTGAAGTTATATATACTTAAAAGGCATGAAACCTACTTCTTGTCTTGGGAAAATAGGCCCGTTAAGTATAATCAAGGGCTCAGAGGCATTGATTCCCTGGATTACCAGGATTATAAACCCTTCCTTCTCTGAGTCTCTAGTCCGTTCCTCTATCAAGGATGCCTGAATTACTCCTTTGTTAAAAAAATGACAAATTGGATCCAGCAATACCGGGAAACTATCGACCAATTACTTATTCTCCTTTTTGCTGAACATTTTAGACAAAATGGCATATAGCTAACTTCTGAGCTTCATTGAAACTAATAACCTGTTAGGAGATTGTCAATCAGGCTTTCATACAGGCCTTGGCACAGAGACAGCTCTCCTTGATTTAAAATCTAATATCACTTCCATTATTGGTCAAGGGCAAGTAGCACTTCTTCTGCTACTGGACCTTTCTGCAGCATTTGACTTAGTTTATCATCAGCTACTTGTAAAGAGATTGATTGAGCTGGGTAGTCGCTCTCAATCTTCAGCAGACTGGATCCATTCATTTTTAGGACTTCATAGTACCAAGGTGGCCTTTGGTGATTTTAAGGCCTCACTGTTCCAGCTGACCTGTTGTGTCTCTCAGTGCTCTTGCCTGTCCCCCATGCTTTTCAACCTTTATACCAGACCTCTATTTGACTTGCTGATAGCATGGGGGTACAGTATATAAACTGTTCTGATGACACCCATGTCTTTCTGGGACTGTCTGGAGATTACCATCTTGACTCCAAAACAATCAATAACATCTATTCTGCCATCCAATTGTTAATGGCTTCAAATTCTCTGGCCCTTAACGATGGTAAGATAGAGTTACTGATATTGGGTTCTTCCCCCAGACTCAAAAAACTGGACATCCCATTCAGGTTCTCTTATCATGTTTAGACCTTGGGAGCCCAATCTCTCTTTTGATAAGCACGCAGTTCATTTACAAATCTTACTGCACCTAGCTGAATAACTTTCTTTGGCAAATACATCCTTACCTTGCAGTTGAAACAGAGCCTCCATAGCAGCTGCTCTTAAAAATTCAAAGCATGACTACTGCAATATTCTTATGGATAGCTTGTCTACTGCTAATGTTAATAAACTACAGGTTGTTCAGAAAAGTGCAGTTAGAGCTGAGGCAGGGCTTAAGAAGCAACAACATGTATCCATTACCAGGCGTGAATTACACTGGTTGCCGGTTAGACATGTAATTCACCATAAAGTGGCTACTATAACATGCAAATGTCTGCATTGCTTAGCTTCAAACTACCTTTCTGAGTGCCTTAAGGAGGCTCCATTAGTAGGTCCCTTCGGTCCAGCAATTTTCACCATCAATTCACTCTCGGGTATAATCTTAAGAGATTTGATGGAACTAGTTTTGACTGCTGGGCCCCTAGATTTAGAATGAGTTCCTTTTGTCGATTAGAGCAATTTCCAGCCATACGACCAAATGCATTATTTGTAACAACAGTATGATTTCTTGTAGTATTCATAATGTGTCAACAATCGCTATCATGTGTACCATGTAACTAAGTTATTGCAAGTAACAGCGCCTCAATGCCCCTGGGCTGCTTGCGCGCTATATAAATATAAATATAAATAAATGTGGCTAGACTGTGGCAGTGCATATGTAAAGTTTCTGGTGAGAGTGGCGGTTTGTGGGGCAGGGGAACTGCCTGTGGAAGGAAGGTGTGTGTAGAAAAGGTTGAAACTATAGAGTGAGTGCATGGGCACATAGGTCTATTGGAAGGTGGGTGTGTGTATGAGGAGAGGATGAAGCGGTGTAGCGATGTCTGTGGGTCAAGGAGTGTTAAGTGTTGGACTGTCTGCTGGGATGTTTGGCATGGGGAATTGTGCTTGCAGCATTGTTGATGAATGGTGGGTCTATGCTGTGGAGGAGGGTGGGGCTATGTCTAGAGGGTGGCGGGTTAAAGATATGTTGGCTATATGAGCAACACAAAGTCTGCGCTGCATCATTTGTAATCATTACTGGTTCTAGATGAAATAATTGTGCCTAATCCAGCAGAAACGTTAAATCTGGGTGGGAGGGGGACTGTTATACGTATGCTCTAGCTGTAGTAATCTAGTTTTTTTTTTTTCTTTTTTAGTTTAAACATTTTACTATGGATAAATTAAAATTCTAGTATCAAAGTATTTTGCTACACTTTTGGGTCTTTGAACTTTGCATCCAACATATTTCTGTGAGGTGGGTACTATAATTATGGTCCAGTTACATACAAAGGTGTGTAGCCTTGCTTTTAAATCTGCTTTATTTTTTCCATCAGCATTGTTAAAATGTACCGACTTAATGCAATGTGATTGTTCTAAGATATGAATAGAAACAATGCCGTACATATGAATGTGACATTTGGCAAATATGGAAGTAGTTTATTGACACGTATGCCCCGAGACTGTAATGTCGCACTTATTTGTGATAACCTATGTACGAGAAGATGTAGAATTTGAGGCCATGATAAATGGGTTCAAGTCACAGGTTACGCACATAACCAAAATTGTATCATAATGGGCAAATCACCAGATCTTTCTACCTCGGTACACTTAGGTGGCAAACACACAACAGTGCAAGAATGCAGTGCTACATGAAAAACTAAAAAGTGGGCCTTTGCGTTCTTAGCGGTTTTAGTTATTGTTTACAAAAATGTATTAGCCATTGATTACAAATGTGCTTATTTGACCAACAGATATTGGAAACAATTAAAACTACAGTGATTCAAAACTGCAATTACAATCCAGAAATAATTTACCAGCATGGATTTCATAAAAATGGCGTACCATATAATCAACAAGCTAAAAACATACTATACATAAAATCCTAAACGAGTAAACTGGATCAATAACAAATACAATCAAGTAATTTTATTTCTACTTGCCCAAGAAAATTTGATACAGCCAAAGCAAGGGTTGCCTTTTAGTGGCGTTTAGAACCTGCTTCATCCCTAGTTCCTGCCCCAAAAGCATTGCACACAGGTTTGAAATGTTCGACTCCGCTTCTAATTTGGTGCACATGAAGAGCGTACGCTTCTCAATGTCATTTTTCGACATTATCACTGCAGGATTCCTACACCTGCCTCTGACCAATTCTACTTTTCAGTACAGCCTACAAAAGTAGTGGGAGGCAAGGAAATTAAATTATTATTGGCAGCCGGGGCAACGCGTCCGGTATCTGCAATGCTACAATTATTTTTTGCTGCAGATGATGTCCCAATGCTTATTAAGTAATCTATTTGTTGCAATTTGTTTAAGGTGCCTAGGGTTGTAAAACATTAGGCTCTTGACATAATTGCAATGTAATTTGCCCTAAAGTATATAATCTATCGTATCAGATTGTCTCTGAACTTTCTGCATTCTGCCACCCCTACAAATAAAGCCGATTGCTAGCCACTTTTACTTCATAAAAACAGGGGAATATTTCCCACAAAACACCACACAGGGAGTAAACGCACTACCAACCAGAAATATGTATTAAAAGACAGAGAAACCTTCCCCACAGATTCCACGCACGCAACCTCAATCCACAGATGGGTTTGAACCAGTGATCTAAGCAGAGCAGTACACAGGACAGCTACGTTATTATTACTGCCCAAGATGAGGAACGTTCAGGTAAAAAGAAATCTTAATTTGCAAGAATCACTAGGTGCAAGAGGATCCACATTTCACGCTGTACACAACAAGCAAGCAGCCAATTATCAATAGCCAATTATTAGTGGAGAGTGCAAATGTTGCGCTCCCATATAGATTATAAAATTATATTGGTTTTAGATTTAAAATACTATTCTACTCCCCTATATAAAACCCATTAGGCGTGAGATGTACAGTTTTACTCCCTAAAAAAAGGATTTTAATTCCAATTTTTTTTTTAACAAAAACACTATCTAGTGCTCTGAATGCAACATTTAACCAAAGAGACTTGTTCAGATGAGGGCAGCCTTGCTAAAAGATTAACTCTTTCAATATCAACAGAGAAAACAGACAAACTAATACAGGTGCCTGGTTTCCATAGGAGCTGGAAATGTAGCACTGTCCCTTTGCATGCTCACTCAAGACATGGTACTTTATTTAAGCTTTCGGTTGATTTCTCCCCCCCCCCCATTTTCTGCTGAAGTTGAGCGCCAAGAAACAGACCTGTGTTGACATGGCCATAGCATAACAAGCACAGTTTGAATCATAGGGCCGCATTAGGACTGCCTCTCAGAAAATATGATCAGCTTCTTTTGACAGGCTGCAACTAAGGAAGTCTGCAATAGCCCACTCGGAGCCTGTTAAATCGGAGGAGTCCAGCACCAGCGCCCTTTACTTTGTACACGGACATTATTATTATTATTATTATTATTTCATTCTTCTTACGCGCCACTTGCCTGTGAGACTAATTCAAATCAAAAGTACAAGCCTATGTGGTAATAATGCTTCAGTTGTTGATTAATTTGGGGTATATATATATCTTGGTGGTGTCTTTAGCGTAAAGCCAATTATTCAAAGATCTTTATTTCACAGCACTGCAGGAGACAAACAACATTTGCGGCTACACCGATTTACATCAATCATGTGAACCCCTCACCCACAGCCCCTTGGATCAACCCACTTCTTTGAGGAAGTGAGGAGAACCATCTCCGGTTCCGGAAGCACCTCAAAACCTTCCTCTTTGCCTCCGCTTTCTCTCCCCCTCTCCCCTGCTAATACTACTGAAACTGCACTGAATCTACAACTGGGCCACTCACTGTTCTCGGTCCTTGGCCCAGCCACTCTCCCCTGCACTGCCTCCATGGCAACCCCTGCACTACGGGACTGTGTCTGTATCCCTACAGCCCCCCTTCCCAGCACTTGTCTGCACTTACTTCGCACTTGCCACCAGCTGGCCCTTGTTATTTATCCTGATTGCTGTATGCTATTAACCCTGTACTGCACTTTCCCCTCTCTCTACCCTTTGCACTTGCGCGATCTGAATGACACCTGGCCTAGTAGGATCGTTGTCTGTCCCCCCCTTGTTCCTCCCCTGCCTCGTCGCACCTTGAAACACTTGTGTATAGGCGCGTTACAAATGCCATATCATATCATACACCCTTGTGGTCACACAGGTTTGAGTACAAGAAAGTGCAATATTGCCTTCAGCGGTAAACATTTCAAGTTACAAGCTACTAGTGAGCCATAAAAAGTCAATCGCCACCTCAATTCTACAGATGCACACAGCACACCATTTATTACTTGCCATATGTCAATTATCACTAGCCAATGGCTAGAGCAGAGTGTACATTTTACACCTCGATTATCAGGATTTCATAGGGTGGACAATTTATGCAATACTCTATGTTGTGGACGCAATACAGACTCTGGTATCTCAAAGATGAAATCTGAACTGGAGTTAGATAAACATGTTTCTGTGGGCAAGGGAAATACAATTAGGCTTTGCTACTTGCTCTTACAATGTTAGCAGAGGAGGAAACTTAGTGTGGCTTAATATAACTTGGCACTGAAAACAAAAAAATTAATTGAAAAAGACGAATGTTACTTCTGTTTTGCATCCAACAAATAGTGACATTGTTTTCATCTCTTTGGCTTTAGGTAATGCTGGAGTCTACTCGAACTGAACAACCAAAGAGGAACGACACGCCCCAGAGACGATGATCCTTGAATGGTGGAGAGAGAACCCTACACAGAGGCGAGCCTCTGGCGAGCAGGCGTCCTGGAGCAGTGGAGCAAACCTACACTGTGGAACCAGCGGTAGCGTGGAAGAAGACAGCAAGGAAGTACAGACACCTGAAGGTCAGCACTGAGAAAGGCATAGAAGCCAAAAAAGACAAGGACAGTTACCTGGTGGTGGGACCACGCTGCAGCCGTGGTGGGTCTGGGACCTTCGAACAGACACGGAGACCAGGATGAAACAGAGGAACGAATCCTCCAATTTGAAAATACGCGCGGCGACCGTAGAGTTAAACTGCATCAGAAAAAGCAGGCGCTTACGTGCCAGTGACGCGGAGGATAGGCGCGAGCGGCAATATCTCTGCTGGAATGCCAACCAACTGGAACAATCCCACGATAAAAAGGTACCAGGGTTGTCCAGGGCAGAGGGAGGTAAGCGGAATGAAAGATAGAGAAAGAAACTCACAATGAGGGGGACAGGAGCCCTGAAAACCCGAGCAAGAAATATTGGCATAAAGTCTCCCAGTGAGGTCCCACTTTGCTCAGAACAAGCACAAAGGCTTAGAAAACTAGAAAGCCAGAGGGGCCTGGAGAGCCCTAGAGGAATAATGGAAATGTGAAACCATAAAGCGAGGGAACTTGAGGGGGGAGGGGCAGGGGGATGTAGGGGGTTCAATGAAGTTGCTCATGATATAAAACCAAGGAAGATAAATTGGCTAAGGTGGTGGACAAGGAAATCATTCCTAGACCTAAAGACTTAGAAACATTTGATTTATTTAGAGACTTGCAACCTTTGATGAAGAGCTTAAAAGGAGAACTGAATTCATTAATTTGTGTAACAATTTTTGCACAAACCGGAGGGTGTACTCACTCCTAATCCCCATGATCTTCTGCGCAGGTGGCCAGGGAAAGGCCATCACTCCTGGATCCTGACCCTGGAAGTGAACAAGTGAGGGGGTGTGATGCTGGAATTGCCTTATGGAGGGGCAGGGCCTCCTAGTCCTATCACATTTCTGTGCGTTTGCTCTCTATGCTTTCTGCCAGTGAGGTCCGCCTGGCCCTCTGGCAATGCAGCTTTTATATTTTGGTGAACAACACCCAAGGGATACCCTTATGGCACCCATGGGTGGGGTACACCCTTGTACGCCTTGTGTGTTGCTCACAGAGCAGGGTTAGGGCTGGTGGCAGCTACATGCTGACTTGGCAGTGGCTCAGAGTGTCTTCCATTTTTGGGATACCCAGGCCCTGCCACAGGAATCAATGGTTTCCTACTCAAGGCAAGATGGCCACTGGTTTCTATTGCCTTTCAGGTTGTTTCCCAAAGTCCTGGGAAGCCCTATCTCTGTTCCCTTCCTGGATGGCTGTTGAGAGGAAAAACTATACATGTCTCTGCTCCCTGCCCCTCACCCGGCCCCCGACTGGCTGCTGGGTTGAAATACCATATATGGCTCTGGAGCTGCCTCCTGTTAGACTGACTCCTTCCCAGGTGTTGTGGGTACACCCTAGGGGTGGGACCGATGTAAATGGAGTTGGGAGTCAACTCACATTCTCCGTTGTGGGCGTCTGGTTTGTGTGTGACACAATGAATGAGACAGCCCTGCTTGAAATGGACATGAATGCAGTGTAGTGTGCAGAAAGGCTGGGCTCAATCCAAATTTTATTTATGGGTGGAGTGAATGGTCTGAATGCTTGTGACCCTGAGTAGCTGCCTGCCTGCATGAATGCTCTTCTGTGTGATTGGCTGACTGAGCCTGGTTCAGCCAGAGTGAATGAGGGACAGATGTGTATATCTGGGGGCCTCTCATCAGTTTGTTCAGAAGCTGAAGTTGATGCTTAGCAAGAAGAAGCTGTTCCTTGAAGCCCGGCTGGAGGAGAAGTCTGCTGCTGAAATATCTTCAATGTAATCCGAAAGCTGTCATGTCTCCCAAGGACTGATCCCGAGAGGACCTGCAAAGGAGACCTCTCCCAGAGCTATGAGGGACCATCGTGTATCCTGCTACTCTTCATCAGAAGTGCCCTGGAAACCAGGCCTGTGTGCCTACCGGAGAAGTGGTCTTCGCAAGCCCTGAAGAGGAGTTCCTGGACATCGAGTTGAAGAAGACTATTGGTGTGGATCAGGGTCCAGAGGTGCGTTTCGGGACAGCTGTAAGCCGTTGCTGTGTACCGCCCAGAAGGGTGGGGTACCATGGCATAGTGCTGCGGGACACCTAGAGCTGTGAAAGTTCCAAACTGCCTAAGAACATTTCAAAGGGCATCCTTGCCACCATCCCCAACCACTTATTCCCGCCGGAGAGAGACCAGAGTCGCTGGAAGCAGAGGAAGGTCCGCCGGTGGGTTTCCCGCCACAAGAAGACGTCCCGATGGTCAAGACTTGGTGAGGGTCCGAGGTCCACTCCAGTGGTTGAGTCCAGGTCACCAGAAGCCGTCCAGAGGTCTGTGTTGCGACTGCAGCACCAAAGAGCCGAAACCAGGAAAACCACGATATTCCAAAACCAGACACCAAAAATTACCTATGCACCCGTCGCCGCCAGAAGTCATTGAAGGGATCCATGCGTCTCATTTATCTGTCAAGCCTTTAAAGGAGCCCATAGCAAGTTTCATCTGCAGTCGGAGACATCGACCACCAAAAGAGCACAGCGAAGAGTAAAACTGCTGCATGTCAGAAAGACTTTGGTTCCATTTTGTTCCATGGACTCAGCATCCCAGTGGCTCCTTCTTCCAAGGGGGTGTCTATCCTCTGTAGGAATCGTCGAGTGAAACTGAGAAACTCTGCCACTTCGCCTGCCAAGGCACCAAAGGTACTGTGATGAGGAAGAGCATCTTCTAGTCTCGGGAGTAGTCCAGGGGTCCCAGAGTCGTCTTGGATCCTGCTCTCCTGTGGCCTCTCAGGTACTTTGGGGTAGTAGAACCTCTTAAAAAGGAATTTACCAGGTAATTGAACATTATTGGACTGGACTGAAGTTACTTCCCATCTTTTCCACTACAGGTTGTCTAGGTGGGCGGAATCCTCACTCAATTATCCATCTAATCAAAAGAAGGTATTCTGCCATTGTTCACCACTAACCTGCCTTTCTTCCCTATTCTATGCTGTTACACCGCACTTAAGAATCCACCTGCCTAGTTAAAGCTATCTGCAGTTAGTGCATCTATTACTGGATTTAAGTATCGTGTGGTACCACAGAGAGTGTATATATTTGCCATTCTTTCGATAAGTATTTCTAGAACTAAGTGTTATTATTTATATGAGTATATATTCCTGAACTCTTAAAAAGAAGCCGTTTTATAACATAAGTGTGTGGGCATTTCCTTAGTGGGGGCTTTAGGAAAACACTGTACTTAAGAACCTGCCTGCATCTTCTCCTGAAAGCTTAAGCCTGGCTGCTGGTCCACTGCTACCAAATTGAGAGGCTTGCTGGGGTGTTTTGTGCCTTTACCCTACTATATTGAGGGCAGAAGTACAGATACCCCCTCCAGTCTTTACAGGGAGGATCACCTGGGTGTTGGGTCTTTGTGAAACATGGTACTCCCCTTTTCCTAATAAAGACCAAACCAACCCTTCCCCGTCTTCATGGGTATTACAAACCAACTCCCTTTAATTCGTCATAAATAACTACAAAAAGTACTGACAAGAGGAAGAAACAACTGATAGCAGTGAAGACTAATTACTTACACCACTTAGGTACTGGGGCGCAGAAGAGGCCTACTGAGGACAGTAGAGGTCAGTCAGGCATGTCCCCTTAATGATGGTCAGACAGGGCTAATTGTGAACTTGCACCTACAGCCTGTTAAAGGGATGCCTGTTAAAAGTCCCACCAAATGAGAGTCAGAGGGGGAGTGGTGCGAGGAGCGGTGGCAATGAAATTGCAGCAGAGTAGCCACGAAGAACAGAGAGGAGCTGTCTGTGTGGAGCGTGCTTATGGTTCAGGGAAGAGTGGCCCGGGAGCTGGGGCTGTGTGGAACCAAAGGAAACGTGAAAGGGGATCCGTGCCGGAAGGCTGTCCCTTTTTGCTTTGCTCAAGGTGCTCATTCTCCTGGAGCCAGAAGCCAACCCAGGAGTGTCTGAGAGGTAGGAGGTGTAGCCCTGAAGCAAATACCAGAAGGCCAGGAGTTCTGTGCTGCAGGAACTCGCATCAAAGCAACAAGTGAGTTTCTATACAAACAGAAATCCAGTATGCAAGCGTTTGAAGATACGCGCAAGGATATTTTGTATCGGAGAGGGTGCGTGAATGGTTATCAAAGGTCTACAAATGGAATCCTTGTAAACCAGTGAACAATAAGACTTGTTAATTTGTGAAATTAACTTGAATACTTTGATACGGAGTAGTCGCATGCAAACAAAAGCACGTTATGGAAATACTCTGAACGCTGGGCAAAGACACATTACAAAGACAGATTACAACGCAAAACGAATTGAAAGAGACAACAGAGTACCTTAAAGTCTTACATTTGTGAATGCCAAACGGAAAACAATATTTAAACAATGAATTTGTACAATTCTGAATACTGCACGGAAGGGAAACCATCACTTAAGAAAATAAAAGAAATTAAGCTTTTTCTGTATAACTAAATATGCTGTGTGCCAATTCATAAAGTGAATGAAACTTACATTGCAAGCAACTTTCATATATATTATTTTTACAGAAGTGTTAATGCCAAGAAACCAATGAATAAATAACTATAAAGTGAATGCAACTTTAACCAGGGCAGCAAACCTAATGTACCTTATTCTCCAAAGTGAATGGAACTTTGGGAAGTGACCCTTAAATGAGTATTATAACTGAACTGCCATTTGCAACCAAAACATTTTGTGGTGCAAAGACCAGTTATAGACAGAGGGTGTGAATGTCGCCCAGAACATTAGAAAGTTCAAACAATATCATATTAACACATTAATGAAATTTTGTCTTGGGGGGGTATCCCTGCGATTGGAGCAGTTTGTCTTGAGGACAAAGCCTCAGGATAGTTTGTGTTTTGGAACTTGGGGAAGGGAACCCCCGAGTATTGGTCCATGCTATATTACTTTGGAACTTAAAGCAATCCTAAGACTTTTGTGAGAACTGCTTTATAGTTGGGGAAGGGAGCTGAAAGAAATCTGCAAGCTGAACCAAGCTCAGAACTTTATGCTGAACACTATTCTGTCGGTGGGCGACATCCCTACATGTTGTATAAGATTAGTTGTGAGGGCAAGTATAGGTTTAGGACACAGACAGAGTTATATACTTGTGGACTTTGATTTTCCTTAGTTGGTTTGGTAGGGAAATCCCACCACACTATAGGGCAAGATCTGCGTTTTCCCATCCTGACATTTAAGTTAATAAAAGTGCTTACTTTAAATTTTGAATCTGTTTTCTGCGTCTTACTCCAAGATGCCCTCACATTCCTAAAAGAGACCCGCAGAACGCTGCCCGGACAAGGCTGAGTTGAAAGGTTATTGATCTGTCGATTTTTCTGTTTTTCTAGAGTGTTGGGGCCAGATAGAGTGGGTAGGTTTTGAAGTGAGGGTTATATTTTTTCTTTGGACGATGGACAAGCAACCTTAGTTTAGCTAAGTAGGTAGGGAAATCACTTTTAGCCATGGGGATAGATAGGCATTTTTCTTTTAGTGCAATAAAGACCCTTGGAAATGCCATCCTTGAGGCAAACTCTTCCTCCTGGTTCGCCACAGCAGGTCATGAGTGGACTTGGCAAATGGTGAAGGTTTGGGCAGACAGGCTTCCCCACGTTAACCTGCTTGTACATCGCACCAACCTGTGGATCTGTGCACAGAGGTTGGAAAAAGGCTATCTGCCATCTTACAATCACCTACGCCATCTTTCGCAGTCACCCGCTAACTTGATGGAACCGCTGAGGTTTGCTGCCTAATTATTCTTGAGGTAAGAGATCTGGTTGCTCCCCGAATAAAAGCAGGCCCCCCATGATCTGATTAATGGCTCTCATGAGCAGCATTCGCAAAACGGTTCCTTATGTATGACAGACCAGATTGTTCGTATCATGGAGCCCCCAAAGGGGGGTCTGCAAGAACACGCTCTGCAAAGTTGTACGATAGCCAATTTGAATAATTCAGTTGTATATGTGATAGCCCGATACTGTGCATATCTCTCAAAACAGCTAGGCGGAATGTGGCTACGAAGTTTTCCTTCTCTTTATTGTTAATAATTATATAGAAATAGATATCTGCAATTTCAGAAGTTGAAACCATTTTTTCACCTAAAAAGACAAGGGGCCTCATTACACGGAAGGTGCCAGCCATGCCACTATTAGTGCCATGGGTACCCCCTTACCGCCGTCGGAGGCCGGGTTTCCGGAATAGGGACTTACCGGCCTACTCCGACCTTTGCAGGTCCGGTAAGTCCCCATTCCGGGAACCATTCCCCATTCCCATTTGAGCCCCCATAGGGCTGAATGGGAATGGGGAAGGAGCAAATAACGGTACCGCAATTTGCGGTACCGTTATTTGCACTGTAGTCCCTCAGCAGGTCCTGTCCTTGACGTGTGGTCTGACCACACGTTAAGGACGGGACCCGCTGAGGGACCTCGTAGTAGGGCGGTGGGGATTACAGGCACCGGTGCCCTTACCGGTGACGGTAATCCCCTACCGCCTTCCGTGCAATGAGGCCCATGAACAGGTTACAGAACCATGCCATCCTAAAATCGCCAATTGACAATAAGATTTCCAAGAAATACAATTATTGTCATCTTTGGAAGATGTGATGGACATGACTAGTAATTAATAAGGACTTAAATATAGACTATGAGTAGGAACCAGCATCAACATCTTTATTCTCAGCCTATTAAAAGCAAAAGCCTGAGAATCAAATCAGAACTTGTACTTGGCATTCATAGACCTCTCTCAGGCCTTTGACTAAGTCAATCGAAGGAAACTTTGGGAAAAACTCAACAACTGGAACTGTCCACAGGAGATCTTGAATCCCATCAAAGCTCTACATGCTGCTACAACGGTGCAGGTGCGTTTGAATACTAGTGGTCTGCTTTCATCAGCCATAACAACTAGCAGAGGGGTCAAACAAGGTTGCCCTCTAGCTCCGGCTCTTTTTCTTTCATACTTTGGGGATTACAAAGAAACATCATCTACAACACAAGCATTTTCCCCACAATTAGGCAAGGAGAAGATCCCAAGACTCTTGTACGCGGACGACCTTATTCAACTCGACCAGACCCCAATTGGCCTACAAAGCCAGCTAACTGCACTGACCACATATACAGCTGCCAATGACCTGGAAGTGAACAAACAAAATACAAAGATCATGGTGTTCGAAAAAAAACAACAAGAGGAAGAAGATCAATTCATGGTTCTTGGCGGGAAACAAATTTGAACAAGTAGCAAAATTCAAATATTTGGGGGTTCTCATTGACTCGACAGCTAAAGACTTAGCGATGCAACACCACCTCTTGGAAAAAATGAAAACCCTCATCTCACAAGCGAAAATACTGGACAGAAAATATGGGCGCTTCTCATTGATGCCCTTACTTAAATTCTATCGGGGCAAAGTTATCCCAACGCTTACCTATGGAGCGGACGCTATGCCATCTTTACCTATCTCACTGTGGTCCAAACTGGAGAGCCTTTTTTGGCGTTGTGTGTTGAATCTACCGCCTTCCACTCCACTAGCTTTGATAAGACGTGAACTGTCTTTCATCTCTGGAGTCAATAGTAACTAGGGCTTCGGTTTTGTTATACAGGAAGATCAAAGATCCTTCTTCCCCGACAATTTTTTCATTGGTGCAGGCAGAGATGAATCTAGGTACAAGTATACTTCTGTCCAAATGGGAGGCAATGTGCATAGCACAGCTTGAAATCTGCGGCAGCTCTATGGAAGAACTTTTGGGTAATCCAACAAAAACCAAAACTCGCATGGAAGAAATGGATTGGATAAATACACTCGACAAAGCCTCTGAGTATAAGCTGACTAGCAACCTACCTCCAACATGCAGAAAATTAAATACAATCCAACCATTTTTGATAAAACATCCAAGCAGAAAAACCCGGAATACTCTACTCCGTGCTGGGCTCAATTTGCTCCCTATGAATGAAATGCTGCATATAAGAGGCCTTTCTTCAACTAATATATGCTGCTTTTGTACTGACACCCAACAAATCGAAACAGTACGGCATCTTCTTCTATTGTGTCCAGGAACAGACAAATATAGATCGCCGTACCTGCTTCACCATTTAAAGCAAGCTTACTTGGTCGACGAAGCACTCTGGTGGGATCGCCTAATAGGAGGCTTCAGACCCTCTTGGACAATGGCAGCCACCAAAATTTTAGATCAAATCTTTCCTCACACAAATTCGCAGTCTGGGCAGAACGGACCCATCTAAGCACAAGCACAAGGGGTGAAATGCGAGGTTGGGCGTTGGATGGACCACTCACCAGGAGGGCTGAGTGTGTCTTTGAACTTGCTCATGCTTCCCTTAGCTACAGCTTCTCCTGACTTTGGATCTCTTCTCTGCTTCAACTATTCTGTAACGATTTTTTTTAGAAATTGTAAAAATTGATGTTTTTTTTCTCATCCTCTTGTAAAAATCACTTCCGTGATTATATACTCGTAATAAAAAAAAAATATAGACTATGATATTCTATTGGATAAGAAACTTAAAGGGCCAGATCCAAATGTGTGCCCCTGATGCCACAGGAGAACTTGATAGATACATTCAACCAGGTTTTTTTTTTAATCATTTTATCAGAGATCTACATTGTATCAGACTATCGCATTTACAACTATATGATTCAAATTGGCTATCACATATACAACTTTATGACTCAAATAAAATTTGGTGTATCACATATATAACTGCATGATTCAAATTGGTTTTCACATATACAACAGGGTGATTTAAATTAATTTTGTGAACAAAATACTGAAGATTGATATGGAGTTCTCTCTGCATGCCTGGGCTCCTTTGCCTTTGTTCATTCATCTCAGAAGGGGAACCTCCAGTTTTCCAAAGTCCAGATGTGAACCGTTTGGCAGCCCTGCTGCTTGGCAGAACAAGGCTGTCTAAAGGCAATCAAACTGCTATTGAACCAGCAAGTCTTCCTGAGTGACCCGTAGTCTGAGCCATCTGGCCAGACTTGCACTGTTGCACCAACCAATCGATCTGAATGCAGCCAACCACACTGTTGACACTATTGCTGCAATGGTGGACACCACAACCCCACTCCCATCAAGCACCTCACTAACCTGGGGAACACAGACCACATCCATCACTTTACACCATTGAATTGCTCATCAAAACAGTCAAGCCTTCCGTCTCAAATATACTAATGCAGGGCCAGCAACTGACTATTGTAGAGACATCTTAAAAACTGAATCAGCTTGAATGGCCAATAAGGCCAAGTTGACACAGTCAAGCCACCGAAAGACTAAGGTAATGTTGCTATGCTTTTTCCTTGTTATGTTGATTACCTATATTTGAAACCCAATGTGCAGTACAATTCATAGTACCCAGTCTGTCTAAGGTAAATAACCAACCTTTTTATTCTGGGTTTTTCCTTGCAGAGTTCGGTGGTTAGTATTTTTAGCATATTCTGTTCAGAGAAAGAGGTTCTTGAATAAAGTTTCTTGGACCAGCCCTGATGAGTGAGGTTTCAAGGGAAGTGCCATCTTTCCTTACCCATCAGGCTTGAAGCCTATGGGAGAGTGGACATGACCCTCTCCCAGTGAATTGGCACAGTGCCTTTAATTTACTCATTCAGCTGGATACAAATAGCCATTACCTTAGCCATACACCATTTGCTGCTTGCACAGTGAGGTCATCCTTGGAAGAGAAATGTTGGCAGTATTTGCAGAGGGCACGAGTGAATGCTATGGAAGACCAAAAGCCATTTTTCAGGTAGGGGTCAGAGTTTGTAGACCAGTGCTGCCACCTCAGTGAGGCTGTGCTCTATCCTTGAACGATTACCACAGTTCATTCCTTATCGACCAATCTAAGGAACGGCTTCACAGCCCCCCTGGTTTCTCCAGGGGTCGTGGTCAACAGAAATAGATTAGCCCTTTGTGACTGAGTGGCAGTGATGCTGGATGACAGAGAGCAATCCGTTACACTTCCAGCCCATCAGGGGTTGAGTGGAAAGCTGTCCTGCTCCTCAAATCTCAATGAGCCACCACCTGCATCCACATGGCCAAAAACAACCATCTCACTATTTATTGATGACTCTTCCCAGAGTCGCCAGGTTCAACTCACCACCTGGGTAGCACAGAAGGAGCACGCTATCAGAAATGACTAAGCATACCTTGCACCAACACGAAGGGACAAACACTTTAGGAACCACCCACCCCGGTTTTATGAAGTCGATATTTGATGCAACTAACCTCATCAATTTTAGTCCAGTTATTGGCCTAGACTTCTCCTGTAGATATGTTCCAAATCAAATGTAACAGTACATCATCCAAGATGTGACATCAGGATTGCAGCCTTTCAAATGCTGGATAAAGTGAATCAAATACTATGACGAGGGTGGTAGTACACATTTCTTATGTTCCAAGAAGGGAACTGATGTTTGAAGTAAACCACACCGCAGAGTACTTGTAGTAGTGCTAGGAGATTTGTCCTGGCAAGCAAGTACACCAGGAGAGGGACTGTTCATGGTAGTCCCGGTAGGTTAGTGAAACAGGAAGACGACATTGACGTACTGCATTGTGGTCAAAGCCAGGCGTTGTTCACACCCTTTTAAGTTAATATGGCTTCTTGTGAAAAACCTCTACCAAACTGTCTGCCTCGTATTTCAGACCCTCACATCCCCTTCCCTATACTTCCCACAACTTGAAGCACCCGTGGGCTTAATCCTGCGTCAACTCTACATGAGAGAACAAAGTCAACCGTATGCGGGGTAGCCTTGGATACAGCCAGTGCGAGAATCCGGCCCCCGCCAGGTGCCCGCTGTTAAGTAGTGACCTTGTATACTGGAATCAGCTATGCAGGAACAGGCAGACACCTGACATCGATTAGAGCCGAAGTGAAAGAAACAGGCCCATCCTCATCCATTGTCCTTCACCTCTTGAATATCAGTGCTGCCCTCAAGCAACTCAGAGACCTGCGAGTCAATCAGGGCTGGGGATGACACTATTGCGTTCCAGATTTGACTTCTCACTTGGCAGTCTAGGCACTGAGGAGGACAGGATCTGCGTTTCCAGCCAGTCACATGCTTCTTTAGGAGTATTGAAAGGATGGACAGTCCCCCCCCCATGGTACACCTTCAGCTGTATGGGAAAGAAGAGGGCATATTTAGTGCCACAAGATATCAGCTTCTTCAGAGTTGGTGTGCCAGCTATACTTCCCTGGTGTACTACAGAACAAACCCTATACGGGATCCATTGTAGGTGATCGGGCCCGTGGTCCTCGCCATTTGTAGCAGTACATCCGATCTCTGTGATTTAGAAGTCCGACAATTATCGTGCCTGGGGGCGCTCTGGGTACAGGTCGGCCAGTTGGAACCTTATGGGCTCTTTCAATGGAGAACAAATGTGAAAGCTTCTTCTGTGCCATCAAGTCTGTCGACCATTGTTCCAAAAACAGCTCCGTGCAGGGCCCATCCTCCTTCTCGAGCAGTCCAAGAATATGCACGTAATTGCATTGCGACCTTCCTTCACTGGCCATCTTCTCGGCTTTCCAGGGAGTTACGTTTTTGTGAAACTGATGCCAATTGCCTCTCTATTCGCGTCAGTGCATCCTCAGAGTCTGAAATTCGATGTTCTGCTTCTCCCACTCTCAAAGCGAACTTGCGGAAATCGTGATGCAAAATGGACACTTGGAGGAGAAGAGTCAATCAATTTTTTTCCTCTCTGGAGGATCTCGACTCCCTAGTAGCACTCATTATGTCCGTGAGCGAGATCTGGGGGTCTTGTCCTTCCGCCCCTGTATTTGCAGTTACAGGAGTTTGCATTTTTGTGGGCCCGCTACCATTCACCGCATACTGATCCATTTTATTTTGAAGGCCCGTTTTCCTTCAAGAGCATACCAAATGGCAGCCCTTTGCCACTGTCGTTCAGTCACTCCCCTGAAAGGTAAGTATTTCGTATGGCCTTGATCAGTCCCCTTTCCCCTAGTGGTCAGTGCAGGCTGTGATTCCAGGTTGTATTGAATGCCTCTTGATCCAGTGGGCGACCACGAAGAGGTAGAGGGGGGATGAAGGTGAACAGTGATTTGGAACAAGTTACTTACCTGTAACTATTGTTCTCCAGCATGGGTTCACATGCTCATGAATAACAAATACACAACAGTAAAACATTACACAACCACGGGAGGTGTTAAGGTTCAACAGAAGCAATTAACTCTTACCTCTGGAACACACTCACCTCAAACGAACAGGTTGCGTAGCACTGCTTGGCCGACTCTGGACTCCTCCTTGGAATCCCAGTCGATGCAGTAGAACGTCGTGAAGGTGTGCGTGCACCTCGACGTAGCAGCCCTGCAGATGTCCAGCAGGGGCACACCAGCTAGTAACACTAGTCACAGCGATCGCTCTGGTGGAGTGGGCTCTCGGACGGCCGTGCAGCGGTCGGTTCTCCAACGGATGACAGTGCATGATATAACCGGAGAGCCACCTTGAGATGAAGCCTTGGACAAGGCCTTCCCACGGTTCACAGGACCACAATTCATGAACAGCTGTGAAGTCTTTCGGGAAACCCTTAGTGTGTGCCATGTAGAACTTCAGAGCACAAGCAATGTTCAGCGATTGCAAGGCCCTTTCAGCCAGTGAGGAAGGTTTCAGGAAAAAAAAGCCATAGAGAAGCAAGCTGCACCTCACTGAGGCCCAACAAGGCCGAAACATGTCTGGGGTTGCTTGTGTTCCAATGCAGATGGGACCTGGCCTAGCAGTTCGGGCTGGGCTGCTACCGTTGGTGGCAGTACCTGACTGATTTGCATATGGCTGGACCCCTTTTGCAATGGCACAGACATGCTAAAAAACGGTGGTGTGGAAGGTTGCCCAGAGCAATGCCAGTGTTTCAGATTCATTCAAAACCTTCCACCCATCACTTTTGTGGTCACAATTCAGGAAAAAAACTGGCAACATCAAAAAGTTTGTTGTGGTGAATTCCAACTGAACCTTTAGCATGAAAGAGGGGTGCGTCTGCAGCACAACTCTCGATTTGTGGAAAGCCTGGTATGGCTGCTTGCAGGACAGGGCCTGTATCTCACCCACCCACCTGGCGGAGCTGATGTTTTCCACGAGAGGAACTTGAGGGGGGCCTGATGCAGAGGCTCGAAGGGGCCCCCCCACCCCATGAGCCTCGTCAGCACCATGTTGAGTTCCCACACCGGTCAGAAGCCTTCACCGGTGGGAAAGAGCAAAAAAGTCCTTTGAGGAATTCTTTCATTCGTCGATAAGACCAAAGTGAAGAGCTGCCTTGAGACCTGGTGTAGAGGGAGATAGCCGCCAGATGTACCTTGATCGAGGCATGAGTCAGTCCAGCCTTGGCCAAGGATAGCAAATATCGAAGAATCTGCAGGGCTGTGACCCTCAGAGGGGTAATCTTCTGCGTCCGGCACCACGCAGCGAAACGCTTCCACTTGCGACCCTAGCACTTCAAAGTCACCGATGCCCTGGCGAGGCCCTCCCTGCAGTCCACAGGCAAATCATATCCTGCAAACTCTAGGGCTGCAGGAGCCAAGCCATCAGATTAAGCGATCCTGGGTCGCGATGCAGGATTGCACCTCCTTCTCTGGCGAGAAGACCCGATCAAGCTACCAGTGGTCCTGGAGGCGATGCTGAGTCTGGTTATGAAATCTGCCTCGGCCATGCCGGGGCGATGAGTATCATCCTGTACTGACACTGTATGAGTGTATTGATGACTCATAGCAGGAGAGGCAACGGAGGAAACGCGTACAGAAACATCCCTTCCCACAGGAAGGAGAACGCGTCCCCCTGGCTCCTCGGTTGGTGAACTCTACTGGCAACATTTTGGCATTTGGAGCTCGCCCATGTCGCAAACAGATTGATCTGGGGCCTACTCCACTTGACGAAGATGTGGTCCATCTGGTCCTACTGAAGTTCCCATTCGTGGCAGGAGCACAATTCCCTGCTGAGGGAATCCGCAATGGTGTTCTTGACTCCCACTAGGTGGAGCGGGGCGAGGAACATTTCTTATCCGACGGCCCAGCGCCATAAGTCCTGCGCTTCGCTGGAGATCGCCGGGGATTGAGTGCCCCCTTGTTTACAGATGTAGAACATTGTAGTGGTGTTGTCCATGAAGATCCTCACCACCTTGCCCTTCAGAGATGGAAGGAATGACTTGAGGGCCCAGAACACTGCCTGTAGCTCCAGGATGTTGATATGGAGATGCTTCTCTCCCAGCAGCCACAGGCCTCTGGCCTGCCGAAGTCCCGTGTGGGCTCCCCAGCCTTCCAGGGAAGCGTTTGTGGTGACCGTTTCCTTTTATGGAGGGTTCTGAAACCCTGTGCTCCGGGTGATGTTGGACCGGACGCCCCACCACCTTATTGCTCAACGGAACTAGTCATCCAGAGTGATCTTGTCTGCAAAGTTTCCGGAAAACTTGCACCCATCAGGCGTCCAGGAACACCTGAAGAGGTTGCATCTGTAACCTGCAGAACCAGATGAGGAAGATGCAGGATGACATCATTCCGAGCAACGACTTGATGGTCCACTTGATGGTCCGCACCGTGGCCATCTTCATCGACAACAGCCGCTGCACCTACCCCTGAATGGCTGCTACCCTCTCCTCCGAGGGTGAGGCTAGGCAGGACACTGTATTGAGTCTGGTCGCCAGGAACAGCGAGTTCTGTGATGGTGTCAAGCAGGACTTTGGATAATTAATGGAGAATCCCTGATCCGTCAGCAGCTTGACGGCCGCCTCCGTGTGCGTGACAGCGAACCCTCGTGAGCCGGCCCAGATGATCCAGTCGTCGAGGTACGGGTATACGTGAATGCACCATAGAAATACATGGGCTGCCACCAATGCTAGGCACTCCATGAACACTCTGGGGGCCGACTTCAAGCCGAAGGGTTGGGCTTTGACCTGGTAGTACTGTCCCTGCACTACAAAGCGTAGAAACTTCAGTGTTTCCTGTGAATGGGGACGTGGAAGTAAGTGTCCTCCAGGTCCAGCAGCATCGAAAAATCCCCTCTTCCCAGTTGGCCGAGCATGTGCTGCAACGTGACCATCCTGAATTTCTGAGACTTGAGGCACTTGCTCAGACGCCACGGGTCTAGAATGGGCCTCCAGCCCCCCAAACCCCTGCCTTATTTCTTACGAAGAAGTATCTGGAATAGACTCCGGAGCCCCGAAGTTGCTGGAGAACCAGCTCCATCGCCCCTTTTCTTAGCATGGCCTGTAGCTCTTCCAAGAGCTGAGGCATGTGCTGCTCCCGACTGACCACCGGAGAGATCCGCGGATACCTGTGCTGAAATTACAGGGTATGTCCTTGGGCGAGAGCATCCAGTATCCACCTGTAGGTGGTGATCTTCTCCCCACTCGCTGACGAACCTAATCAGCCGGCCTTTCACCAGGGTGCATGGGTGGGGTCCCGACATCTTGGCCGGTTCAGGCTTGCTTCGCCCCCCTGCCCTTCTGGCGATGGCGACGCTGTCCCTCCACCGTAGGCCTGGGAACAGCCTCTGTGGGCTTCATGGGTCGTAGATCTGGAATGCTGACGGTACGAGGAGAAGAAACCTTCGAAAGACCTGGCCGACTTTCCTCTGGAGGAGCAAAAGAAAGCAGTGCTGCTGAAGGGTGCCCAGGGAACGGGACGTATCTGTATCCGCCTTGATGGCCTGTAGGGACTAGCTCCGTCAAAAGGCATGCCCAGTACCTTTGTTGGGACCTCCTGGAAGAAATTCTGTTTCCCATCTGCTGGAACCCCGTGTCGGCAACTTCCAGTGCCACTGTGATGGCGTGATCCAACGCTACCTCACCATCTTCCACGAGGCCCATCGCCTCCATCCTCTTGTTGACTGGGAGGAACTCCAAAACCGGACCCAGCTTGTACCACAGCTCCCAGTTGTACCTGGCTAGGATTGCCAGTGCGTTTGCCACCTTGATGGTCACCTTCCTCCTCATGGCATCCATCTTCTTACCCTCGCTGTCCGGCGGGACTGAAGACGACTGGTTAAAAGACAGTTTCCTCGCGGCCGCCGAAACCACTGAATCCCACCATGGTTGTGACCTCAGGCACTTGGGTGTGGATTCCGGCATCCAGTACTACTACTCCAGACTGCCCCGCTTGGCTGGAGCCATGCAAGGGTTCATCAAGAGAGCCAGGCCCTCCTCCCACTCATCATCCAGGAGGGGCTCCGCCATGATAGTCTTCCTCTTGGGCTCGCGTATCCGGGTCTGCTGGGGGATAAGGGGCCCGACGCAGATGTAACGGCTAAAATGGTGGCGTCGGATGGTGCTTCCTCTTCGTCTGCGGTTGGTCGGAGGCCTGGGGGACCGTTGGAACTTAGAAGCCCGCTCCTCGGACCGACCGGCCTTGGGTGAGGCATGACCCTACTCGGAGCACGGGGCAGAGGCCTTCGTGTTCAGCCATGCCGCCTGTCTACTCTGCCTGTCCTTTGTCGTCTTCTTGGAGAAGCTGCAGCATATCTCTCAATCTCCTTCATTGTGGTCCGGATGCAGGCAGTAGAGGCATTGCAGGTGCTTGTCCTCCACAAACACATTTCGAAACCCACAATTGGTGCAGGATTTGAAAAGGGACCTTCCTTCCTTCTCCTCGGTCATGGTCGGAGGACGTGTAGTAGGCCCGATGGCCTTCTGGAAACTTCGACGATTTTCGCCCTTAAGGGGCACTGAACTTCACCAGATGGAGAGAAGAGCACACAGGCACTTTCAACACAAAAATAGAACCTTTTCCTGTGAAAAACATGAAAAAACGTAGAAGTAGCTCGCAGAGCAAACTCAAGGACTACCAACACTAAAGCGTGCAGTAAGAATCTGAAGATGGCTGCCAGGGGAGGGGCTTAGAAAGAAGACTGTCATTGGATGGGGGCAGTATGACCCAGAGCACAGTGATTGGTTTAGAATAGAAATACAGTTTGTAAGTGAAAGTGAAACTGTTTTTCTTTTTACTGAGGATACCCAGCCTGACGAGGGGGAATATTTATGAGCATGTGAATCCATGCCAGACCCCATGCTGGAGAAATATCTTCTCACATAAGTGTTGGGATGAAGGGTGGAAATGCACTTGTTGCCGAGGTCCAGCAGAGCTCCTCAATCCGGCGGGCACTTCCTTCACTGCAGCCCCAGTATACGTCCAACCCTCCACTTGTCCTGTTGGGACGTCACTCTCTCCCTCCCTCCATCTCTGACACTCCCCCACAGCAGCAACGTCATACTTGCCTGCTCAACTGGAGGCCAGATGCCGCCCCCGCTGCGGGCTTGGGTACCAGTCGCTTCAGCAAGATGGCATTCACCTCCGGCGCTGGAAGAAACCAGTCAATCTGGGACTTCCCAGCATAGATTTAGCTCGTGAAGTGAGCAGGATACGGTGGAGGCGTTCCAACACCACTTTTTATGAAAGGAGCGGCAGGATGTATGATTCTGGCAGGATTTCAACTGAAGGATGATGGCGGCCCGGGCAGAGCACAATCTGCCTAACATCCATCAACCAGAGACCACTGCTTCGAAGCCACAGAGAACTGAATCATTTACCTGAAACTATCTGACACAAAACATAATTTCAATAATTCACATCCTCCATGTCTTACTCCGCTGTGCAGACTTGGTTGCCCTCTTCTAGCGAACAGCATTTTCACTTTCGTTTTGAAGTCTACCTTTTTCATGTTTTCTCCTCTTCACCTCCTGCACATTGTCCTTCGCCTTTAATAAGAATACTCTGCATGTTGCTTCTAGGTTAGTGTGCTCATCAGGAGGTTTGAACACACCATCCACACTTTAAGTTTGCATTAGCTTCCCTTACATTTCAAAGGTATGCTGCTTTACCTTCATGCACAGGGTTCTAAAGCAGTCATAATGCTCGTCCATAAAACTGCAATCGCTTAAACAAAACAAATCATACAAAGTATGCATACTCGATTGCTCAGCGCCTTTGGTATTCGTTGCCCGTAGATATAACTTTTTCCTTCCCTTTTAACTTAAACAAAATGAGCTTGAGTTTTGGTAAACGATCTTACTTTTCTAACTTAATTTTTCAATGAGTATATTCAGTTTCATTATTTTGACATTTATAATTGTATTACCTTTTATCCCATAAAGCCAGCAATGTTTTATTAACATTATGTTTGATCTCTTACATCTACATCATTTCTAAATAATCGGTGGCGGCAAGATACCATCAACCAAGAGTCATCAGCGCCTTGCCTTTAATCTCATTGGGTCCCAAAACTATCTAATCTTTTTCTTGCTTTACAACATTTACATGATACCTTTAGCAGGTCCATAAACTCATTATTTATCCCATTACAAATACAAATGAATTATGCCTAATCCACCTAGAGAAAGAGGACATCAATAAACTGACATATGTGGTGGGTTGAAAGAAGGAGTCGGCCACAAGAAGGACAATCAATATCTTTAATGAAATTATAAATAAAAGGCCCAACTTTCCTTATTGCTAGAGAAACTACCCTACCTATCTAAAGGAACTAAAAGGTGCTTGTCAGTAAGTCCAAAGTAAATGTGTCCTCCGTCCAAACTAACTATCTGACTCTATTTCTAGATCTAACTAAAGTAAATAGGCCAGGAGAGTGTCTTGTATTCGCTTGGTCTTCTCTCCAGAAACTGTCTTTATTTACAACTTTTCTCTGTGGTACAGATATTTCTTAACATGATCTCTGTGGATAGTCTCTGCGATCTATTCTTGTAGTTCTTCAAAGTCACTCTTGGCGTTCATGCTTTCTGCGCCTTCATGAATTTCTGTGGAGGGTGCGGGGGGAGGGTGAAAGGTATTTGAGGTGATTAACCAGATCACTAGAGAAGGCGTTGAAATGAACCCTATGATGGCCTTCCTGGGAAACACTAGATCCAGTCCCGGGTTCTCTAGACAGCTGATATCTCTTGCTGGCTCTGGCCCAGAGGCTGGTAGCGATTACTTGAAGCAGGACCCTAGGCCTGAGTTTTGAGGCATTTAAGATTTTCCTAATAGCTTACCTTTTCCATAATGGCAAAAACCTGGCAAAATAATGATTAGGAAGGCTGCACAGCACAATGCCATTGGTTATAATTCATGTAAAACCTTAAATCCATTATTTATTAGTTTTAGTGTAAAGTAGAGGCCATGAAAAAAAATAATCAGGTCAACACAGTGTGTTGCCCACAGCAAAGCTCCTGTGATGCCATTTTGTATGATATCATGTGATGTGACTTCCCATGGCGTCACCTGGCTCAAGGTTTGACCCAAAAGGCTGATCCCAGCTCCCCCTCCTCCCCACGAGAATTTAAAAACTTGGCACCTCTGGATCAAGTTATCAGTGGTCATACAAGGCCTGACATAGCATATTTCCATTAAGTAATCAACCAATCTGCCTAATTTATTTTTGGTACTTTATTTTAGGTTTGCAGCGCAAATCAGTAACACTGCTATGTTTGGAGCTTATCATAAGCTTTTGTATATAGAAATGATAAAAGCTATGGTGACAAAGAATAAACATACCAGAGATGGCGGTTCGAATATTTTCCTTGTTTTCATTCCACTGTTCCAAATCACTTACTCCAGCAGTCTCTTTACCAAGGCCAACCACGACGACAGTGGAATAGTCCTGTAAAAATATGCACATGTTAAAATATCGTCTAATTGTAGTATTCATTAAGACTTCTCTTCAAAATGATACCAAGTGTTGCAATTAACCTTTTTTTTATAACATTAGCTATGTATGCTTTTTTCATATACGTTTATATATTTATTACAATTCTTGTGCCAATAATGCCTAATAAATCCGGTTTACAATGTTTCAACTTGTAGAAACACAGATTTTTCTAATTTTTTATGTCATAAGAGTTTTCAAAATGTCTCAAAAAAATCCAACCGTGCAGCCGCAAATCAATTTAATGAATGCACATTAGAAAATCGGACAGGAAAAAGGATATGCTTTTCAAGCCTTGACAACACCATTTGTTGTATAGGAGCCTTACAAATATTCAATACAATAAATAAAATAATCAATTAGAAGAGTTTTTTGCAACAACGTCTGGTCAGACATTTCTCAAAAAGCCAAATATAACACTGGGGCCACAACGGCACTATCCTACAAGGTGATCTCATTCCACGTCGGTAAAAGCTGCTTTAAGGTTTTCTTTCATAAAGAAGTTATTATAATTGAAATCTTTACTTTTATGAAGTGTGATGAATTCTTGGATGGCGTCACTTCTCCCACAGGGGGAGTCCCTTCCCATGAGGCCAAGGAGGTGACTCCCCCCGAGGGTGATCCTCAGCAAAAGGATCTCATGGGGAGGGAACCCCTCCTGTGTGACGACTATTCAGTGAGAATGTGATATGCTTCCCCTCATTCCTCCTCACCCAACCCTCCTTTACCTTACCATCCCTTGTACATGTGTCATGTACATTTTGGTAACAGTACTGGGACGATGAATAATATAGTCGACCCAAGAGAGGTCTATAGTAAAGGTACTGGGACTAAGAAGAGTCAGGTCTGGTATCTGGTCAATCCATTGACAACCAGAGCATCAACAGCCATACCATCGAATTATATGCAATGAAATTCCATTCCATCGAATCGCCGTTTCGTTATATATAATTCGAAGGATCCATCGAAATTAGTGGGGTTAGGGTTGGGGCTAGGATTAGATTAGGGGTTAGATTAGGGTTGGGGCTAGGGTTAGATTAAGGGTTACATTAGGCTTAGGGCTTTAATATACAATACAAAAAATTAAAACGTTACAAGGAGCTGGCCAGTGCCGACATTTCAGCACTGGACAGCTCCATGTAACGTTTTAAAGATACAAAAAAAAGGATTGAAATGCTATCTTTTACATGTAAAAGGGCATTTCCATTGAAACCAGTCCATTTATATTTTTGCTGGACTGGTTTAGATGGAAAGGCACTTTTACATGTAAAAGATAGCCTGTCGATGCTTTGCCATTCAATTGTTTTTTTCCCGATGTAATCACTATGAACCGTCAGGTCTACCTTCGAGAGCTCTCATGGAAATACTGGGATGAGGAGGAGGTGCTAAGGTATGAAGGGCGATCCTCAAAACACTATGGAGCAGTCTAGTGTTTCAGGAATTCCGATTGGCCAAAGCCAATACGAGATCGAAGAGGGAAAACCAAGCCGAGAGAGGCCTGCCCTGGAGGAACCCAGACAGATGGGCAGAGGGGTTCTAAATCAGCACAGAGAGGAAGGACCGACCGGCAAGTGGGGAGCCCCATGTCTAGGTGAAAGCAGCAGTGGAAACGTGCTACCAAGGAAAGCAACACAGTCCCAAAGAAGCAGAACGCTGCAGATGCACCGGAGCTCCCAGAGAGCCATAAGAAACTGCAGAAAGCAAAGAGAAGCATGCAGGAAAGCCCAAGGCCAACTGGAAAGGGCCGGCAAAACACCAAAGGTAGTTGGTGGGGCTGCGAAAGAGAGACACATGGGTCTGGGATCTGCATCCAATAGAGAAGAGCATCACAGGTCCTCTTCCTCGTTGCAGTACCTTGCAAGGAAGTAAAACCAGGTCTGCCAACACGGGTTTGGGACTCACACTCAAAATTAGAAGTTTGAGAAGGGCCTGGGGAAGGGAGCGATTCCTCCAGCCTTCATGAAATGTGATAAAGAGCAGAGTAACACATTTGTGAATACGCTCATTCCAAAGTTTTTTTTTTTAAGGTTTGGGTGAATGTGAGATTTTCTCACTGCCAGGGAGAGCTAATAAAGATACATAACAAGAGAGGATCTGGTGTCAGTCAGCTGCTTGATCTTGTATTTGTATTTTGTTTATTTATATAGCGCGCCGGGCCCAAAGGCATCTGGGCGCATATCGTGTGAAACATAGTTGCAAATTACATACAGGCAAAACAGGTGGTTCTACCAGCTTACAGACTGCATGCAGGTAGAGCTACAGTATGACATGTATAGGTACAGTATAATATACAATAAAGCAAGTACAGGCAAGAAAGATATAAAACAGTTACGCTAAAAGTACAGTCATGATAATATGGGCAGTTCACAAGCAGATAAATTATCTAAATACAGGAGATGTGTGCAATGAAAAATAAGAGCGTTATATACAAGTAAACTATACAGAAGAATGGAGCAGTGCGGGTCAGTGGGGCAGTTACATAGCGCCAGATATCTCATATGTTTTGTGCTGAGAGCCACACTTTGGTTTTGCCCTTAAAGGATTGGAAGGAAGGCTCAGCTGTGATAGAATTAGGAAGGGTATTCCAGAGTTTAGAGGCCAAGACTGGGAAGCTCGTGCCACCAGCTTCTTGTAGTTTGAATCTAGAAAAGGGATAGACTATGGGCTTGAGCCGCTCTGAGAGGCCGAGTAGAGGTTTGAGGTGAGAGTCGGTTGGCTAAGTAAGTAGGGGCCTGGTTGGACAAGCACTTGTGAGTCAAGGCAAGTGTTTTCAGGGAGATACCATACGTAACAGAAAGCCATTGTAGGTTACATCTGTGGTTTGAGATGTGCTGGTTTCTAGGAATGTTTAAAGATACTCTGATGGCATTATTCTGAATGACTTGCAAGTTGTTAAGGTTGGATTGACTAGTCCCTAGATACAGAGCGCTACAATAGTCTATCTTAGACATAACAAGAGTTCTAGCCAGGATGGTGCAATTGGGGATAGTCAGGAAAGGTCTGCAAGCATTAATAAGTTTGCATGTATAGGCAGAAGCTGAGCTAACAGCATTGGTCTGTCTACACAATGATAGTGCGGAGTCAAGGTAGATTCCTAAGGTTTTGGTTCCCTTAGAAACCTTAATGACATTGCCATCAATGATGAACAACTTGAAGGAAGGGTCAAGTTTATTAAGACGTTGATGGGAGCCCAGAATAAGGAGTTCTGTCTTATCATTGAGGCAGAGCTCATGTTACGCCATCCATGCCTGAATAACCAAGTAGACGTCATTCAAGGATTTAGTGTCCACTGCATGATCACCCGTGATGGGGATGAGTATCTGGGTTTCATCGTCATAGTTAGTATACAAGACACCCAGATAGTCAAGAACATCAAACAATGGTTTGGTGAACACATTATACAGTGTTGGTGACACACATGAACCTTGAAGTACACCACAGTGAATGGGAGCGGGTTCAGCAGATGCAGACGGGGAAAAACCTTGCATAAATCTGTTGCTTAGGAAGATCTAATCCAGGCGGTGCCAGAGTCTGAGAAGTGGGCAGCGGATATATGGTGCTGGCATAGGATTTGGTAGTTAACCAAATCAAAGGCAGCTGAGAGATCTAACAACAGCAGGGCTAATTTCCTGTTGTCTTTCAGCACCTCAATCTGAGTTTTTAGGTCAATGAGGGCGGTTTCCGTCCCGTGTCTAGGCCGGAAACCAGATTGCCTTAAACCAAGGAGATTGTTAGCTTCGAGATAATCCTGGATCTGAAGGTAAGCGGCTCGGTCCAGTATTTTGAATGGGACCCAATGAGATGAATGGGACAGTGGTAATGAGCCTATAATTGGTTGATGGGCTGGGAACGAGGAACGTTTTTTTAAGCAGAGAGATGAGCCATGCGTCCTTTAGGTTGTCCGGGACTATGCCCTGTTTTGAAGGATGAATTTATAAAGGCAGTAATGAATGGGGCTAGATCATGGGAAGCCTCCTTGATAATGGGGGCTTGGGATGAGTCGCCTTGACAGTTGGAGGGTTTCATTTTATTAATGATGCATTCAATTTAAGTGATAGTGAGTGGAGAAAAGCTGAAAGGTTTAATGTTTGGAGTGGCTGGAGTGTGCACTCGAGGGGGTATTCAGTTTCTGGTCGGTCTGTAGACAATTTTGCTTAGTTTGCATTTTAGTTTGGAGGGTAGCAATTCTGTCCCAGAGTGCTTTTCTGTATGTTCCCGAACCATTTTCTGTTGTTAGTGCAGGAGTCAGGGGGAGTAGCAGGCGATTTAAGTTCCTTCAGAATCTTGAAAATTCTTTGGTGTTAGAATCCACTTGCAAATTGTTGAAAATATCTTTTTTGGCCTGGAAGATAGCCTCTTTGTAGTTGATGGACGCTATGATGAGGCAGTCCTTATGGGCATCAGAAGGATGACTTTTCCAACGGGCTTCAGCATTACGTTTTTCTTTTCGTAGCACTCTCAAATGTGGCGTAAACCAGGAATTGATGTGTGCGCAAAGTTTAGATATCCTAAGTTTGATAGGGGCGACTGAATTCAGTGCCGTCAGCATAGCATGGTTAAAGGTGTCCGCTAGAATCAAGAGGTCAGAGCAGGACGCGGACGCTTTACTGAGTGTGGGAAGGATAAGTGGGAGTAGTTTGTCTGTTATGTCCCTTTTATTTCTAGTGGGCGAGGCATGAGCAATAATCTGTTTGGGAGATTGGACAGCATCTATGTTGAAGGTAATAATATGATGGTCTGACCAGGCGCAAGGTGAGTTAGTCTGTAGGTTGGCGTTGCAGTGGGAGTCGACTAACCAGTCAAGTGTCCGCCCTTTGATATGGGTAGGTTCTTGAATGTGGTGAGTAAACCCCAGATCAGTTAAAGTATGAGAACAGTCAGCCGCAATGGGATTGTTTGGATATTGGAAACCCAAGTTGAAATCCCCCAGTAGGATAATTTGAGATTTAGTTTTTGATTTGTCTAATAAGGATGTGATGTCATCCACAAAGAAGATGGCAGGGCCAGGCGGTCTGTAGATGAGATGTAAGGAGGCAGTTTGGTTAGGAGAGATGGGAAGTTTAACTGAGAATAACTCAGCTGAGGGAATCTTTTGGATAGGCATCGCTTTAAGGCCGAGTGAGTTTTTATGAATGAAGGCAAATTCACCCCCTCTTGATCGCGAAGTGTTGCGGTCACATCTAGTGATGGAGTAGTCTGTAGGTATGGCGAGGGAGAGTAATGGTCCAGAGGCTGCATGGAGCCAGGACTCTGATATGGCAAAGTCAAGGTCTTGAGTCTTAATAAGGTCTGCAATGTCCAATGCATGTGCAGGGAGGTACCTAGCATTGACTAGAGCATCCTTGATGAGCGTATGTTTGGGAGTGTATGGTAGGATGTTAGGGTTGTGCTTGTGGAGGGCCCATGGTGACTATGACTAAGTGGTTGTGATTTAGTGATTGAGGTATAAGGCTTGTGAGTAAGGCTGGTAACATGGGGAATTCTAGAGCCTAGTCTGTTATTTCTTAGGTGCAAAGCACAAGGTTTATTAGGTGTAGGTTTCTTGGCAAAGTGTTCCAACCATAAGGCGGGGGAATTTAGATAAGGGTTTATGGATGGGGGTGTGCCACTAGGCACTGTGTCACTTAACTGGGGCCATCCTACAGTGTGGCTTTGGGAGGGAGGTTCCTGTTGAGGTAGCAGATTCAGGAGGACACTATTGATCATGCTTGACCAGTATATACAGCCAAAAGCTTGGTTACTGCAGCAGCCATTTTCCAAGGGCCAGTGAAGCTATTCATGCCGGTAAAAGATTGGATGAATGTTGATTCCAAAATATTTCTTATGGAGAATAATTTAAGCAAACAGGGTTAGGATGGAGCAAACTATAAATTGTCAGTGTTCATAATCTAATAAGGATACAGTTTTCCCTCAGCACCGTCTCTAGGATATAGCACCCATCAGGCGTCTTTCCTATAATCAGAAAATAGGAATGGCTTGGGTTAAATGCCAAAAGGTTCTAGGGGAATTAAATTAGAAATGGTAGGGATGCACTACGTTAAGAGCGAGGTTCAATCAGCACAATGAGCCTCCAGTGCCCAACTATGGTGATACAGACCTTGGGCCCAACTATGGTGATACAGACCTTCGCCAGGATTCCCACAGTAAAGTATGCTTGGTTCTCTTATCTTAGTTTATAAAAGGTCATAGCGCCATGGCTTGCTATTTGACCACAGTCTCAGTCTGAAGGCTATAGCATGCTGCTCCCATCTTGACAATCTCCTATGAGCAAGTATTTCACCACATGTGCTTAGAGTAATTGTCAGGCTTAGTGTGAGAAACCTGGGGGTATTCACTCCTACTTCCCCTGGATCATCTTCTCATGTGGCCAGGGAAACGACATTGCTTTGAGGTCCTGTCCCTGGGGGTGGAGAGGCGAGGGAGGGCCACCTGGGTGGAGGGTGCCCATAGGCGAGACATGGTATCCCCTTTCCCCATTGACGACCACACTAACCCTCGACTGGCCTTTATAGGCCATTGTAAATCAGCTTCCCTCATTTCCCCACATTTGAGCTCTACAAGTACTGGGACGAGGAAAAAGCAACTATGAGCAATAAACACTCAAACTCCATTTCACCACTTTGGTATTAACGAGGATGCCGGCAGAGAGCTGTGATGGTAAGGCATGTCCGCTTATCTATGGTCAAGCAATTCAAACCCACACATGCAACCCGTCAAGTTTTTGCTGGTGTATGAATGAAGAACCAGGGAACATCAGAGAGAGCAACAAGGAGACCTGCGGGGAAGAGACCAGCAGGAGACCTGTGACATGAAGAGAAGGCCGTGGTGGCGCCTGCGAGGGAGCCAGGACGTTAGCCGATGCCCAGAGGTGGGAGCCTCAATATTGGGAAGCATGTTGCTGATCAAGCAGGCAGAAAGGAAGAAGGGACGCCATCCGTGTCGGGAAAGCAGAGACCCCGGCATGTGCAGGTGAACACATTAAGTGCAAGCGGGGTTTGCAGGAGGCAGTCCGCTGACAGGAGAAGCAGACCAAAAAGGAAGAAGTAGCCGCCGGAGAGGACTCCAGAAGCTGGTGAGTGGCAGGGAGATCACTCCAAGCCAGGGCGTCTCGGGAAGGCTGCGCACAGATAACGAACTACTGTACAATGTTTATTGAATACGGAACGAAAACACGAAAAAGCTACAATATATATGTTGAGTGCCGAACTGAATGGAAACTCAACGCAAAGATAAAATATACATCTTAAACACCTAGCTAAATGAAAACAAACAAGAACAAATCACGCATATTGAATATGGGCAAAACCTAGAATGGTTGAAAGATAAAAAGGGAAAGTGTCCAATTAAACGCAACTTTTAGAAAAGAGCGCAAGTGTGAAAGGGTGTCATAAAGGTAGGGCATGAACCAGACCACCACAATACAGTGAACTTTGTGAAGGAGTACAGTGCTAAAAGGCCAAAGAATGGCACAAATGTATGCAACACGTAATGGAAAAGCCAAGAGGCTGACAAAGAGAATCCAAGAGAAAGTGTATCTGTACACAGGGGTAAAACAGAAGAACCTGTGTTGGCTGACGAGCCTAGGATTTGTGGTTGTGCGACCTGTGATGGGTGGACCGTGTGGTCCGACACCTGCACCAAGACCAGGGAACCCTTAAGTGTGAAAGCCAAAGACATTGTGAAATACATCAAAAAGAAGCCCGACAAGTAAGCTAGTGTGACAAACCAGAAGGAGAGTCAAGTTGGCCTGGATTTGTGTTGAACTTTGAAAAACTAAAACAAATATCAGTTGTGGCATTGAAGTTTTGGGGAAGGGAACCCTGAGACCTGAGGAATTACAAACGCTGTCTTGAAGACAGACTCAAGACCCTTTTCTTTTGAACTCTGTTGCTTGGGACTTGGGGATGGGAACCCTGAGGATTGTGAACTCTATTGCCTTGAACATGAGAAAAGTAACCCTAAGACTTTTGTGGAACTTTCTTGAACAAGGGGCGGAGGACCCAGAAAGGAGGCCAAGAGCTGGGAGAAGCTCAGACTTTGTATTGGACACCATTTCTTTGATTATTGACATCCCTAAACGTTATTTAGCTTTCGTTGTGAGGGCAAGGATAGGTTTTGACACAGACAGACTTTATTGAACTCTTTGACTCTGACGTTCCTTAGTTTCGTTCAGGTAGGGAAATCCGACCTTAGCATCGGGCAAGTTAGGCCTTCAACCATCTGGACATTTACTTTAATAAATTATCTTATTTTGAACTTTAAGTCTGCTGTCTGTGTCTCGCTTCATGATGCCTTCACAATAGATACTCCAACTGTCCAGCTGCAGCCAACAAACTGGCTACCATAAATATTCTGTTGACATGCTGTAGGAGTAAGTATATTGCCCACTTGTTTACAATTTTTGTCAAGCTGTGATGTAGCTACACCCCAGTCGCATGTTGCCTTTTGGGGCAATGTCTCCTGGTGGTTGTAGCATTTCAGAACCTTTTTAGATTGCACACTGTTTTTAGCCACCAGCAGAGAACAATTTGAAAGAGAAATCTGTGTCAGATACAGCATTCGGCAGGTCCATTTCTCCCTCAAGATGATCGTTCCCAACGTCCATTTGTTTGCTAGAGAGAGAAATCTGTTGGGCCAATTCGTAAAGTAGTCATGTGTGTGTAATTTACTTTTTTCAGATTGTTAGAATGTTAATGTAAGAAATCTCTAAGAGGACATCACATCAAATGGGAGGGAAACTGGGTTTAGAAGTTACTCCCATCAGACTGCCTCCTTCAGTAATATGCCAAAGACCACAGAGGCGTACATCTACTGTGATGTCACTTTTGGAACACTGTCCAATCACACACATTGACCAATTAGATTGGGGATATTACACACACCTCATAAAGGTGGGGTTACTATTAGAACACCTTGTCTCACTACCTACAGGTTTGTAACCTGGTTTATGACATTAAATGCCAAGCAACAAGCTGTTTAATGTCATACCGATTAGCAATGCCAGCTTTGAATGGTTATTCCACAGATTCTCCTTTGAGAAAGTGTTTAGTTATTCCTATTCTGTGCCATTCTACCTCATGTGTTCTTCCATAATATTGGTCAGCTGTAGCTAGTTCTTGACCCCTTGGCAACTGCAGTCAATTAGGGCTAACGTGGCAGCACTCTAACATGTTTCTTTCAGCGCAGCATGATGGCTGTAATGCCTACACAATTTTTCAGTTGTTATAACATAAGAAGCAGCACTCCAATTATATAGAAGGCACAGCCATGTAAAGACCAGACATGTGCACCATTTCCAAATTGTGTTTGCCAATGCTCATGCACTCGTACCAATATTTGGTTCTGTGATGTTCTTCTGCTTGCCTTTTGAACAGATTCTGCAAATAGCATACCAAGTCCATTACACTCATTTGCGAAACCCACTGCAGTGCTGTGTTGCTTCTTGCTCTGTGCTTGAGTCAGTCGCACCAGTGAATTCATTTTCTGTTACCCACCATATGCCGCAGACGTGTCACACTGCCCTGATGTTCTCACTGTTAAGAATTGCGTGCTACTTGCCTCTGCACTAATAAACTCCAGACTAGACTATTGCAATAGCCTTCTAGCTGGAACAACATGCTCAAACATACAAGCGCAACAGGTGCAACAGAACGGCACCGTTCGGGCCATCCATGGCATGCCTAAATACGCCCTTGTATCCGATGCTCGGAGGACATTACATTAGCTGCCAGTACAACACAGGATCACGCACAAGATCCTGACGTCATTTAAATGCTGCGCCAACGCCTGTCCGATATAAATAAAGGATCAAGTGAAGACCCCACACATCAGGGAGACAGCTCCGCTCCTATGCCTTCCCCACTCTCTCCCAGCCTAGATACAAGCTGGCGCGCTTTGGTGGGACATCATTCGACGTCCAGGGTCCTCTACATTGGAACTCACTTCCCGGGCTTATACGCCTGAATAGCAATCTAGCACTATTGAAGAAGCAAATTAAAACCTACTTTTTCAACCTCAACCCTGGTTAAATTCAGTACCGCCCTGCCTACTCTGCCTGATCACTGACTCTGCTGATGTCCTGACCATGGTTTGTCTTTTATGTGTGCTCTGAGGCCCATGGGCATTTAGCACATTATAAATATTAAAATAAAATGAATAAAATAAACTCCTGCCAACCACTCCCCTCCATTTGCTCACCAACCAGCAGAGACGTCCGTGACTCTTTGCTATACTCAGCCCTCCAAATATTGTGGCCTACAACTCCCATCAGTTCGATACAGCATATTCAATGGTGGGCAATCGGTGTTGTAGTCCAAAGAAACATCTAGGAGGGCTGGTGGTTGCCCAGCAGTGCTTTAGTTGCATTCCCAGTCTGTGCAGTGGGTATCTCTGCAACCTCAGCCTTTCCATCAGTCCTCTCATTTCTCCTCAACTCTGTCCATTTCGCCCACACTCACACGATCATGCACAACCCTTACAGTCCCTTGCTAGGTCTGTTTTGACTTCGTTACTCATCAAGTCATGCCTGCCAGAATCACAGCCTACCGTTGTAATATTTTACTTATGCAATTTCCATCAGCTAGGCTTTTAAGTTTAGTGCAATTTATACTTTTAATGTGCAGAACGGGGGCACTTTCCAAGAGTCACGATTTCATCAGTCATTTGGAAAAAACAGGGATAGAATTTATTATGCACAGTTAGTATAGTAATACTGGATTCCAATGGGATGCGGCATGCCGTGAGAACATAGGTGGATGGGAAGGAAAGACTGACACAAGAAGGGTACCCGAAGAAGAGCAGTTACTTATGTCTCAAAACATGTACATTGCCTTGTGCAGGAATATAAATGAGCTGTCGATAGGAAACAATGCAACTGAAGATATACTGCATCAATAAACGGATCTATTCAGCAACAGGAGAGTAATGTAAACATTACTATCCTATTGTTGTGTTCAGATTTATGGACCATGATTAAAAGTCTAGCTGCCTGGTTGAGCACTCGTGGCAGACAGGTCAGATTTCTCCTCGATTAGCCTAGGTCAAAGATGTTCCCAAACTACTCTATGTTTGACTGAGCTGCATAGAGGGTCATTCCTATGGCAACCAGCTCACCACCTATGGACATATTTTATTCTTAATTGGCTGTTGATTGCATCATGGTCAATACCAATTGACAGTAAATCTTATTAAGGCTTTCTCACCTATTATGGCTGCTTTTTGCCAAGACACCATGTTGACTTTGATAGTTGCTTTTTCCAATTGGATTTTAGAATTTTAGGATTGTGCAGACCACAAGCCTCCAGCTCTCATCTCCCTACCCTCTGAGGACAGTATTGCATATGAGTTCATGCTATACCCATCTTTAATATCACTTTGGGAAGGAGGAGCAGACTAGTGAGAACTAATGAGGTAGTCTGTTGCTTTTGAAGTGGCTTTTGAAATGGTTGTCTGGTCTTGACTAGACAGAGACAATGACAGTGATAGCTGCATATTAATTGATAAAGCTTTGCCTATTAAGTGTATTTATTGTGTATAGTTACAATATTAGTAGCAATGTTTCTTTACTATTTATTTCTCATAGTAAAACTAATTACACTATGCAGGGGAATGTAAGAGCATTCTTTGAGTGTTCATTATTTGGAATCCAGTCAGAAACATTATAGGACATATTGAAGGGTGGGGCATCTTTGTGAAGTATTGACATACTGTATAGGGTGCATGTTTTGATATGAAAAGGGTAGGTTTGAGCAGTGGGCCATCAATAAAATATATGTGACATTAGTAAACCAGTCTTGTGTGGATGAGTAAGAGTAGCCGCCCACTGCAGGGGGTTGTTTCCTACTCTCTTCCGATGCAGAGACAGGTATGTGCTTTTTGCTAACTATTCCTACCACGGCCCCTACGGGAGGATGGTCTATACCCCATGGGTGGAGGAAAGGCTCTGTGAGGTACATGTGATACAAATCACATCCGTGAGCATTGTTATGATCCACCAGAACACTTGGATTTCAGTTGTAATAAATTGGGTGCCATTATCAGTTCTCATCTGGGATGCCTGCACTCAAATATTGCCATTAAGTACGTTGATGCTTTTTGAGGTGAGCACTCCCTGCCCCTCTAAACTCATTTGAAGTTGCAATCCAAGAGCACTAGGATAAATACTTTTGTTGACCACCAATGTTAGACCATGCTCTGTTGGGGACATCTGCGAACTGAAGTTGTTTTCATGACACCTGCTTAGTTTTGCAACTCAGCTTAAATGATATACAGTTTACCGTATCCAACATCGCCACACACCCTGGCCACCAATGCATTTTTTTAACCCTTCACTTGGTCCTATTGCCGCCCAGGTGACCTGCATCTACCATTTTCATTACACAACCACTGAAGTCTACAGAGGGAGTGGGGCGCACCCTTTGCTCAATATTCCACATCTCATTTCCCACAGTTCTGGGAAAATATAGTTATAATCAGGGGTGTCATTTTTCACAACCTCCCGCCCATGCTTGATACCCTGGCAGATTCATTTGGTCTTCATCTCTCTAGATTTGCCATGAATTCATCTATGCAAACAGAGACAGCTATTTGCGCCCCCACGCATCCATCTGGTTTGTCTCCCCCTCCTCCTCAGATTCATCTGCAATGACTGGTTAGCCTTTATAGGCAGTCCATCACTACATTCTTATTTACCTGGACATATATCATCCTGCGAACAATGTGGGTGTCACTGTCGACAGTACCTTTCAACTTAACATGTGTAATAGGGCTTTGTGGTTGATAGACCAGTAAACTCCCTGAGCATCTCTCCAGCATGGAGCAGTTTTGTTTTAAACCCGTACGTGCACAAGAAGCAAATGCTATGGTGACTTCTCGCTGTTGGATCTGGGTAAAGAACACACCCACATTCATGTCATTGGCATGCACAGTGATGGTGGAATTGGAACAAGTCAAATGGTTGAACGGTGGTGGCATTATTTAGCTCTCCTGTCAATACTAATTCCACCATTCAAACAGTGCTGTTTTTGAGTAACTCCTTAATATGCTGTGTCTTGCTAGTAAGGATTGCTATTCATTTTCAGTACTATTCTACTAACCAAAAACATTACCTCTGTTGGTTCTCATTTGCAGAACTAAATATGGTGTCCACCAATTCCTTTAGTTGAATATCATGGTTTGCCACGGGTAGACACCCTACTTTGCCTTGAAGCAGCACGTCTCTAGCTTCAGAGTGAGATCCTCCATTTTACTAATGTTCAGTACATCGGGCAAATGAGAACCGAGATCCCCATCATTCTTTTCAGTGACTTTGTCACAACTGGCACCCATTGTGGACTATCTGGGACTCAGCCATCACCATAATCTTCCCTGGACAATACCCATCGATATGTTTGGCTTTACTTTCCATTTGCAAGACTTTGGTACTTCCTTCTTGTATTTCACAAACTACATATTCTGGTTATTCCTGTGCAGCAGTTTTAGGACTACAAGCCCCAGAAGCCCTAGAGAATAGGGCTGCTTTCACTTTACCAGGTCCAGCCAGAGAGGTGGCAGATTACCGTTGGGTACAGCCAACAAGCCTGTGTCAGCACAGGGTGGGTCAGTAGTTAAGCAGATGCCTTTAGGATAACTGGGCTCTTGCGCGAAGTTCGCTGCCAGACCCTTGTGCCTTGAACCTTGGATTTCTGATGTGTCTTATTGCTGCTGTTTCTAGAACCTGCTCCAGTACCCTGTGCTCCCTGCCCTGCAGTCCTGTTCTTCTGCTTTCCATCTGCAGCTTTGTTCCCTCTGGCCTGCAACACTGTACACACTGCCTACAGTTCCCCTGCTCCTCTGTCTGTAGCCCTCTGTTCCCTGCCTGCAGCTCCTTGCTCTGTGCCCGTAATCCATGTTACCTGGCTTTAGCTTCCAAGATTCCAGTCCTGCGTCCTGTTATCTGTCTGCAGTCCCACCCTTGTTATTCCAGTCCAGAGTTACAGTTCCATGTATTCCTTGTTGACAATCTGCATTTCAGTCCTTGTTATTCTAGTCCAGAATTTCAGTCCTGGGTTTTCTTGTTCCTGGTCTATTCTTCAGTCTGCTATTCCTCAATTCTGGTCCTTAGTTTGTAGTCTACAGTTCCACGCCCAGTCTCCTGTATCCTTGAACTTTGATTCTGGTCTTCTGTATGCTCTTTCTTCCAGGTTTCTGTCCTGAATCTTGCTCACTTTGACTTCCTGTTTACCTGGATATTTCAGTTACTATTGTCCTTACTTATGCTTGTGTAACTCCTTTGTTCAAAGCCTGACTGCTGGGTTTCAAGGGAGGCAATCTCTGCCCCTTCCCATTGACGCATCTCAGTTTTGTCCATGTTTGTTAACAATGTTATGGTTCCCGTTTCAGGGGGAAGCAACTGTTCCATTCCTGCTGGGCCCGTACAGGCTTCAGTGGGGAGTATTTTTTCATTGTTCATGCCTTAGGGTCCAGAGATAGACGCCCACTCCGGCTGCTCCTTTCCATGAGCATTTGGACCAGGTTTTGTAATAACAACCAACTTAGGTTAGTGTTTCCCCTTACCCATGGGAATCTCTTCCCTCACTCTGTGTTCACCCCAAGCGGAAACCTAATGCGATGGTCTTGTTTCCATTCCCTGCACCTTTCGGTTCACTGCATTGGTTCCCCTTCTATAGTTATTGGCTACCCTTCCTTGTATGCAGTACTCCTAAACTCCTGTCTCTTGTGCACTATTTTCACCTGGGCTTTGGGGGCACATCCCTGAACCCAACTCCCTGACACACTAGGTGTTCTCTTGATAACAGTATGTCCCTAGTGTGTCAGCAAACAACTCTTACATTGTTTACTGTAAAACCGCTGCCATGTAGGTGAAGCTGACTAGCATACAGTGGCACCAATCAGCTCTCACTGGCATGATGAATGTTAGGGTGCAGGTTTCCTCCCAGAGTTCAACCTGATGGTATGCCGAGGAGATCAAGGGTGGAAGACACTGTTGTGAGCCAAGGTTCCTCAGGTCCACACTTGTACAGTTATTGGGCTTATGTACCATTCCTGCTGGGTGGAACCTTTCAGACAGTTCGATTATGGGATTACCACACAGCATGTTCAATTCCTCCTATAGTTCTTCCCTCACAGAAACAGGATCAGGCCCGACAGTGGGCACTGGGAGAAGCACCCTTCTTTTGCACTATCCGATCACTAATCAATTGTCATTTATAAACACCTCTTGGTATTCTTCCACAAAGTCCTTTGATGTGGTCTAGTATTACTCGGATATGGTTAGAAAGAGGCAAGTTTCTACCTAGGAGCAACTATTTTTAGTGCAGCTGATGATCCCAAACTACAGCTGAGCCTTCCCCTTTCCACATACATCCTGCATATTGCTGCTCTATCCTATCATTCTATCTGTGTAACCCCAACTATATAGCCCCGAATATGGCTGGGACTTTTTTCATAGTGCCTAGGCTAGATATCAGTCTTGCAGAGACTTGCAATGTTCCTATTAACACAAACATGTGGCAAGCCCTATGAGATCCAACAACAAAATCACCTGTTCTATGGGTTGGTTTCCACTCAGAAAGGCCAGTTCATACTTTCACCATTAACTTCCACCAAGTTCCCACAGTCCCTTCTTAGAACTATTGGCAACAGTGAAAATGAAGTCGGAGGCTTCAGAGTTGCCACTGTCTTGCATGGTTCTTTTCCTTTTTACTTCACCCGTATATGTGTGCAAAATATTCCTTATGCAGTACCTCTGGCATTCAGACTCCAATGATGGTTTCTCCCTTTAATCATTACATACCCATATCCAGGTATAGTTACTAGGTGGCAGCTGTGCAGCGCTTGGAGATTATATATATATATATATAATGACTAATAAGGTATAGTGAGCTTCTCTTGTGAAAGTTAGATGTACTATGCACTGGGACATGGCCAGTAAGCAGACCTTGTCAAGAGGGGGATGAAGTATCTACCACTGTGGGCTGAAACGCAGCGGACCCACACACAAGATAGGGGAGGGCTTAGATTCCTCTTTTGTATCCTCTGTTATTGTAACACCTCCCGGGCAGGGAGAATAGGGGAAGATTGACCTGGGGAATCAGTGGGGATGGATGACCAATGGGGAGAAAGTGGGAAATATAAAGGGAGAGCTGGAAGATAGGACGTTGTGGGCTGTTCGGTTGTAGTCTGCTGAGGCAGTGGTGGACCAAGAGGCAGGTGGAGGAAGGGAGAGGAAGAGGATTATACAGGCGGTGTGCAAGGTGAGGTTTTAATTGGCGAGCGGAAGTTCTACTGGAAGTGAATATGCGTGTGTATGAGTGGAGTGGTAGTAGAGAGTACAATTGAATGAGAAGGCATGTGAGGAAGTGAAAGGAGGATGACTGGAAAAGAAAAGTCGGAGAAGAGGGGAGAGTAATAGTGGGGGGGGGTTAAAATCAGAGGCTGAGAGTAAGAAGGGAGGGAGAGAGAACCAGAGGAACAGCAGAGAGTGAGGGAGAGAAATGAGAGAGTGGGTGAGAAGGAGGAAGGATAAGAAAGCGAGAAGTAGATTGAGGCAGGTAGAGCGAACAACAGGGTGTGGAGGAAACAGCAATGGTGAAATCCAAGATATCTGAAGGGCACACATCATTCCAGTGTTTAAAAAATATTGGTGAGGAACCCGTAGATGGCCCTCGGAGGAAGTTCAGTTAGAAAATGCTTTAGTCTCTATGCCATCATAAACAGTCCGAGAACTCTGCAGCCAGCAAGGGTTACAGATCTCTAGCACCAGCCTGAGGTTAATTGACGTCAGGGTTCAAGTGGGAGTGCTCCTTCCTCGGATAGAGGGAGGACCATAATGCCCATTGCGGAAAAAATGAAAACACTTGAACTGTCTCTGTGAATTGGTGACTTATTGAGGCCATCTGTGGCAGTACCAGTTCCTTGTACCCCACAAGGTAGCTCCCGCTTGGTGATGCTGGACAGCCAGCACCTGCTCATTAAATACGTATTTCGCTCCCTGAACTATTAGAGTGCCATAGGCTTGTGCGTGCACGAGCACACGGCACACTAAACGTGCATGCCAGGAGAAAAACTGCTATAAAATGTCCAGGCATTTGTACGTTCTTTAGGCAAACAACTACAGGCCTGTGGGTCCACTGCCTTCACACATTACTGGGGTAACGTCCTGACGTAGGGAGTGCCTATTTCATAGAAACACAGGGCGAGGAGGCCCGTCTTTAGGGCACATTGTTCCAGTAGAGACAAACAGTAGAGAAAGTACTTAAAAAGAAAAAAATGAAAAATTATTTTTCGGGAGGAGGAACACAGAGGGCAGATGGAATTGCTTTCAGATTCTTTCTAGTTGTAAACAGTGCCACGGACAAACATACACCTGTGGAGGGAGCAAGAAAAGTGGAGTAGTCGGTAGTAGCAAGGACCTGCCATGCTCCCCCTCCTAAGGCCAAACCAAATACCTGCCTCTGTCCCCCTTGTCAAGACTGCAACAGTTTCCACAAAAACGACCCTGCATAAATAGAACAAAGCAAATACGAATTGGACAAAAACATTCTATGAGGGAGCCAGAGAGAAAGATGCAAATGGAGAGAATATCATGAATGCAGGGCGAGAGCAAGCCGTATCGCTCATGTAATGCTTTCAGCATGTGAGTAGCATAGCATCCGTGCACCTCTCTCGGCTCGCCGTCAGCAACCTTGGGCCAGGAATCAAACGAGCCAAGGCTGCAGCATCCAATATGAACTGCATGAGTGACAACGGGAAGGAACAGCGGCAGAAAGTGCAGTATTACACAACTGCAGAGCGCTCACATACAGCATAGTCTTACAACAGCACGTGACGCTGAAAATGCTCAATTTTGTAGCACGCATGCCCCGACTTATTGTCAACTGCATATATCGATGGTAATCGCACTCCAGAACATAGAAGGAACAGGAGGAATCTGCAGGTAAACAAGAATCTATGAGGTTAAAACAACGAAGTAGAAAATGATGATACATTATTACGTTTCCTCTGTCTGACGTAGCAACAGTAAAACGAAAGCATAAAGGAGCGAGAGCGGCCGTGGCCATGATTTAAAGGTGTCCCGTTAGATGCGTGCACCCAGCACCGAAATAAATAACAGTTGTACAGTTTTATATGCAATCAATACACATTCTTTAAGTTTAGGATTGGACCAGCTGGCGAGTTTAAAAGTTACAGCCCCGAGAAAGGTGTGGCACAACATAGTGTTTTGTAAAAGTCAGCCACCTTGCAAAGATATCATGGAGACGACCAGCACTAACGATACATAAGAGACCATAAAGGGAGAAGGATCGTAAATCTCAAAAGAGAGCCCTAGAGAGGGGAAAAAAAGGGTCTTCAATTTATGTTGGAAAACACGACCATCCCATTTGGATAGCTTGCATATAGGAACTAAAAGTAGGCCCAAAGATGCAGATCCGAGTGAGATTCCTTACTGGAAAAAGGACAAGCAACATCTAAAGCCAAAAGAAAAAAAAAAAGTGCGCATTTCACTTTTTTCCTTTCAGATCACCAACGAGGAGTCATATTATAAGCATTACCAATAATATACAACAATGCTAGTGGATGATTTCTTAGATATTAATTATTTACACATGGCACTTTCTTACCTGATGAAGACCATAGAGCGAACGACTTTTGCCTTTTTTTAGCGGGGGGCCAGATCTACGAAAACAAAAAAGGACACCAGAATTAGATTTACTGATAAGGCCAGTTCGCAAAGATAAGTATGTTTATGTTTAGTATTTGTAACGCGCACCAGGTACCCAGAGGCTAACGGGCAGGCACTCGAACACATAAAACTAACAGCACTGATAGAGAAACATCTAGGTCATCCCGGTACAGAGATGGGGCATTCAGGATAATGAACAATTTGAACAATTAAGAGAAGAGCAGAGTCGTAAGCTTGTTCTGAAAGACTTCTGTGGAAGATATAGTTCTTAACATAGGCGTTAAGGCATTCCAGGCAAGTGGGGCCGCTAGGCCGAAAGCACTGAGCCGTGCCTTATTGGAGCAGCACAGAGGAATATTAAGGAGATTGGCGTTATCTGATCTTAGGGCCCTGGTGCTGTGTTTGATAACAATGGCTTCTATCAGATAGGTTGGCATTTGGCCCATTTAAGCCAATGGAGACTCTTTCTTGCCTCAGATACATGATCTCTCCTCTGGAGGCATTTAACAACTCTCACCGGCCCATTTTGAATTACTTGGAGACGTTGAAAATCTGATTGCGGGATGCCCACTAACAAGCTACAACAATAGTCCAATTTGGATCCTATTATGGCCCTGGCTAGTGTGTGAGTTTTTTTTCCAGAGATGAGGACGCAGACGGCGAAGAGTTTAATAAAATAGGAAGACGAGGAAATCAAGCTATTAACCTGTGCCTTCATATTCAAATTTTTGTCAAGGAAGATACCCAGAGTTTTCACCTTGTTCATAACCTCAATAATACAATTTTCTATGTTAAAATTATTATAGTTAGAACCCAATTTCTTAAATTTGCCTACTGATCCTACCAGACCATTTGCAACCATCCTTAAATAAACTTTGGTGATATAGTTTTCATCCTCTTGGTGTGATCCAGAGATGGGGAGGACGCATTGCGTGTCATCTGCATAGTTTGCAAATATGATCCCCCTCCTCTTCAAGCATTGGAAAGAAGGGAATCATAAAGATGTTATAGAAGCACAGGGAAACGCATGCTGCCTGTGGAACCCCATATAAAAGTGTTGTGGGATTCGCTTCTGCCAGGTTGCTTGCGACCCTCACTTGCCTGTCCTTCAGAAAGGAGATCCATTGTGTTGCTTCAATGGAGAAATTGGCATTATCCCTTAACCTGGTGGACAAAATGGAAAGGTCCACCAGGTCGAAGAAGGTGGTATTAGTAATCGGTCTATAATTAGACGGTGTTAGTGGACAGAGGTTAGCTTTCTTCAGGAGTGGAGTAATCCAGGCAGTTCTTTATATTATCCGGTACACGGTTTTGCATAAAGGAGGCATACACAAATTTAGTGAGTGCTGGGATCAAGATGGGGGAGCATTCCTTGATCATATTGGAGGAGCGGGGGTCTCCTTTACAACTCGTACTCTTAAGTTAAGCAATAGTTTTAGCCAATTCTTCTTCGGAAATAGGCATTGAATTAAAGGTAGGCTGTTCCTTATCCTTAGTAACATGAGAGTAAATATCTTCCAGCTCTCGTTTATTCAGGGAGAGTTTTCACCTCTATTGTCTCTCTGATTTTTTCAAGTTTATTAAACATGGCCTGTCGAATTTCTGTGCACCAAGACTTGGTTTTAGAAATAGGGTCTTGCATTGTGCCTGGATTGTGCGATTGTTCCTTTAATATTTGGAAGAGTTCTTTGAAGTCAGATTTTGCGTTGACTAGTTTAGCATTAAGTGACTCCTTTTTAGCTATAAGAGTAGCTTGTTTGAATTCAGCTGCAGCAGTTTTATATGCTGCTAAACTGCATGGTTCTCCGAGTTGGCTCCAAGCATAAAAAAAGCTTAGTTTTCTTAGATTTAAGTTTCTTAAGGTCATTGTTAAACCAGGCATTTCTCTGCACTTGAGTTTTTTACTTAACTGGGACGAATTTCTCTGTGGCCAAACTAAGGGAGTTCACCAATGTGGCCGACATGTTTTCCAGATTGATTAGATTACCAATTTTACTATCGAGGGCTGAGGCCCAGGGGCTCAGAATGTCTTTGTTCAGGTTTTTCTGGCTTCTAATAGCCACAAGCAGTTTAGGCGGAATCCCTTTTTTTTGAAAAATTCAATCAGTGAGTGAATACATATGCAGACGTGATCCGACCATGGGCATGGCATCACCTCTATGTTGGTCAAATTCAAGGTTGAGACCCAATCCAGGGTATGTCCTTTAATATGAGTGGGGTCTCTAATGTAATGGGAGAAACCCAATGAATCAAGTGTGCTCTCCATCACTTTGGCAACAGAATCCGTATCGCAGCCCAACCAAAGATTGAAATCACTGAGGAGAACTAATTTGGTGTTGGGTTTTATGAATGATAAAAGGAGACTGTTCATTAGAGCTGGGAAGGTGGAATCTGAGATGGGGGTTCTATAGAGTAGAAGGATGTTAAGTGTAGTTTCAGCACTGATAGCTATTTTGTCTAATAGGAGTTTGGATCCTGGGATAGTGTCAATCTTCGTCTCCCATGTTTTAAGCGTGGATCTAATAAGAGCTACCCCGCCCTCTGTTCTGCACTCTATCCTGTCTCATCATGTGGTAACCCCCAGAATGGCTAGCGTAAGAGTGGGGTCAGCCGCTTTGTGACTCCATGTCTCTGTTAAGGCACAGATATCAAGATTAAGTTCTTCAATAAGGGTAGCAACTTCCGTGGCATGTTTCAGGAGTGACCTAGTATTGAGTAGTAGATATTTTAGAGTACAATGAGGTGAGGATGTCTTAGGGGTATCTTCACATTACGCTGGGATGGTTATGGGCTGTTTGGAAGAATCCAGTGTTGTATGAATTTTATGAGGGTATGGTTTAACAACTGGAGGTACTGTATTTTCCGGCGCTTTGCAACACATTGACTTGTCGCTCTGAAATACCTTAGATGCGGACTTACCCACATGGGCCTTAGAAGCAACCTCATGAAAGGTTGCAGCGGTAAGGGGTATTAAAGCATCACATAAGTCAGCCGAGGGTGCCAAATTGCAGAGCGTACCTGACTCATCATCTATATGTGTGTTAATGAGCTGATGCAGGAGTACAAGAGGTGTCCAAATGAGGCACTGAGATGGGTGTGCCCTGTACAAAGCCATCATATGTTTTAAGGTTTTGCTGATAAGAGGATATATTGATTAGAGATGCTCTGTTAACGGGTGTGTGGCATAGCATCGAGTTGTCCTTCTGTAGAAGCGTCATCCCAAGCATGGGGGCCTTGAAAGCAACCTCACAATGGGGCGAGGCTATAAGAGAAGGTGGGGCGTCAGATATATCTAATGAAAATAAAAAGGACACCAGAATTAGATGTACTGCGAAGGCCAGTTCGCAAAGATAAGTATAAAGTCATAAAATACTGACAGTGGACGTGGCAGGCGGGGAAGGTAGAAGATTCAGGGAGTCTTAACAAATTGATATTTCAATGCTTTCTCCAAAACTATATCCCAGAGGCCTTTTCAACATGTTGCTATTTATAATGGTCTACCTCTAGCCCCACCCCAGATCCTCTTTGTACACTTAATACGGGGCAGGCGAGCCACTGTAAATAGTGCCCAGAGATTTCCTGCACCTCCATGAGGATGAATCGGAAAGGGATCCCTCTATAGAGAGAATCGATTTCCCCCAAAAATGTCTTAAAAAATAAAACATTCCAGGGTAGGGTTTCACATGGAATGGAAAGAGGGATTACTGAAACAGCATGGACACACTTCCGGTCCTTAGCAAAAGCTGATAATGTGGTTTTGTGTGCTTTGGTACCGGCGGGTTTTATTCCTATGGTGCATAGTCAGAGGACATGGAACATGTATCTGGCCAAAATGGTAGCAAGTTGAATGTTTTAGTCATCCACTGACATGCCATAGAGCAAGGAAATGTTTCCGAAGAAAAACTACAAGTTAGAAGCTGGACATTATCAAAAGCATAACTAAGAGTATGGTCAAGTACAAGAGCAACAATTGGGTAAAACCATTGGAAGATAAAGCAATTTCCTCAATGATCACAATATTGAAATGCTTCAATTGAGATTCAAACCATTGCGGGTATGGGGGGAGGGATACATAGAATTAAAGATTAGAAGTGAGGAGGAGAAAAAGAATAAATATAAATAAGAGGAACTCTGAATCAGATGTTTTGAGAGGGAAAGAGTGAAAGAAAGATGGATTGATAGTTGTTGGTTAAAACCGGCAAGTAGAAAGATAATGTAGTGACAATCCTAGAAGACAATGAAACTAACTGCGGGAAACTCAGGGACAGTTTACTACATGCAACAGTCTAGCCAATGATTTAAAGCAAAAATGAAATTTCAACTGACAACCTCCCCTAGACAAGACCTTCTGCCAGAGTAGGTGGCCTTGTTGTGAAATTCCGGCCAGTGCTTTTCAAATGTCTCCACTGGATTCTAGATTTGGTGGAAGCGGAAGGAGGGTTCTACAACCTGAAGAAAGCACAGTAAATCTGGACTTCTGATGTGTGGTTTGTGAAACCTTTTTATGGCTAGGAATCTGTGGTTTTCCGAGCTGTTGCAGGTTAAAAGAAAGTGTTCCCCCAACAAAAAGTAGATCTGAAAGGGAACCGGGACTGAGAAATCTAATGCAATACAAAGTTCAGGGTTCAAAGCAAGCAACATAATGGCTGACACATATGAAATATCTACTGAATGTCATAAATGGAAATCGAGCACAAGCCAACATTTTAAATGACAGACACACCCAAAAAACCATGATTTCTTTTTAGAACAGTACTAAAATAATTAAAAACACAAGGCATGGAGCAAATAAAGTGCAAACTCCTCAGAGAAAAACATCACTCTTGAATATATATATATATATATATATATAGTGAAAAAACTTTGTTAAAGGGATGTTATGGTTCCAAGTAAAACCAAAAAACTCTTGAAATTCGCCAGTTATGGTAAACTAAGCAACCATAACTCGCGCCACCACCGTGCACTGCTAAGACTAACACCCAGGACATCAATGATGACATCACAAATGTCATTGATGACAAAGATGACATCACATGTGCATTTACTTTTCATGAAATGTCTGTACAAGGTATTCTTATAATGTTGAGAAAAAAGTGTCAACGATCACTGGAATAAATATCATGAGCTACGTAGTGCATTAAACAATGCATTGATATAAATAGCATTCTATTATGAAGTTCTTTACAGTATACTAAGCTACTCATGCAGAAACATAGGCATTATGTACAGCATACATGATGAAGGTATAATATTCATAATGTTGATATGTTGAATAATTAAATGAAAACTGTTTTCTTATTAGAGTTTTGTGTACTGTGAAATATGTAATAAGTAGCTAATAAAACCCACGTATTATATAATTGCATTATTACAGACAAAACAAAGACACAATAACACATACAAATATGGGTACATACAGGGAAAGTGAAGTAAGCAAAAAAGCAGAAGTAGTAGCAGAAACAATTCATAAATATAACTGATTATTTTTATGCTAATAAATGATTGCTCTGTTTCAAAGCTGCCATTTACCCTATGTATATGTATCACATGATGTGACTGGACCCTAAGGAAAGTAGTGCGAGTACAATGTATACAAATATGACCATATACAGGGAAAGTATAGTAATAAAAAAAAAACAACAGAACTATCAAAAAGTGCTGATAACTCTACTGATTATTTTAATGCACAGAAAGGATTGCTGTCTTTCAAGCTTGTGTCTTCCCCTATGTATATGTTTCATAGGATATGACTGGACCCTAAGGGAATTACTGTAAGAACACACTTAAAGGATAAGTCTACAAGTATAATATGTTTACAATTAAAACCATGTGGCCTAGATTTGTCAGTAAAGGAAAAAAGAGGGAGACAGACATGTGATGTCAACAGTGATGTCATCAATGACATATGTGATGTCATCTTTGATGTCCTGTGTGTTAGTCTTAGCAGTGCACGGTGGTGGCGCGACTTATGGTTGCTTAGCTTACCATAACTGGCGAATTTCAAGGGTTTTTCGGTTTTACTTGGAACCATAACGTCCCTTTAACAAAGTTTATTTACAGAATTTCATAGGTTTTTATTAGTGCAACCTAACCATAACGTCCTTTTCAATGGATGAAGACCACTAGCATCCTAGGTTCTCAAGGTGGGAACCCGGGGTGGTCAAAAAAAGGATTTTTCTTCCCAAACGTAGGAAGGAAAATCTTTTACCAAGATGGACACCATGGAAAGGGAAGGCGGGGTGTATAAAGAGAACACAACAGGGCGTAGGTGGGGGGGACCAGGAGAGAGACACGGGGCATGAGCGGGGGGTGATGGGGAATAGGAGGGAGACACGGGGCATGAGCGGGGGTGAGGGGAAACAGGAGAAAGACTCAAGGCATGAGCGGGGGGTGGGGACCCGGAGAGAGACAGGGGGCATGAGCGGGGGGTGGGGGCAACAGGAGAGGAACACGGGCATGAGCAGGAGGTGGGGGGTACAGGAGGGAGACACGGAGCATGAGCGGGGTGGGGGGAACAGGAGGGAGACACGGGGCTTGAGCAGGGGTGGGGGGTAACGGGAGAAAGACACAGGGCACGAGCGGGGGTGGGGGGAACAGAAGAGAGACACGGCATGAGCGTGGGATGGGGAACAGGAGGAAGACACGGGGTATGAGCGGGGGGTGGGGGAACAGGAGAGAGACACATGGCATGAGCCGGGGTGGGGGTACAGGAGGGAGACACGGGGCATGAGCGTGGGGGGCAACAGGAGAGAGACACGGGGCATGAGCAGGGGGTGGGTGGGAACAGGAGGAAGATACAGGGCATGAGCGGGGGGAACAGGAGAGAGACACGGGGCATGAGCGGGGTGTGGGGGGTAACAGGAGAAAGACACGGGGCATGAGCGGGGGGTGGGGGGAACAGGAGAGAGACACGGGGCATGAGCGGGGGTGGGGGGAACAGGAGAGAGACACGGGGCATGAGCGGGGGTGGGGGGAACAGGAGAGAGACACAGGGTATGATCGGGGGTGGGTGGGAACAGGGGGAAGACACGGGGCATGAGCGGGGGTGGGGGTTACAGGAGGGAGACACAGGGCATGAGCGGGGGGTGGGGGGCAACAGGAGAGAGACACGGGGCATGAGCGGGGGGTAGGGGGGACCAGGAGGGAGACACGGGACATGAGCAGGGGCTAGGGAGGAACAGGAGGGAGACACGGGGCATGAGTGGGGGTGGGGGGGAACAGGAGAGAGACACGGGGCATGAGCAGGGGGTGGGGGGAACAGAAGAGCGACACGGGGCATGAGCGAGGGGTGAGGGGGAACAGAAGAGACATGGGGCATGAGCGGGGTGTGAGGGGAACAGGATGGAGACATGGGGCATGTGCGGTTGGTGGGGGGAACAGGAGAAAGACATGGGGCATGAGCGGGGGTGGGGGCAACAGGAGAGAGGCACGGGGCATGATCGGTGGGCAACAGGAGAGACACGGGGCATGAGCGGGGGTGGGGGCAACAAAAGAGAGGGCATGAGTGGGGGAACAGGAGGAAGTCACGGGGCATGAGCGTGGGGTGGGAGGGAACAGGAGGAAGTCACGGGGCATGAGCGGGGGGTGGGGGGAACAGGAGGAAGTCACAGGGCATGAGCGGGGGTAGGGGGAAGAGGAGAGAGGCACGGGGCATAAGCGGGGGTGGGGGCAAAGGAGAGAGACACGGGGCATAAGCGGGGGTTGGGGGTACAGGAGGGACACACGGGGCATGGGTGGGAGGAGCAGGAGGGAGACGGGGCATGAGCAGGGGGTGGGGGGTACAGGAGGGAGATACGGGGCATAAGTGGGGGTGGGGGGGCAACAGGAGAGACACACGGGGCATGAGCGGGGTGGGGGTACAGGAGGGAGACACGGGGCATGAGCGGGGGTGGGGGAACAGGAGGGAGACAGCGGGCATTAGCGGGGGGAACAGGAGAGACACGGGGCATGAGCGGGGGTGGGGGGAACACGAGGAAGACCGGGCATGAGCGGGGGTGGGGGGAACACGAGGAAGACCGGGCATGAGCGGGGGGTGGAGGGAACAGGAGAGAGACACAGGGCATGAGCGGGGGGTGGGGTGAACAGGAGAGACACAGGGCATGAGCGGGGGGTGGAAACAGGAGAGACACACGGAGCATGAGCGGGGTGGGGGTACAGGAGGGAGACACAGGGCATGAGCGGGATGGGGGTACAGGAGGGAGACACAGGGCATGAGCGGGCGGAACAGGAGACACACGGGGCATGAGCGGGGGTGGGGGGAACACGAGGAAGACACAGGGCATGAGCAGGGGGGGTGGAGGGAACAGAAGAGAGAGACACGGGGCATGAGCGGGGGGTGGGGAGAACAGGAGGGAGACATGGGGCATGAGCGGGGTGGGGGGGGAACAGGAAGGAGACGCTTACTGTGCAGGCGGCAGAACCCGCTCCTGTTACCAAAGCCTCTCGATGGGATAAACAAAGATGGCGGGCGTCTCTCAAAATACGATGCACCGAAGCCAATGGGAGAGCACGTCACATGTCTGCGGACATCACGCAAGCTGCTTGCCCAATCCCTGTCCTGCCTGCGGAGCAAACAGGGAAGTGTGTCCGCGAAGCAGACAGATATCACTAATTTGTTTCACTTACATTTTTTTTTTAAAACTACTGGACGGATTTACACCAACTAAAAAATAATTTAAAAAAGCACGCTTTCGGGACCAAGCCGCCGCTCCTGCCGCAAATTTGGTGTAAATCCGTCTAGCGGTTTGGGTTGTAGGCGTGAGCCAGTTTTTTCATATTATGTCTATGGGAAAAAAAGAGGTTTTGGGATCCCCCCCCTATAACTTTGCCCCCCCGGACCAAACCTCACCAAACTTTGCAGAAAAATTCAGAGTGGGCCATATACTTTTTCTGCAATGTTTGGTGAGAATTCGTCCAGGGGGAGCGAAGTTATAAGCCACCCAAAAAGTGTTCTTCCTATAGAAACAGCAATTTAACCATAACTACATGGCCACTACCTTATTATATATATATACATATATATACATAGCTGAATAAACGTTGTTATAAAGGGATGTTATGATTACAAGTAAAACCGAACAACCTCAGAAATCCGCCAGTTATGGTAAGCTAAGCAACCGTAACTCGCACAACCACTGTGCACTAAGACTAACACCCAGGACATCAAAGATGACATCACAAATGTCATTGAGGACACCACATTTACAATACATTTTGATGAAGTCCATACAAGGGGTTGTGTTTATAATGTTGGTAACAAGAGGTCAGGGGGGATAGAGAGACCTATCCTGGGTGGTGGTGTTAATACAGGAATGTAATAACACACACACACAACCCGCCACCCACCCCTTCCCCTTCCCCACAGCCCCCCCCCTCCCAACCTCCACCATAGAAGTACAATATTTGTAATCTGGTAATTTTGGATAGTAAAATAATGAATGCTACCGTATCAGAGTTGAGGAATGTTAAACATGGAATAAATAGCTAATAATTCAAGACTCATTACATACTTGTGTTAGTACAAACAATACATATTAAGATCCACAGTGCATACAAATCAGAGACACATACAGGGAAACTAAAGTAAGGAAGAAAGAAAATCACCATAAAATGCCAATAACCTTAAAGTTAATCATCATATATACAAATGAATTGTGTGTTTGAGGCCTGCATATTGTCCCATATATGTGCACCATGAGCCGAGACCAAACTCTAAGGAAAGTACTTTAACATTCAAGATGGTTAAATTCTAGATATAACACATTTTCATATTGCGACTGTCAATGAACAAAACTGCCTGACGTAGATATGTCGGTAAACAAAATCAAGTGGCACAGATAGGTGATGTCAATGACATTTTTGATGTCATCTTTGATATCCGAGGTGTTGGTCTTAGCAGTGCACGGTGGTGGCACAAGTTCTGGTTGCTGAGCTTACCATAGCTGGCGAATTTCTGAGGTTTTTCGGTTTTACTTGTAACCATAATGTCCCTTTAACAAAGTTTTTTCATTTAATTTCCTGGGTTTTTACAAGTGCATGCTAATTTCCAACAACTTACTAATATCATACTTAGCCCAATATAGCAAAACAAAATTCCACTTTACAAATCACCTTAAAACTCTAATATTTCCCACCTTCTAGCATAATTTTTAACACTTCTATACACTTTTTGCAACTTTTTCCACTGTTTTTATGTCCGACTTCATCGCAGACTTCTCAGACAGCGTCACGTAAACGCACGTGCTCAGCATGATGACGTGTTTGCGAACGCGTCCGCACTTCAAGCTCAAAATGTACCCTTGCACAGCTCCTACACCTACTGGTTATCCATTAACAATCTAGCACAGAGCACATACTTGGAAGAATATTAGCAAAACTGCTATTTATCTTGAAAATGGCATCAGCTATTGCCATCCCTCTTCCCAAAGAGCCACCACCACCAAACCGCCAGCTGGAGGACCTACACAACAAAAGAAGCACAGTACTTCAATAGACAAAGAAGAGGACCATGCAAATGAGTTAGAGGTAGTGCCTACCTCTAGCAGCCAGAGAGAATCATGGGTGTGGTAGTTATTTACCACTGTTGGGAATGTACCAAAGGCTAAAGCTACCAAAGTGAAATGCACTGAGTGCTCAGTCGCGGACTAACTGGAAAGTACTCCTATGGGACCACCTCTGTGCGCTGCCACAACAAATCCAACCACTGCAATGCTCTCAGAAAGGTTGTTCCTTTCTTAACCAGTAGTAGGCGGTCTTCCTCCACCTCATCTTCCTCAACCAATACTGTAACCACACAGCTTACTTCTGTGTGACACAAAATCACACCAGCTACCTTGCAAGCGATAAAAGAGTCTGTTGATCCATATCTTTCTAAGACAACAATACTCTGTATATACTACAAGACACCACTCAGCAGGGAGAGCAATTTCGAAGTGCCTTTGAAGCTATAATCAAGGAGGATGAGAAACACTGCCTCCTACCTTAGAAGTAACAGACGCGCAACATCTTCCCCTGTCCAAACTGCCCTTCCATATTTGTGGTTGGTGACTCTTCCCTCATTTCCCCCCCACCTTACTTTGACCTCTCCTGCAAAAAAAAAAAAAAAAAAACACAAAATATAACACCAAAAAAAAAAGGTTTGTTTAGGAACCACCTTTCACAGTTAAAAAAATAGAACTAAAAAAATAATTTTATAGCCTCCTCTACTTTGCATTTCTCAGTAAAGTAGATAGATTCAATAAGATTCTCCACCATTTCCATTAGCATTTTGTGTTATGCTAATGGAAATAATGTAGCGTTCATTCCCCGTTCCCGGGGCTGGAACAGGGATAATGGCCCGGCAGCCCAACTTATCGGCCAAGCGAAGCAAGGGCGAATAATGAGGGCTCAGGATGGTTATTCCCCCCCCTACCACCGTTTCAGACCCTGCAACAGGGGATGAAGGCCATTAGCACCCCGGGTTCCCAGCGCGCGGCGTCCCGCTGCAAGAAGGAAAATCGTTTTCCAAGATGGCCACCATGTAAAGGCGAGGCGGGGCTACGTACAGAGCCCCTCTTCCCTTTCCATGGAGGCCTGCGGGAGGCGAACAGAAGGAGTGAATGAGGCGGCGGCACCCGCCGCTGCCGAAATAAGATAAGTGGGGGTATGGGGTGGCGAGGAAAAAAAAAATTATGGATTGTGGGGAAGAATATGACAGCGAAGAGAGCCTGCCGTCAGGCATCTTGGAATGCGGGCTTGTACCAACGGTTCAAGCCTGTGTTCCTAGCCACCCGATTGGCTGGCTCCTACCCTGCATCCTAGCTCAGTGTCCACTATACCCTAACAATATAACCAATGCCAGTGCTCCTGGCTTTCAGCCATGGCCACGCTATAAATCAATGGGGCATAGGCTTCAGCCACACTTTCCCCAATAAGCAAATCAGAGTACACATTTGCGTTTGCCGATGGCCAGGCCCACTACCCAGACACCAAATGTATATCACTAGTTGTTCAACTTCCATTCTTACACTTTGGAAAAATAAAACACAAGACATATTTCCAAAAACATGCTTTCATGTCCTTGCTAATGCTCATCGCACACGTTTGTTGTAATCTAGTCCACCACTTCAGGCTGTAACCGCAGCAGAATATTTTTTCCATTCAAACCTACCGCTTCAGCCATGCTGCATGCCCCAATAAGCCAGTTACAGTACACATTTCTCCTTTCTGATGTCCAGGCCCATTGCCCAGACACTAATGTTGGAGCACTGTGTTGTGTACTTATGTTTTACACTTAAAAAACAAACACAGGACATATTTGCAAAACCATGCTTTGCAGTTCTTGTTGATCCTCCTCGTGCATCTTTGCTGCAATCCCATCCAGCACTTCAACCTGTACCCATAAGCACATTTTATTTTCCCGTTCAAACCTATCCCAGTTTCAAAAAACTTTACCACATAGCCAGTCCCTGGTGGCCATGCCCATTTTATCCCCATTGCTGGTCCCTCGTGGTCATAGCCAGTAGCCAGATTGTCCAGGTCATAGCCTTATGCCATGACCTGTACAATATGGCCACAGGCTATACCTCAGTCACCAAAGGTATATCACTATTTATTTTAACTACATTATAACACTTAATAAAATAAACACACATTTTGCATGCTTTCAGGACCTTGCCAATGCTCCTTAACATGAGTTTACTGCAAATCCGCCCGTGTTCTATTTTTTCAAAAGTGTCAAAATGTACGTACATACAATAGGCATATAACTTAGTCCCCACTTGACAAGATCCATTCCAATTTTGCATAAACATTCATGTTTGGGTATATAATCTTTCTCAATACTTTGTCCACATTCGTCAAACGGCAAGTCATCTAAAAATGTTTATAGCCCACTCTAATTTTGCCCCCTCTTGACAAATCCCACCAAACCTTCCAAAAACATTAATATCTACATCTAAAATCTTGTTGCAAATTTTTGTGCAGATTTTCTCAAATGGTACCACATTTATAAGCCTTCACAAAATTCTGGGACCACCCCTCAAATTTTGTTCCCTCTTGACAAAACAGCACCACACTATCAGGTCTAGAATAAAATTCCAAAATGTCTTGCTAGTTTCATTGAGTGGCGCCAAAGTTATAAGCCATCCAAAAAACTGCTTTTCACCAAACCTGTAATGCAAAAATAGGCCTAGATGCCCCCGAACATCTCAGATGTTCGCAAACATCACAGGACTGACCCAGACAGTTTGCGGACTTCAGGGAAGAAAAACGTCTGTTTTTTGTCTTATTAAGGCCATATCCCATCCTCATCACCCCCTTACCTCCCCAGACATTATTTGATTAGTTTGACAAGTGCAATGCTGTGTTTAATATGTTTAAACCACGCTGTCCGCGGACACCTGCCGCAAATTCAACATGGTGGATGTTTTTCACCATCCAATCAGTGGGCGCGTAGGATGTCCGTGGACATCATGCCCCCCTCTGAGCCCCGTCCGCGAAGCAAACAGGGAGGTGAGTCCGCAGACTAAACCCAGATATCACTATTTTATTTTTTACCTAATTGTTGGCTGTTTTACAAAAAAAACTACCGGACAGATTTACACCAAATTTACAAAAGCACACTTTTGAGACCAAGCCCGCCGATCCTGCCGCAAAATGGTGAAAACCCATCCAACGGTTTGAGCAAAAATATTTTCCCATCGCTTCTATGGGAAAAACCACAAATTTTGGGATGTCCCCTATACATTTGCTTCCAATCCTCCCCCCTTAACAAAACCTCACCAAACTTTGTAGTCAATCTGACAGGGCATATACTTTTTTGCAAAGTTTCGGTAGGATTTGTCCGGGGGGACAAAGCTATAAGCTGCCTAAAATGAGCTCTTCCTATGGGTTGAGCAACTTAACCATAACTACGCCTCCCCAGCCCCAAACAGAACATTGTGGTAAAAATTTATCAAAAGATGAAAAAATTAAAAAAGTGATTAAGAACAACAAAAATCCCAGTATTTTCAGCCTAGCCCCATAAATTTTTCCATAGAGAAAAAGTGTATCGATTGAAGACCCGTAGCACAACAAACGATGGACAGATTTGTACCAAATGAGAAAAAAATTGGGCACAAAGTACTACTTCTTTTGCTGGTTTAGGGTAAATCTTTCCAGTATTTCTTAATAGTCGATGGACAAGAGTTGACAGAGAATGGGGTACCACTGGTCTCAAAAACATTCATATCTCATATGGTGCATTGCAGCAGATGAGGGTTTTCAGAAAGGAGAGTGGTCACCTTGTATTACTAATAACATTTGACTCGCTGAACGGATATGGATGGATGACATTTTCCAAAATTAAAGTTGGTCAGTAATCCCCTCCCCCAATACCCTAAAATCGAAAATGTTGGCAATATTTGTCAAAAGAAGAAAGTTATTAAGAAAAGAAATTAACCCTGTTTTCGACCAAGTCCCATTCATTTGCCAAAAGAGAAAGTGTATCGATTGCATTAACGTCGCAAGACACGCTCTGAAAAGAAGCTGTCGCATGAACCGAAGAGTGATGGGGCAATGGAAGAGGTCAGGGAGAGAAAAGGCAATTGAGAGGAGTGGGCGGTCCAACAAAAGATGGGTACAAATGTGCCCGTGAGGATGGGGAAAAACATATTATCATAGCATTTATTCCATTATCGCAGGAATTGGCTAAGCTATGCTAACTCAGAAAAATGCATAATCAAAAAGGATTCCTTGGAAATTATTGTGGAAAAAAAACAATGTTATATCTGCAGAGATAATATCTAGCAAATAGGTGGCAATGGATCTTTGGGGGTGAAAATAATGTTATGTTATAAGTTCTTGTAAAGCGCACGTACGACCCCATGGCATCTTGGCGTGGAGTAGAGGCAGGTGACACAGAACAGACAAATCAACATAGAACCTCAGAAGAGAAGGGTCTTCAGAGCTCGCCGGAAGGCCAGATGGTTGGACGTTGCACGCAGTGCCCAAGGCACTTGGTTACATGCAATAGCTGCAGCCACAGAGAAGACACGGCCGCCGGTCCTGGTCTGTCTAACGCGGGGGACAGATGATAGTAGGGCAGTCCTGGGACCGGAGGGGACGAGCAGGAACATAATGGACACACTTTTGAGGATATTCAGCTCCTAGCCTATAAAAAGGCACAGTACACCAGACACATGGATTTAAACAATATTCGCTTTTCGATAGGGAGCCAGTGCAGTTGTTTCAGGAGCAGTGACATATGCGTGCATGCCGGACTATTCTAGCTGCCGCATTCTGAAGCATTTGAATGCCGTTTATTAGGTAACATGGTTGGCCGAAGTCTAGGGAGTTGCAATAATCAACTGTACTAAGGACCAATGCTGCTACCACCGGAGCATGAAAGGAAGGGCCTTCCGCAGGGTGCACAACTTAAAATGGCCAGATTTGCAAACAGCACCCACCTGCTCGGTCATAGCCAGGGAGGATGAAAATGTAACCCCTAGGTTTCTCACTACGGGGGACAGAGCGGGGATAAGGACCAAAAGAAGCCGGCCAGAAATCAGGGGTCCAGTAAGTGAGTGGACTAGTTGTTCCTGTCACAAGGATCTCGGTTTTGCTGCCATCGCGTTTAAGAGAGTTATTTGTCATCCAGGCACCCAGGTCCTCCAGGCAGCTCCTAAGCAGAGTTGCAGTCTCAGGGCGAGAGACATCTAGGCGAACCAAGATCTGTGTGTCTTCCGCATAGGAGTAAAAGCGGAAACCATGAGACATGATGAGAAGGGGGCAGATGCAGATGTTGAAAAGAATTGGCGAGAGCTCAGATCCTGGTGCGACTCCACAGAACAGTGAAATGGATTCGGAACGAAAAGGGACCGGTCAGACAGGAAGGCTGCGAACCAGTTCAGTACCTGACCTCCAAGGCCTGCGCTCGACAAATAGGACAACAGAATGGAATGATCTACTGTGTCAAACGCGGCCGACAGTCGAGCAGGAGAGCAGCTCCCACGCTGCCTGGATCAATTAGGCGGGTGAGGTCATCAAATACAGAGTTCAGGACCGATTCAATTCCTCTCCTTGGTCTGAAGCCAGACTGAAATATATCAAAAACCCAGACGTTTTCATGAAGGATGACAGGAGGGGAGAGACCAGGGCCTCAAGCACCTTCATCAAGAGGGAATAAGGGAGTTGGGACGGAAGTTAGCAAGCACAGCTGGGTCCAGAGAAGGCTTCTTCAGGAGTGGGAGTACACAGGCATGCTTCACTGTGCTCAGAGAGACAAAGCTTCACCTCACTGATGAGGCCCAACAAGGCTGAAACACGTGTATGGGGTTGCTTTTGGTACTCTTGTTCAGAGAGGAATTGCCATAGCATTTCGGTGCTGGACTGTCCCTGTGGGCGGGACAAAGACTGATATGCAAATGGTTATTTCCCATTTGTGAAAGGTACAGTGAGCAAAAAGCGTGTGCTGCAAACTCTCATCTAAGAACAGGTTATCATGCTATGTTCTTTCTGGAGAGGAGCGCCTGCTACCTTTTTTGAAATAATAGTGATAAATGACTCAGGGTCACAGATAAAGTCTAACGTGTTGCCCAACTGATGTGTCGGTTCGTGGATTAATTGTGGGATGTCAAGGTCCAACATTAGAGAATGAACATTTTCGACCTGACTAACATTATTAGAGTCAGCAGGAAGATCGAGGTCACCTACCACCCAGAGATTGGGATGGGTAACCGGAAAAGCAGTATAAAAGGAGGCATCAGCACCAGGAGGGCGATAGACCAGTAGGACAGAGAGAGTGCATAAAGCAGAGATGGAAATAGTGGCTATTAGACATTCCATCTTCAATAGGTGCTCTGGAACAGAGCATATGACTTTATAGAAAGATTAGTACACAATTCCTAGACCACCTCCTAGGTGTACAGAGCGGCGGTCAGTGTGAGCAAGGCTGTAGTTGGAGGTAAGAGCTTGCACTATAGAAGGGCCAGAGGAGTCCCTCAGCCAGGTCTCAGTTAGAAACAATAGGTCCAACTGGGCCGTAGTCATGAAATCATGGCAGTCAGGAGAATGCATGACTAAGGAGCGAGTATTTAGCAGGCCACAATAAAGCAACTCTGTACTAGGCGTAGAGGGAACAGATTGGTCTTTATATGTTTTAAGTATAGAGGGCATGATGGAGACTTTAAGAAAGCCTGGGGGCCATCAGGGGGTGCCAAGGATAGGAGAGCTAGGTGCCCAAGCATGCCAGCAGGAGCCCCCTGCACGCCCTTTACACGGACAGGCACAGATGTGCTTGCCTTAAGCACGCCTTTGGCGCGCAAAAGGCATGCCCGCTGCGTCCCATCTGCTGTGTGGGTGGCTGAAAAGTCAAATAAGTCGAGGGAGAGAGGGGCTAGGACCGCCTACTCACCCGAAGTGGACTGCCCGCAATGTGGCTAATATTTCAGTCTCATAACTTTAGCAGGCAAATCAGCAGTTCACTAAAAGCAGTTCACTAAAAAGGCATTTAGTGCAGTTAAATAAATAACAAAGTAAAACTTCCAGCAAGGCAAGAGGCTTTAAATGGATGTTCAGAGAACGCACCTCACCTCACCACCAACATGTACAGTGAACACAGCCATGGCCAATGGGCACTGAGCCAACCTGCTAAGTTTTTAACATTTGTGGTAACGTTGATAATCGGCCCGGCTGAAGCCCATGGGCAGTGTTCCTCGAGGCCTCCTGGTGAGGTCCTCTGTTTTTTTCCAAAGAGTTGGGGCAAAATGAACAGTGGCAATGGCTGAAGGCCATGACTCTGGGCCACTGGCAATGGCCAAAAAGAAAGTGGACCCGGAGGTCGCTTGGTGGTTTTGGGCTTCAGCCAGTAGGCACGGGTCACTAGCCATGGCCTTCCCCTTTTAAAATTATTGGCACGCCTTGGCCATTTCCAGTGGACAAGCTGGGCCACTGGAAATGGCTAGTGGACCCGGAGGTGGGTGAAGGGTTATGAGCCTCGGCCCCAAGGAAATGTTTGTTTTGTTAAAACACAGTTAAAGTAAGATGACTGATGGCAATAAAACCCTTAATAATTCTGTGTGTGTGGGAAGTGATGACCATTGTGACGTATCCTTGGATATTGTCCATTCCCATGTGGTCAGTGAGGGGAGGGCAGTACCCGATAGTGCCCCCGGGGGTGGTACTCAGCAGGTGGCTCTCATCGGGGAGGATCGCCCCTGTGGGACTAGGGATGACTATACGGGAAGAACGTGGTATACTTCACCTTACCCAACCCTCCTTTACATTGCAATCACATGTACATGTGTAAATTAGAGAGTGTCAGTACTGGGACGAAGAAGAACATAGTTGACCCAAGAGAGATGCATGGTAAAGGTACTGGGACTAAGAAGAATCAGTTGTACGTTAGAGAGCTCTAAGGGACGTACTGGGAAGAGGAGACGGGGCAGAGGCATAAAGAGCGATCCTCAAAACACTATAGGCAGTCTACTGTTTTGGAAGTACTGATTGGCCAAAGCCAATACAAAATAGAGGAAAAACCAAACCGAGAGGCCCGCCATGGAGGAATCGCAAGTGCAGACGCCGACCGGAGCAAGGAAGCAACAGCGTTGCTAGCTGGGACCCAGACGGACAAGCAAAAGGGTCCTAAAATTAATCCAGAGAGGAAGGACCGACCGGAGAGTGGGGAACGCCTGCGCACAAGCGAAAGCAGCGACAGAGACATGTTGCGCTGGAAAGCAACATGGCCCCAGTGGAGTGGAATACTGTGGGGTCACTGCAGCTCCCAGAGAACAAGGAGAAGCATGCAATAAAGGCCAAGACTGACCGGAGAGGATTGGCAAACACCCTAGAGCTACATGGTTGACTGGGATGGTTGGGGAGGCTGTGAAAGAAAGAAGTACGGGTCTGGGACGTGCACCATGCTAAGAAGAGCATCACAAGTCCTCTTCTTTGGCACAGTACCTGGCAGAGGTGTGAGCCAGGACTGCCAAAGCAAACAGAAAGAAGTACAGGTTTGGGTCCCATAACCAACTGAGAAGTCTGAGAGCAAGACCACACTTGGCAGGTTACTGAACCAAGTTGGTCCAAGCCAGGTGAAGTGGGATATACCCCCTGGTACTGTGAACTGTCATGAAGAGACTAGGGAAGTGAGTCATTCCCCCAACTTGTGTGAACCTGGTTAAAGAGCCAGAGAAGGGCTTGGGGAAGGGATTCATTCCCCCAGCCTTCTTGAGTTGTGAAAGAGTACCCAAAAAAGGTCTGGGGACAGGAAGACAGTCCCCCTGCCATGGTGGTATCATAAGCCAAGAAAGAACAGGGGAGGGAATCCATAGCCAAGATACATGGAGAAGGGAGACAATCTCCAAGGACCCAACAGTGGAGTCAACTATGGGCAATAAGGAATGATGTTTGAGCTGGAACTTTACCTTATTTTGAACTGAGAACTTTACAACACCACGACTGGAACTTTGTCTACCTTGGAAAGGGAGACATTCTCTCAGGCGAAGCTCCCATCTGCAATTAGAACTAGAGACCATTGTCCAGAGGAAGGGATCCATTCTTCAAGTGCTTCTGATCCTGATGGGTATGAAACCTACCTCATGCTTGGGGGATCTTTATCCTCTGGATTAAACAATAAATAAATCATACATTCTTCTTTTGCTGAATCCTTAATCCCTCCTTCTATTAAAGCAGCGTGGATTACGCCATTTTAAAAAAAAGATAACTTGTACCCATTGATAGTAGAGAACTACCATCCAATTACTTGTGTTCCTTTTTTGTTGAAAATATTGGACAGGGTAGCATTTCTTTAACTTCAAGACTTTCTGGAATCTCACAATTTGACTGGGGGACGTCAATGCAGTTTTCAAGCCAGTAATGGGGCATAAACTGCCCTTCTTGATTTGAAATCTAAAATCATAAATATCATCAATCAGGGTCATACTGCATTACTGATGCTGTTGGTCTTTTCTGAAGCATTTTATTTGATAGACCACTCCCTGCTTATTGAGAGACTCTTGGAAATGGGCAAATGCTCCAAACCTGCTGCAGAATGGATACACTCCTTCGTGAGTCCTCGGAATGCTAGAGTAGCAGATGGTGATTTTCAAGCTGCTTTGATCAAACATACTTGTGGTGTCCCCCAAGGCTCCTGCCCCCCCCCCCACCCCATGCTTTTTGATATATATACCAAGCCATTGTTTGATGTCCTTGATGGAATGGGGGTCTGCTCTACTAACTGTGCAGGTGATACAGGTATTGTTAGAATTGTCCAGTGACTATAGAAAGGACTCCATTGCCATCAATAATATCTCTTCTGCCATCCAATCTTGGATAGCTAGTAACTCTCTTGTTTTTAATGATGGTAAAACAGAGCTACTGATTTTAGGATCATCTCACAGGCTTGGGAAACTCGACCCACCATATGTTTCTCTCTCTCTCTTTAGCTGGGTGCCCTATCAAAGTATCTCCCCATGTAAAGACATTGGGAGTTTACTTTGATTATAAACTGCCATTTAATAAGCAAATAAATTATCTACGCTCATCATGTGCATACCTAAATCACCTGCTATTGCAAAGACACCATTATCTCGCTATCAAGAACAGAGCGGTCATTGCACCAGCTTTAATCAATACTAAACTTGATTACGGTAATATTTTGCTGGATGACACTGCTGCTACGAACATCAAAAAATTGCAGACTATCCAGAATGGGGCAGTTAGGGCTGTTGCACGCTTTGGTAAACAGTAGCATGTCACTGTAGCCTGGTGTAATTTACACTGGCTGCCTGAGAAACTGAATTTATCATAAGGCCTGCACCCCAACTTATAAAGGCACACACAAATTGGCACCCACTTAGCTTTAAGCGCCTGAAGTTCGCTCCGATTAGAGGGACTCTTCAGTCTAATGAACTACTTAGCTGTTCCCACCATATATTTCTTGTAATTATACGGTGGGGGGAGGAATCAGGTGTGACTTGCAAGCCCCGCATATATGGAAGGAGCTCCCTCAGGGGGTACCCATGCCTTTGTCCCTTTAGGAAAGCGATCAAAATATTGTCCATTCATAGCAGAGTAGATTAGTCCAATGAACTACTTCCTAATATTTGTCTGCTGTATCTTATTTTGTGTGCACCTTGAGGCCTTGGGGTGTGTTGGCACATTGTAAGAAACAAAGTAAAGTACTCTGGCAAAGACTTTTGTCTGATCAAAACAACTGACAAGAGATTAACCTTCCCCCCTCCATACACAAGTCCCCCATCCCAACACACCCCAAGTGCAAGGTTAATGAAGAAATTATACTAAGCTTAAATCAATTCGAGTAAAGAAACTTTACATTCTAAAGAACCGCCAGAGGTCTTCTCCCGGTTTTCCTCAAAAACAGCCTGTAGGGTAAACGTTAGGCTTTTCCTGCGTCAGCAAAATGGCTGTCCAATGCCATGGTCCCTTCCCAGAAGTATCTCAGTCACTTAGTCTGGGGATTTCAAGTGGCCCCACACTTTCCTGGGTTTTAAGTACCTGTTCCTCTGCTCCTCTTCCTGGTGTCCCTGGTTCCAGAGAGACCCTTCCACCTGGAACCCAATGCCATAGAGCACCTGCAGACTAAGCCTATACAACAGAAGGAAGGGGGAGGAGGAGGGACGGAATTGCTACCACTAAGCGGTATTGCACTTCTACATTGTCGGCGGTTGTGCATGTTCTATAACACCCCATCTTTCTCTACCTCTTATTGCTAAGCGAGTCCTTACTACTGTTTCTAATTTTCCTCCTGCACTTCTGTTCTTCACTGAACTAACCTGACACTCCAAACAAGTGCTTTTTCTTCATCAACTATTCTAGCCGGCATATGACATGCTCAAGTCTCAACTCTTTTGAGCATCTCCCTTAGCTGCCAGCTTTCTCCTCCTGAGGTTGCCTTCGACCTCCCTCTTCCGATAAGTCTTCTCCTTCCCCTCCACCCCCTTCCACCTCCTTATCTTGGTCATTTGTCTTCTTAAACTACTCAGTCTGCTTCCTTTACTCCTAATCCATCCTGGTTGTTTCTGCTACCTGAATAACCAGCTCCTCCAAATCCACCTTCAACCTCCTCTCCCTTTCCACTCCAGAATTTCTCATTCCAGTCTACTCTCCTCTCCTCTCCTATCCCATCCCATCCTATCCAGGACCTTCTACCTCCAATATTGTCCTTCACATTACCACAAATCTCTCCAGACTATCACGTCCGTTTGACAACTCTGGACCCTTACAAAAAACCTGACCTCACACACAGACTGCCTTCTCCCATCGTGCTTTAGATGCATGTGATAATTGGTCTAGATACTGGATTAGTTCAGGTCTACCTGTGCGTGGCTTGCCCATCACTCCCGAGACCCTACCTGCTTCAGATTCATGGAGCAAGTATTTATGAAGGCTGGCCCCCATCTTGCATCCCCATGGCATGTGGGAAAGAACTGACACAGTGGAGCCATACACTGCCCGACTATTCCTCTCGCTCCTGGATAACCTCCATTAAGTCTAACTAAAAAGTTAGTCACAGTAGTGACTACCTTGCTCCTAGTCCATAGTCCCCTTTCCTCCATACTTTTAGGACATTCGTCCATCGGGACGGGACCGTAGTACTTTTAAAGCATCAAAAATAACTTTGTCCTTTTATTTTTATGCGGGGCCACCACATGTGACCATAGCCTCGCCTTCCTGAGCTCCGCCCTGCGCAGTGCCCTTCAGTTCATTTTTAATCAACAAAGTCGAAGGACCATTAGCAAAATATAGGATACCTTTTAGAGGGGACCGCGGGTTGGCGCATGGAGGAAAGGGGACTATGGCCTAGGAATAAGGTAGTCTCTACTGTGAGTAACTTTGTCATACGCCTACTTTCCGTCCCCTTTCCTCCATACTTTTGGGAGATTCCCCAAGCACTGACCAAAGAAACGGGAGGATGGAAATTTCCCTTACTGGAACATGTTCTTAAGAACTGCCCGGTCAAACTGGGCATCAGCCCGGGCGCTGTGGTCAAGACAAGGAACAAGTTATTTACCTGTAACTGTTCTCCAGCATGGGTCTAGCATGGATTCACATGCTCATGAATATTCCCCATCGTCAGGCCAGGAATCCTCTGTAAAGAAAAACAATCAGTTTCAGTTTTGTTTCTGAACTGTCTTTCTACTAGTAAACAATCACTGGTCTCTGGGTCATACTGCCCCCAGCCAATCACTGCCCTCTACCTAAGTCCCTCCTCTGGCAGCCATCTTCAGATTTGGTATGACCAAGTGAAGAGCCGCAGAGGGGTAGAAAGGAGTGTTTGCATGTGAATCCATGCCAGACCCATGTTCGAGAATAATTACAGGTAAGTAACTTGTTCCTTCTCCAGCTTGGGGTCTGGCATGGATTCACATGCTCATGAATATAAGAATACATAGCAGTACACACATGCACAACCACGGGAGGTGGCAAAAGGCTCAACATTAAGCATTACATAAACTCAACATTAGGCAACTCTTACCTCCTCACCAGGCCCACCTTCAGGCGAACAGGTTGCGCAGTACTGCTTGGCCGACTCTAGACTCCTCCCCGGAATCCCGGTCGACGCAGTAGAATCTGGTGAAGGTGTGCGTTGACCTCCAAGTAGCAGCCCTGCAGATGTCCAGCAGGGGCACGCCAGGCAAGAACGCCGTAGTAGCAGCGATCGCTCTGGTCGAATGGGCTCTCGGACAGCCTGGCAACGGTCGGTTTGCCAACCGGTGACAGTGCATGATGCAGCCGGAGACCCATCTGGAAATGGAAGCCTTTGAGAGAGCCTTCCCCTGGTTCACAGGTCCAAAGTTCAAACAGTTGGGATGTCTTCCGAAAACTCTTTGTTCGGTCCACGTAGAACTTCAGCGCTCTAGCTACATCCAGCGAGTGCAAAGCCCTCTCGGCTGGCGGCGAAGGAGACGGGAAGAAAACTGGTAACACCAAGGGCTCGTTGAGGTGGAAGTCCGACAGGCCCTTAGGCATAAAGGAGGGGTGCGTCCTCAACACCACCCTTGTGTCGTGAAAAGTCAAGTATGGAGGTTTGCAGAATAAGGCCTGAATCTCTCCCACGTGTCGTGCGGAGGTGATGGCCACAAGAAAAGCTGTCTTCCACGACAGGAACTTCAACGGCGCTGAATGCAGAGGCTCGAATGGCGCCCCCCATGAGCCTAGACAGCACCATGTTGAGCTCCCACGCCGGGGCAGGGGCCTTCACCGGCGGGAACGATCGGAACAGTCCCTTCATAAATTCCTTCACCAGGCGATGAGACCACAAGGACGCCCGTCCCGTAGTTCTGGTGTATTGGGAGATCGCAGCCAAATGTATCTTGATGGAGGCGTGAGCTAGTCCAGCCTTGGCCAGCGACAGTAGGTATGGCAGTACTTGAAGGGCTGTAATCTGCAGAGGGTTAACCTTCTGTGCATGGCACCAGACAGAGAACCTCTTCCACTTATGTCCATAGCACTTGAGAGTTGAGGATGCCCTAGCCTTTGCAAGAACCTCTGCAGTCGGCCGTGATATTGTACCCTCCAAACTCTAGTGCTGCCGGAGCCAGGCCTGTAAGTTCAGCGACTCTGGGTCATGATGAAGAATGGCGCCTCCTTCTCTGGAGAGAAGATCTGCGTCCATCGACAGCTTGACTGGCGGGGACGCTGACAAGTCCAGAAGATCTGGGAACCAGATCTGTCTCGGCCACGCCGGTGCGACGAGGCTCATCCTGCACCAGGACCTATTGAGCTGGTTGATGAGTCAGAGCAGCAACGGCAACGGAGGAAACGCATATAGGAACAGGACGTCCCAGGGGAATGAGAAAGCATCGCCCATGCTCCTCGGTTGGGGAAACCTGCTGGCGAACCTCTGGCACTTGGAGTTCGTCGCCATCGCGAACAGGTCGATCTGGGGTTTGCCTCATGGCTGAAAGAGTCGGTCCACTTGATCCTGGTGTAGTTCCCACTCGTGGCACGAGCACAGCTCTCTGCTGATTGAGTCGGCGATGGTGTTTTTATCCCTGCCAGATGAAACGGCACCAGAAACATCCCTTGAGCAGTGGCCCAATGCCACAGATCCTGGGCTTCCTTGGATAGGGCTGGGGATCTGGATCCGCCCTGCTTCCGGATGTAGAACATCGCGGTGGTGTTGTTGGTGAAGATCCTCACCACCTTGCCCTTGAGGGGCGGGAGAAAGGACCTGATGGCCCAGAACACTGCTCGGAGCTCCAGAATGTTGATGTGGAGCGGCTTCTCCTCCGGGAGCTAAATGCCTCTCACGTGAAGATCTCCGGTGTGCGCTCCCCACCCCTCCAGGAAGGCATCCGTCGTCGCCGTCGCCTGGTGGGCGGGGGTCTGAAAGTCTGTCCCCGCCGCCAGAGGAGCGCGGGTGCCCCACCACCGGATCGCTCGACGGAAGGTCTTGTTGAGAGGGATCCTGTCCTCGAAGCTGCCCGTAGCTTGAATCCAGCGGGCGTCGAGGAACTCCTGTAGAGGGCACATCCGAAGCCTGCACAGGCGCACGAAATATATGCAAGAGGACACCATCCCGAGGAGGGACTTGATGGACTTCACCCTGGCCACGTCCACGGCCAGCAGATACTGTACCTTGCCTAGGATGGCCCTTGTCCTTTCCTCCGACGGTGAGGCCAGAGGCGCCACTGTGTCGAGCTTGGCTCCCAGAAACAGTGCGACTTGAGAGGGGACCAGGTGGGACTTGGGGAAGTTGATGGAGAACCCCAGGTCCGTGAGCAGCTGGACGGTCTTCGCTGTATGTTCCACGGCGAGCTCCCTTGTCCTTGCGTGGATGAGCCAATCGTCCAAGTAGGGGTAGACATGGATCCCCTGCAGGCGCAGCCGCGCCGCCACTGGAGCGAGGTACTTGGTGAAAACCCTAGGTGCTGACTTCAATCCGAACGGGAGGGCCTTGAACTGGTAGTGCCGCCCTTGGACCACGAACCTGAGCAACTTTCGGTGTCCTTTTAAAATGGGGATGTGGAATTATGCATCCTCCAAATCCAACGACGACAGGAAATCGCCCTCCTCCAGCTGTCCCAGCACGTGCTGGAGGGTGTCCATCCGGAACCTCTGTGCCTTGATGTATTTGTTCAGTCGTTGCAGGTTCAGGATGGGTCGCCATCCTCCCGTCTTCTTTTTCACGCGGAAGTACCTTGAGTATACTCCGGAGCTACCGGAGCTTCTTCGGGACGAGCTCGATGGCACCTTTCTTGAGCATCACCCTTTCGAGTGCGTGCCCCTGGGCCAAGGCGTCCAGCACCCAACGGTCGTTGGAGCTTGACTTCCACACGCTGACGAACTTTGCCAGCCGGCCTCCCACCGGGGTGCTTCGGTGGGGGCACGACGCCACAGTCGGTTCAATCTTGCTTGGAGGACGCCTTGCCGCCTTGGCCTCCCTGGCGACGATGGTGGGGTCCACCCGACTTGCCTCATCCTCTATAAGCTTCCTGCGACGAGGAGCGGGCAGCTTAGCGGTACGTAGAGGAGCCAGCGCCGAATCCCTTGGAGGCACTCTGCTTGCCTCCGGAGATCCGAAAGTACGGCCTTCGTTGCTGGAGAACGCCTGGGGCCTTAGTTGTCTCTGTGTCCGCCTTGATGGCTTGGAGGGACTCATCCACTGTTTTCCCCAAACAGGTTGTTCCCATCGAACGAAATGTCCAAAACCTTAGCTTGTACTTCCTGGCAGAAATCTGTCGCCTTGAGCCACCCTCGTCATCTAAGGCAAACACCGTTGCCTAGCTGGCGGAACCCGGTGTCGGCAATGTCCGTTGCCACCGTTATGGCGTGGTCCGACGCCATCTCGCCTTCCTGCAAGATCTCCAGGGCCTCGGCCCTCTTGTCACCGGTAGGAAGTCCAACAGGGGGGGGGCGATCTTGTACCATAACTCCCTGTCGGAGAGGGCCACGATCGCAAGGGCGTTAGCCGCCTTAATCGTTGTTGCCGCCGACGAGATAACTCGTCGTGCCATTGCATTCAGCTTCTTTCCTTCTCCGTCCGTCAGGGAAGTTGACATTGAGGCCGATGCCCCCCCGCTTTCTTCTTGGCCACCGCTGAGACGACAGTCAGGGGTCGGTTGCGCCCTAAGGCACAAAGGGGCCACATCGGGGAACCGGTACTTCTTCTCGTACCGATCCCTCTTGGCAGGCGTCGTAGACGGGTTCTTGAGAAGGGTGAGACCCTTGTCCCACATGTCATCCAACAGAGGCACGGCGAGGACTGTCTTCCTCTTGGCCTCACGCCGTTGGTAGACTAAACCTTCATTGTTCTCTTCGGGGCAGAGCTGAAAAAGCTTGGATGCCCTATCGATCATAGAATGGAAAGATCCGATCTCGTCGGGCAGGGAAGCCCGGGCTGGAGGCGATGGGAGCTCTGTCCTGTCGTCACCGCCATCGTCGTCAGTACCCGTCGTGGCGGTGCCCGTTCCTGTGTCATCCCCAGGGACTGGGGACATGGGCAAAGGGTGAGTAGGCCGCAAGGGCTGGAGAGGCAGGGCTGATGGGTCTGTCTTCTCTTGCTTGGGGGACTTCCTGGCAGGCCTGGCTCTGGCTCCTCCGTTGAGCCTGGTTCCGGCTCCTCCATCAGTGGTAGGGGCAATCTCGTCCTTATCTCCGAACATAAGGATTGTATTGTCAACAAAATGGCTGCCGAGTTGTCCTGCGGCTCCGGAAGCGACGGGTGAATAGGACCCTCGCCGGTGCCGCCGTCGCTCTTGCCGTCCTCGTCGGGATCCCTCCCGTGGGACTGAGCTTCTTCGACGCCCTCGTCGAGGCCCTCCAAGACTTCAACCAGTTCCTCCTCGGAGGCTGTGTCCGTGTCCACAATGGCCACCGCCCCCCCCCTCTTTTTCCACCGGGGTCTTCATGGGGGTCTTCTCTATGGGCCTGAAAGAGGCTTCCATCAGCGGTGGCAGGGAGACTCTGGGCCCCGAGGTTGCCTCCACTAGTGTAGCCTCCACAGGATGCGCCAGGGCCGCCGCGACTTCCTCGATAGAGGCCTTAGCCGGGTGAATCAAGGTCTTCACTACCTTCTGTGGGCCTGTGGCCTTCACCTTGGGGGGAGGGTCACCGCCTCGCTCCCCCTCGGCTGGATCCTTCGAGCTCGACCCGGGCCTCTCCAGAAGCTTTGCCGGGTTCTCGGCCTTCCTCTTCCCTGAGCCAGAGCGTTGGCTCGTGGCTGATGGTGCTGGAGAGGATGCGTCCTGCCTGGCAGCCGAGGAGCCAGACCGCTCGGCACTCCCGGTGCCCGCAGTGCTTTGCCTTCTGTTGGGCCCCCATTGCCGGGGCGCCCTCACAGGACTTAGAAGACCGCTCAGACGACTTCTTCTTCTTATCTGACGGGCTCTTTCCTTCCAGCCAGTTGGAGAGACGAAGGTGTCGGTCCTTGATGGTCCATTCTGACATGTTTCCACAAAACGCACAGTCCTTCTCCATGTGCGTTTTGTCCTCATGAAGGCAGTAGAGGCATTTCGAGTGCTCGTCCTCCTTGAACACATTCTGCAGCTGGCATCCAGGGCAAACCCTGAACAGCTTTCCGGGCGTCAAGCTTCCTTTCTATTGGGCCATGTCTGGGGTAGGCAACAGAAACTCTGACTCCACCAAGAAGCATAACTCGACGAATTCTTCACCCTTGAGGGGCGTAGAAAAATCCGAAACAGGTCCCCGTTAATCGGATGTAGAAACGGTGGAGCTCGAGGCTCTAAATGACCGAAAAATTGGAAAATCTCTTTGAAAAAGCGCGAAAACACAGCAAAAGCTCAAGAGCTAAACACGAGGACTTCCAACACTTGAGCGTGCGGTAAAAATCTGAAGATGGCTGCCAGAGGAGGGGCTTAGGTAGAGGTCAGTATGACCCAGAGACCAGTGATTGGTTACTAGTAGAAAGACAGTTCAGAAACGAAACTGAAACTGATTTTTTTCTTTGCCGAGAATTCCCAGCCTGACGCCGGGGAATATTCATGAGCATGTGAATCCATGCCAGACCCCATGCTGGAGAATAGTGTCTACAAAAAGCCGAGGGAGAAGCCCACAGAAGCCTTGGCCATGGGCTTCCAAGGAACATATTTCTGGACGGAAACGGCATCCTCTTTGCCACGGACCAAATGTGCATGAACGCTGCTTGGGGGCTGAAGGCCTTGAAATGAATAAGCCTCTTTGATACATGAAGCGATCTATCGTGAGATGGACACTTGAGGCTGGTTCCCCTTTTGAGTCCCCAAAAGTAACAGAGTTGTGAGGAGCTTCTAAGTGCTCTTGTTCTGTCAAGGTAAATCTTCAGAGCTCTTCTGACATCCAGGTTATGTAGAACCCTTTCCACATCCGAGACCGGGTGCAGAAAGAAAACCGATAGGGATATCAACTTATTTATGTGGAACTCATACAATTTTTGGAAGGAAAGAAGGATGAGTGCGGAGCACAAGCTTATTATTGTGAACGGTCAAAAACGGGTGTTCCGACAGACAGCTTGAAGCTCGCTTATTCTTCTCACAGATGTTACCGCAATCAAGAAGGCCACTTTTCAGGAGAGAAACTTGAGCTTTGTAGTGGCCATTGATTCAAATGGCTTGTGACACAAAGCGGTAAGGACTGCGTTTAGATCCTATTTTGGGTGAGGAGGCCTGCCCGGCAGAAAGAGGTGAAGGAGACCTGCGAAATGCCTTTGGATTACTGGATTTGGCAGAGAAAAAGAGCAATTATCTGTAGAAAGATAAGCTGCAATGGCTGACAGATATGTTCTGCACGATAAGACGTGGATGCCAGAGGCTGTGTAACGCTCACCTGACTCCCACGGAGGCGCTGGTCTAGTCTGGGTTGCTGTGGCCTCTTTGAGCGTGAACTCGGAACACCGACTGAACAGGACCCTCAAATCTTGCTCGTCTGGCCCGTAGGAATATCCTTCTGCAGATGAGAAAGGGGTTTAACAGTCTGCAGAATAGTGTGCTTGCTCCCCCCTTCGTTCTTCTCTAACTTCCTCCGAAATCCCCGGTTGAAGCTCACCTTATGGTTTGAAAGGATGAACTCTCCATCCTGCTTCTGGTGCAGGGGCGCGTGTTTGTCCAATTACTTCACTGGTTTTCAGAATGGCGCTGGCAAAATCCACTTGACTTTTCCGAGCGGAACGCCGTAAGTATGAAGATTACAAAAGTTCAAGTGTTGAGCCTCCTTTTCTGTTGCCTTCCTAACCTGTGACCTGTCCTTTATTTCAGGGGCAGAATGAAGGCGATGCGTTGAGGGATTGAATTGCCGATGGTAAACTCAGGTGAGTTAGCGATGGGGGAGATTCCTCTTAATGTCTTTATATTCCTCCAGTAATGTCTTTTGTCCTTTCCCCATAGGGGCCGGGTGCGGTACCTGCCAACGAAGCGGCGCCGACCCGAAATGAGGAATGGTCCACCAACAGAAGACCGGTAAGTGTTATGGCGGAAAATTAGGCTTGCCTCATATGTTCCTTCTGCTCACCTTTTGTCTCTTCTTCTCTCCCCAAGGCGCAGAGATGTGGCGACCGGTGCAGACAGTCGCGGTGGAGCCAGAAGAACTCCCGAGGACAGGTGAGTGAAGCGCGGTGCTGCAGCGAGCAACGCAGTGCTTTTAAATGAAAGTCTTTTCTCAGGAACGCTGGCGTGAAGGTTCCGGAAGCAAGTAAGAAGTTTGATAAAATTCTTGGTTTTCACCTTTCTCTTCTCTTCTTTCCTTACAGGTGTTCCAGGATCGAGGCGGGCGCGGCTGGAGACCAGATGCAGGAGCAGACACGGTGAGCGTTCAGCTGCTTGGATGCAGAACAACGCGAAGCGTGAGCTACTGTCTGGGCGTGGCTTAAATAGCCCCCAAAGTAGTTCCAGGTAAGTATCCTTTCCTGGCCACGCTCGAGTGGCAAAATAGTCCCAATGAAAAAATTGTCCCTTTCAGGTCTCGGGGAGGCCTGAATCTTGCAGCATGTTCTGCATCAGGTAAGTGCACAAAACGCCTTCCTTTATGAGCCTGGCGCCTATGGCGCCAGGACTGATGTCCAACATGAGCCTGGCGCCAACGGTGCCAGGACCGAGTCCAAAGAGCCCCTGTAAGGGGCCGCTGGGCTTTTACCCGGGGGCATGATGCCTGCTCCCGGGGGTGCTGGGCCTGGCCTGGTGCTCCGGGGGTAGGCATCATGACAGGCTGCAAGGTGCAATATAAAAGACAATCACCCAGACCATCTGGGCTTCAGCAAGCACATACTTTTGGAGAAAAGGGCCTGTGCGCTCCTGTGTAGTAAGAGTTAACGCTCCTGAAAGTACTCCTTGTAGAGCCAGAGGCTTGGTATTGTAATATCCAGCAACGCCATCATATCCAAGACGCGGTCATAAAAAGCTGTGACGAGTGGGGCGGGTCTTCACTATCCTGTCCGCGTGCTCCTCGTCAGTTATGGCGGGAACAGAAAAACGAATCCACAGCATGTGGCACTTCAGACACTCACAACATATTTATTTGCACCACTGTTGCCTTAAGTACTGGTGAAAGCAGAGGCAATGGTGGCAGTGCAAGAGGGGGATCCAATGGAAGCAGAGGAGGCACTATCGAAACCTTCTGAGGAGTAGGAGGAGCAGGCTGTGGCTCGAGAGGCTTAGGATAGATTTCTTTCAACAGATCCTTAAAATAAGCCTTGATCAGGTCGGAGTGCAGGAGGACCAGCAATTTGCCAAACAACGCGTCCTCAGGGGAAGGTCTAGGCAGAGGCGTGGGTAGAGGCCACTCTGGAGTGGCATACCCCCAATATTGTATTGAGGCTGGTTGCCAAGATGGCCCTCCACCAGCTGGCGCCACAAAGTAAGGGAGCGGATGCAAGAGGAAGTGAGACTGTGTGGCAGTGGAAACATTGCACGCTAGTCCGTTGGAGGACAGACGGAAAGGGTTCAGATTGTCCATGTTTCGTGGAAAAGCTGCTTGCCCCCAAAGGTAGGCCACTCTGTACCAGCCGTTGAGAATGTTGGTGTGGAAGAGCTTGTCAAAATGGCCGCTTCAGACCACGTGGGTTGAACCCGCCATTTTGTCACTGCATGAAGTGATCTGCGTCACAGGTTTTAGTGAGGCCATTGTCATTACAGGACTTGTAGGGTCTTTTGGATCAGTTTTAGCCCGGGAACCTCGGTAGAGCCGGTGCTAGCAGACTTAGGGAATTTGCCCTCCTTCTTTGCCCCCTCGGCAGGATCGGTATGACCACAAGATTGTTTGTGGTAAAACCTAGGGTCACGCCTAGTAGCCAGAGCTCCTAAATGGTGCTCTTCGATCCTGCTGGTCTTTGAAATAGCTCCCGATTGGGGATCCTCAGGGTTTACCCCGGTACGTTTAGTCACTTGAGAGGACACCTCGAGACTAGGCTTGGTACGTTTTGACCCAGACCGGGAAACCTCGGGAATCACCCCGGCTGAAGCAGCCCCAAAAGCATTCGGCTTCGTTTTAGCCCCCAGATGGGGAACTCTGAAGAAAATCTGGTCTTTGTGGACCCCCAACAGGGGACCTCAGAGAAAACTCTGGAATCCATGTTAGGTCCCTTTTGGGACACCTCAGGAATAACCCTGGTACAAGAGCCACTTAGACCGCTCCCGGAACCAGAAGACCCCGGGAAGCAGTCACCTGGCTGGGGTGCCCTAAAAAAAAAGGAAGGACGCCTCCTTTTATCGCCGATTAATTGCTGTAAACGTGTAGGAGGAAGACTTTGGAACACCGCCTCCCATTTGGCGAGCCTACGTTCGAGGGCCCGGACAGAGAGAAAGTTGCAGTAGAGACAGGAGTCCCACCGATGTTCCAGGCCCAAGCACTCCAGACAGAGAATGGGGACCCGCCCTCGCGAAACGACGTTTGCACGAACAGGACACGAATCCCTGCCGCTCCGGCATAGACGAAGGAAAAGAAGACCGTGGTACCCGAGCAGGAAGATGGACAAGTGGGAAAAACAAAATAAATTCCCAACAATGCAAGTGCGTCCGACCCCGACCGTACAGAGAAAAGGGCTGGCAGGCTCGGGGCAGAGCTCCGGAGGACGGGGCTACGGCCCGACATAAAAATAAAAGGACAAACCATTATTTTTGATGCTTCAAAAGTGTTCCGGTCTTGTCTCGATGGACGGAATGTCCCAAAAGTATGGAGGAAAGGACGGGACGTAGGAGTAAAAGGTTTTAACTGAGCAAAGGCTTGCTCTCCATCAAGATCACTGCTCAAGGTTCTCTGTGCACCAAAACCAATCTCCCATTTCTCTCAGAGACAATATATCATCTCTACTCTGAACTTTCATGATTAAAGACCTAATTTGGAAAGCATCGGACAAGGGCATGTTAATATTCAGCGAACACTTTCGAAGCATGATAACAGGTGAGAATCAGTGGGTTTGCTCTAGGTGACAAGCACCTGCCACATGAACGGTGCAGTGGGTTGAACCAGGGGATTTTACCCCTAAGCATTCCTGGCTTTGCATCACATAGCCGGCAACAAAACACCCAGCCCCCATGGTTACCCTCATTCACACCAACAGCCAAGCAGGGGACTTAGTGTAGCCTATTTCTGTAGTCCGGTTCAGAATCATATGCATATTGTGATTATGAAATGGTCATTGTAAATGTATCAATATACACAATAAGTAAATGCCAATGACAGTGCATTAGCATTTTTCAGTTCAGAATTGCGTCATAGCATTAGCATGATGTCATTGCGTGTTGACATCACGTCTACGCACAGCCACGTATTAGTCGGAAGTGCGCTAAAAACGCCAACACTGCTCAATTGTATTGAGGACTCACTAAAGCAGCATTTAATCCATGGGAAGCCATGCTATGATGTTCTTGAAACCCATATCAACATACAGACAGAACTGGCAAGCCCGGATAAAGGGATTCTATATTATATTGGGTTGAAATTACGTGGTCATTTAGTGCAAATGGCTTTACTTATATCCAAATATACGTAATTAGCATGCAATCTTGCTATACATATATTTTTATGATCCATACATTATAAGTCGGTCATCTACTTGGTCATAGTATCCTGGCGATAAGACCATTTACTGTCCAGGCTCTATATTATACCATTGAAATAGATCATAATTGCTGATATTTTTATACAAAAAAGCTTTTGAATCCCATTATCTTTTCTTTCCAGGGAGACAAAGTAGGTTGAGTCATTCCTTTATTACAGATAATTATACATTCATGCACTTTTTTGCAAAGCCACTCAAATGGGGATGCGGCAGTGGGGGGGGGAGGTGGGAGGTGGAGGGCGTAGAGGTGTATTATTTTTTTCAAATTAAGCCCTACCATTAAAACTTAGTTAGTATTCTTTTTCTTAGCCATTGATGCTTCTGATGAAGGTCCGAGGAATTAAACTCATTAAGCTGCAATACATAGTTTGGTTGAATTGCCAATTTTGACACACAACGAAATTTAACTTTGTAAATCATACAGTTAAAACAGAAAAATACAGGTTTTATTAAAATAATTTCCAATATTAAAATGTTTCCACAGTGATTGATCATTTCATGTTTAATCCATTTACAAAGTCCATATACAATATTTTGGGTGCGTTGAGCGAGGACGGTCTGACATTAGATAATAGACTTGTGTACTGATTTAGTATCACACACCAGGCCAGGGTACATCGTTTGCGCCTCAAAAACTAATATTTTGATAACAATTTCTACGGCCTTTACTAAAATTTGATCTTTTCCAAGTTCCTTGACTCAGGTGTGCATTCCACTCAGAAATTATGTTCATGACTTAGTCACACACCCCGTTGTAAATATGGGACTGCACGTCCTAAATGCAAACAAATGCAAACAAAATAAAACCGAATTGGACTACATACACATTTGAAGTGAGACAACTCGAGGGTTTGATTGTTCCCCAGATAAATAGGTATAAATAGGGAGTACTCAACGTCAGTGATGACATTCTCATCCACGCCAGCGACAAACAAAAACACATGCGTCGCCTCAAGATGGTACTTAGCAAGCTGGAGGCCGCAGGGTTAACCATTCACCGGAAAAAGTGTGAGTTAATGAAGGATTGAATCATCTTCTTCGGATATGTGTTTAACGGCACAGGAGTCTCAGCTGACCCACAAAAAGTCACGGACATCAAGGAAGCCTCACCCCCAACAACACCTATGGAAGTACGCAGCTTCTTGGTGATGGCGACGTACTGTGGGAGATTCATCCCCAACCTGGCAACGATGTCTGAGCCACTCGGGGAACTCACAAATTGAACATTAAATGGTCCTGGGGCCCAAACTGCCAGGAGACTCGAGCAGATCAAGACGTCTCCATCGGATGAAACCACAATGGCGTACTACGACCCCACATTGTCAACAGAACTATATGTTGACGCCAGCCCCGTCGGCCTCGGGCAATCCTGGTCCAAGTGGCCCCGACAGGCGAGACCAAGCAGATTTCCTACGCGTCCCGTGCTCCAACTCCCACTGAACAAAGGCACTCCTACATTGAGAACAAGGCCATCGCGGTACTGTGGGGCTGCCGCCACTTTCACTTATACCTGTATGGACAGAAATTCAAAGCATACACGGACCACAAGCCTCTCATCCCCATATTTAGAGGATCCTCCTCACACCTCCCTGGCGAGGATAGGGAATGGTTGCTACACCTGCAATATGAATTTGAACTGACATACCAACCTGGCACTAAAAACCCCACAGACTTCCTATCCAGACACCCGAGAGCAGCCACACCAAGGGAAATAAACGTGGCAGAAGAAACCGACAAACAAATCTGCCAGGTCGTCCACATGATGAAACCCAGAGCGATCAGCATCGTGGACATCACACAAGCTACCCAAGTTGACCCCTGCTGCGACCTCGTCAAAAACTCCATCTCCAGCGAATGGAAATCGTTTCTGTGGATCATACACAATCGCACGCCCGAAGCCAGAGACTTCCTCGCGGGCATATTCCCGGTACGACAAAAACTGTCCGTCACCAAGGAAGGCCTCGTACTAAGAGGAGCTCGAATCATCATACCTGCAAGGCTCCAAGACAGAGTCATTGCGCTGGCTCACAAAGGTCACCAAGGCATGGTCAGGACCAAAGCCAGGATCAGACACAGAGTATGGTTCCAGCACATCGACACCAAGGTGCAACAACTTAGAACAGCATGCCTACCGTGTCAGATCACAAGCGCACCACCGAATCCTGAAACCATGCAAGCAGCAGAACGGGGGTCATCAAGATGGGACGCGATCAGCGTTGACTTCTGCATGGTCCAGGAAGGCATGAACCTGTTGGTAGCAATCGACGACCACTCAAGATATCCCGAGGTGGCAATCTTGTCATCCACCTCTGCAGACATGGTGATGCCGGCTCTGGAGAAGATTTGCCACCCATGGCCTACCTCGCTGCATCGGGAGCGACAACGGGCCACCCTTCCAAGGGGCGGAAATCAAGAAATACCTGGATGATCTGAACATTCAATTTCACCACATTATGCCGAGATGGCGCCAAGACAATTGAGACATGGAGAGGTTCATGCGTCCCCTCAACAAGGTGCTATGCCTATCCCGGGTGGACCTGTATTGATTCCTAAGGAACTACAGAGTGACATCCCACAGCACCACAGGGTTACCACTGGCAGATTTCATGTATGGGACAGTGATAAATTCATCCATCCCACACCACCCAAGCCGGGGCACAGATGCATACGATAGTGAGCGCACTCACCAAAGAAGGATCACAGTGAATGAGCGCATGAGCACCAAGAGACATGCAAAGGAATCCAGACACCAAGTCGGTGATCAAGTGTTAGTGAAGAGGAACCCCCTTGAAAATGAAACTGGACACCCAATATGACGTGTCCCCCTGGACCATAACTCAACGCCTAGGAACCAGGATAACGGCCACACGAGGGCAACTGTAGATCACCAGGAACGCATCATGGTTCAATGGAGTGCCACGACAAATGTGGACTGATTGGGACCAGCAGCCCTCGGAGGAAGCAGGGTCACCGCCGGAAAAGGAGTATCAACAACCCGAGGAGGAGTTGACCGAGGAGCACAAGACACACGGACCGCTAGATGAACTGAGGGAGGCGTCTCGGCGTCTCCAAGTAAGGCAGGTGAGCTGCAAAACAATATATCGCGGGGGCAGCCCCTAGATGTGGGCGCTATACCCTAAGAACTGCACCGAGAGCCCCAGTAAAGTTAAGAGACTACGAGTGATAGGACTAGAACGGGTGCTGGACTAGTATGCACAGTAAAGTTGAATCAGTTGGACATGATTGTATTTAGTGTGCTGTGTTTTAAGTTGTTGGGGAAAAAGGAGGAATATTGTAACGCCTCACATCACCGCGTTGCGGGACGTGAGGCACGTTAAATAAAAGCCCCACCCCCGCAGGAGGAGGGCAGTTCTGGGCAAACCACGAACCCCAGTGTGGGTCTCTTTCTTCTCGCGCTCCGCAGCCAGGCCTCTGCCCGCAGAGCCCCACGTGCATTCTCTCTCGCCGGCGCACCGGCAGGAGAAGTCAGAACAGTTACTGCACAGGAGAGGAAGATTGCTTGGTGATTATAATTGGTTATTTATAACAAGCTTAATACCCAGATGTTTCTAAGCGCGGACCCAGGGATCGATACCCAGGGATCGAACCTGCGTTGCTCCGAGTCGTCTCCTGCACCTTTAGTATCCTGGAGCCACATGTATCCCATTTTAGAAGGCAGATGCCGGTATACACAAACCAAGAACATAGGCACAGCACACACGGAATCCTTCAATCTACAATGCACTGTAGGGATATAAAACCTGAAATGCGCATATTGTTCTGCGTCTTTCATCAGACCAGCCCATTGTACTGTTGGGAACAGGTGCTATGTCATAATACCACTTTAGGCGCGCCAAATGATGCAAACACAGAAATGTGAGAAATCGCTGTACATTTCCAATCCTGAAATTAAGACCTGTGCTGACCACAGACCAATCTTAAGACAACTACTTAAGCCAGAATTCACCCTACCTGAATCAGAAGACCATTTTGACATAGCTCGTCCCATAATGCCTTTGGTTCAGATGCAAGTATGGTGAGCTGCAGATGAAACCCTTAACTTTTCATTCTTTCCAGTCCTGCCAACAAGCCCTTCTACCATGACTACCAGTGATCGAGGACAACTCTGGGTCATGGAAATGTGGTCAAAAAAGATGACCCATTCAAAGAAGGTAGGAAGAGGTGGCTATCCTCTAGTAGGTGGACCGGCTGGCTTCCTCCTTGTGCCTTCCCCAGGACTTTTTTGTGGAAGGCGAGATACATCCTTCCTCCTGAGGTCTTCCGCACCGTAGTCCAAGCACTAGTTCTCTCCAAGCTGAACTGCGGTAATGCTCTTCTCACTTGACTCCCCAGCAGCACCCTTGCAAGCCATATAAAGCACAACATACAGCCTCATCCTCCACCTTCCCAAATATCCACACATCCCCCCCCCAGCTCTCACCCAGCTCTCTTGGCTCCTCTACCCCAAAAAATTGCTTCGAAAGGATTCTGCATTATTTTCAAAGCCATCCACCACAAATCCCCATCTCACCTACACGACAAACTTAAACCCATCACCCACACAAACACCAGACAAGCAAGAAGTCTATCCTACACATTACACTCTGCAAACTAACATGCACAAAAAACAAGCATTTACCTACTGGGCACCCAGTGCATAGAACAGCCTACCTCTTCACACCCACACTGCACCCTCCATCACAATTTTTAGAAAGAGCCTCAAAACATAGCCGTTGCCTCACACATGGCCACATCCCTCCATGCTACCACTTGTCTATTCCAATATTTCTATCATATCCTGAAACCACCTTTCAAGATTGTAAGGCACACCGAGATCCTGCAGGTACGGCTAGCGATGAACAAAAATTCTAATTAACAAATAAAGCGAATGCATTTTATGGCTGGCATCATGAGAACAGATTTTGTAAAGCCAAAGCTCTTTCCCGGTGGCTTAGTTATTCTGTTAGTTTGGTAATAAAACAAAACTTCCCTTAAATGTTTTGTGCTTCCACACAGCTCCTGGATCTTCATGTCCCCTCTGCTCCCTTAGCTTTGCTAGCTCGATTCATTGCCTTCTTCATGGCTCATCTCCCACGGCTTTTCCAAAAGGCTCATGAGTCACCTACTTAACTGGCTTCTCTCTCTTGGTGCTAGTCATGCCTCCAGGGCCAATGTCCTCATCCCACTTCTCCACTCAACCAGGAGTTCACGGTGGTATCCGCGGGATTCACCGCTACTCCCCTTTGAGGGCTTCCTTAGTTGGGTGTTTCTTTCCCCATAGGTTGGTTCCCTATGTCAGCTTTGTCAGTCAGAAATCAGTCTGTTTGTGGCTCTGTTCCTCACCTAAAAATGCTCACATGTCCTCTCTTTAGTGGGGTGATCCTCCAACGCACCTTATAGGGAGACAGGTGTAGGCGGGCACACAATATACAACTTGACCCGCCTCTTAACTACCACTAAACCCTGCTCTCCTCGGTTTGAGATCACCCTGGTGTACTTTGATGGGAAGGAGGTATGGGCAGGGAAGATCAAGAGGTTAGGGCAGGTCGGTTCTCCAAATACCCCTAAGAAGGAAATACAAGGTTAGAGTAACTGGAGCACAAAAGGAGAGGCATACAAAAGGAATGCTGGTGTACGGTTCTTTTTAGTTGTTTTCAGCTTTGTTATACTTTTCCAGTACACCAGCAGGGTTTTGTGAGTTTTTTAACGAAAGGGGCAGAGCACAAGACATTATATACAGATTACCCTAAATTTAGCACCTGCGTTACTAAAACACACACAAACATAAAGAGTCCTTTAAAAATATATACAAAGTCTATACAGTGCACTGTATCAAAAAACAATTTCAAAAGACCTTACTTGTAAGACAACCTGGCCAGAGCTGTCTCAGGGTCCATGCTGCTCGCTTCATCTTCATTCTTCCTGGGCTCTTTGATGGTGACTCTCTGGGCAGTGGGCGGCAGGAGGCAGCAACAGTGTGGGGGCCCCAAAGTCTTTATGTAGGTAGGCGTGCGTATGTCAGATGCAGCCCAGCATTCAGAGGCAGCGTGGGGGGGCCCCACACTACTTACTCCACCTGGCCCACGCCAGTCAGGTGTGGCCCAGGGAGTTCTGGTGGGCCACATGTAAGGGAGATGGCCCTTAATTTTAAATTAAGCCCCCAGCAGGGCTAAAACACATTCAAGGCACTCCCCTGCTGTGGTGAGCGCGAGAAATTAAATGTGCCCCAGAACGAGGGCCACCTGGGGGCAGCAGCAGTGGTTAGGGTGCTCCCCTGCCTATCAGGAGAGCGCTTACAGGGCCCAAGCACTGGTGGCAACAGGCACTGAGCGGAGCGCCATCAACCCTGTTGGAGGTTTTCACCAACTGTCACCGGCGCTCCGCCCACGCCGGTAACTTTTTTTTTTTTTTTTTTTTTTTTTTTAGAGTAAAGGGACCCTTCATGCTTCCATACAGCATCTGCAGCAAGAGAACAATTTGGGCACATGGACCCGGCCACTTGGAATACATTAAAAAAAAAAAGAAAACGTTTTTCAACAAACAAAAAAAGATAAGGAAAAATATAGAGAAAAAAAAAAGAGGGGACTAGTCTGTTCCCATCCTACAGCAGCCTAGATGCCATCATCCATAATGTGATGTGGATTTAGCAAAACACCTTATCATATCAAACACCATTTTCTATGTTTTGCATTTGAAGCAATTACTCTCCTGTACACAATCCATGTCTCTTAGCTGCATGACCGCATGCAACACTTTATTGTATTTTTACTGGCTTACTAACTATAGTTGTATGGTATTTTAGTACCCACAGGTGTTCTTCCACTCACTCTCAATGCCACCTGTTTTGCACTATTTCCTCTCATTTCTACTCACCACTTTATATGTTATTGCTTGAAGCGCAGACTTAGCACGAGAGCAGCAGAGCTCTGATCAGGTTGGAGGTAGCCAGTGTTTGGCCTGGCCTCTTAACAGTAGCGCAGTACTGCGAGTTACGGTCTGTGTATCACTCTGCACATCCATTGCGATCAGTCCTTGGTCAGGTGTTGAAAGCCACTTTTTATTTTTTTTGAGATTTGAGAAATTGGAGAATTGTGGGGGACATCCGATCAGGTAACGGGATTGAGTTCCAAAGGGAGGGTGCGTGATAATAGGATTGTTTTTGGGACCACTCTTTGCGGGTGAGTTGAGATTAGAGCCAGCTGGTCGATTTGCTATGTGAGGAGGAGCTTGTGCCACCTGATCTGTGGAGTTTAGCACAACCCGCCCACCCCCTATCCCCCCCATCCTCAGGTACGCTGGTGTGCTACTCGTGACCGCTTTGTAGACTATACATGCAGTCTTCAACAGTATACTGGCTTGGAGAGGAAGCCAATGTAGTTTGTGTATGGCGGGTTGATTTGTCAAATTTCTACACACCTGTAATAAAACAAGCTGCAGCATGGTGGACTGCTTTCAGGGGCGTCAAGTGAGCATCTAAGAGTCCAGTTAGGAGGGCATCCTCCCCCCCTCTCGCCCCCCAACTCCCATCAATGTGTGAGACCACAAGGGCCTGCACTACCCTCCAGAAAGTCCTGCAGTGCATTGAAGGGTTTGAATTTGCAAAGGGTGGCGATTTGGTTCTAGGCCATGTGGGCCTTTTTAGTTATTGGCCCTTTCACCATGTTAATCTATCAAACATTGACAATTAATGGGTTCCATGTGTTAATATCCCTGCAAAAATATCGCCACATTTTTGCAGCAATATTAAGGCATGGAACCTGCGGGGGACACCCCAGCAACCCCGCTCCCAAAACCCCCCAAAATTATCCCCCCCAAAAATATCGCCTATGGAAGTTCCAGACGACCATATATATATATACAGAAATATTTTTGGTGGGGAGAATATGTAGTAATACCAATTAATGTATACCTGGTTTGTATAAATTCATATTAACACAAATACATACTTAGGATGCAGTAAATATGTAGGTTTGTGGAAATAAGGGGAGTAACTCCACTATGCATGTTAGCATCAGAAATCCCCCCCTGCACAGAGTAACAGCAAGTGCATAAGGTAGGTACAAATGTTCAGATGACAATACACTAAACGATTTGGTTATTGTCAGTACTTACAGAGTTAACATTTCTTTCAACTTGCCAGACACCAGGTTATCAAAAGCAACTCCTGCCTTGGTCAGGGTGGGTGCATCTTCCTTCTCGTAGATGCCAAGGACAAGGCCCTAAGAGACAAACACAGAAGCTATAGTCAATAAAAACATTTTAATGGAACATTTGACATCCATGATCGAGATTAGTAGTACTAAATCTGTTCCACCTAATAATGTATCCTTGTTTCACTACTCTTCTGCTGGTCATTTCTTTTAGCGAATGAAGCTTGCCTCTTATGTGGCATTTTTTGACTTCCTCCCAGAGAACTCTGGCCACCACTGTTATGACAGAGTATTTTTAGGATTAAATACTCTGTCACAACATCAACACCCCTGTGCACTTGCACACAATGGGCTGGACTGATTCAATAACATGTGGTTGCCATGGCCTTCTTTAGGCAAAGAGTGGTGGGGGTCCCAAATTGGTACTAGCAGCAGCACATATGGTCCTACTGAAAACAGGGGGGGGACTTCATTTGTGCAGCACAATCCTTGCGCTGGCCCTTCAGCCATATATTATTGTATTGCAGATTAACATTACAGAGTATTTTTAGGATTAAATACTCCGTCACATCGTTCTTTAACGGCAGTGTGGGCCACCAGCAGTCATGTCTTTATATTTGCTCAAGCCCCGTACTTCTAGCTCCAATGCAGCTCAGGATGCCAAGAGCCTTATTAATTATTCAGTTTTACTGCACCAACAAGAGGTCAATATAAGGTTTAATTTGAGCACTTTCAGAATTAAACACATGGAAGTACTCGCATAATGTTATTCCTTAAACGGAAATAAATACGTTCTGGTGCAATATGTAATAACGTGGATAGGAGGTGCTGGTGGGTGCAATGAAGGGCTGTTGCAACAGAACACGAACGTTGGATACCGTGGCTATTGTCAAGGTGGGTCCACGGGCTTTAGGAAAGAGGTTCACTACCGCACCAGAACTAGGCAAATGGAGATCCTTTGTGCTGCCATTGCTAACAATTTGGTAGTCAGTCAGTCCTAGCAGCCAGGAGTGTAGTTGAGCGGGCCGGACTTGTACGCTTCAAAATACATACAAAACATTATTCAAGTAAAAACAGAAGCACATTATATTTAAAGACACGGTCGGAGGAGATCCGTGCAAGCCACAGTAGTAACAAAATAGTACAAATAACCAGTCTATAGGTTCTGGCTAGATTCGTGGGTCACAATAGGTCAAGTGGTCACTGAACGACTTCCACATGTATCCTAAGGAGTTTACCACGCCCAATGCAGAGTTCTCAGCTCCAGGACCAAGGTTTTAGCATAAAGCATTCGCTAACCACTTTAGCAGGAGATGTCCCGAATGGTGAGCGGATAGAATGGGGGGGGGGGGGGTCAATGGAGAGACATGCATCCACCAAATCTCGTTTGGGATAAAAGCGTCTCAGTCCAATTGTCTCGGAATGTCCAGTGAAGATCAGGAGGAAATGATTGAAAGATGAAGAGTTTAGATCAAAACGTGCGCAGTAACATGCAGTAGCGACCTTGACTGCTGTTGAGCGATCAAATCTTCGTACCTCACCATCATGCGTTTCCAGAAATTTAGAGGCGGAGCAGTTAACTCAACGTTTTCAGTGGGACACCAAACCATGGGACTCCTGTCCTTGTATCATGACATTAGATCATTTAAGAAATGGCAAAGCCAGTGGTTTTGGCGTTTACTGCGGTTCTTTGCATTTATAGACACCAGGATACAGGGAGGAGAGTGCAAAGTTTCAAAGGAGGATGGAATAAGGTGTGCAAGAAAATTGACAGAGCGGAGGCTGGGTGGGGACTTGGTGAGGGGTTGAGGTGGGGTCAAGAGCATGTGCCGGGTGGGTTGGGGTGGAGAGAGAGAGTCTGCCGGGTGGGTGGTCAAGACAGCGGGGGCCAGGTGGGTGGAGCGGGGCAAGACAGCAGAGGCCGGGGGTGTGTGGGGGACAGTCAAAAGTGTGGGGGCTGGAGTAGAGAGAGCGGGGATGGGTGGGGTGAAGGGAGCATGGGCCGGGTGGGTGAACTGGGAGTGTGGGAGGCCCAGAGAGCGTGGTCCGGGTGGTGGGGTCCAGAGAGCAGGGGCCAAGTGCTGGGTGGGTCAAGAGCGGGGGTGGGGGGGAGAGTCGAAAGTGGGGCCCGGGTGGGGCAGGGAGGCATGGTCCAGAGAGCGGGAGCCGGGTGGGTGGGGGAGGGTTGAGAGCCGGGTTATGGGGGAGGAAGGGGGGGCAAAAACCGAGAGCGGGGGTGGTTGAGAGAACAGGTTAGGTTTTGGGGGGTCTAGAGAGCAGAGGGCGGGAGGGTGGTTGTTGGCCGTGGTGCGAGTTGAGAGAGCAGGGGCCAGGAGGTTGGCTTTGGGGAGTGTGGGGCCCGGGTTGGTTGGGTGGGGGTGGGGAGTGTCGAAAGAGCAGGGACCAATCTTGGGGCGGCAAGAGATCCGGGTCCAGGGGTGGATCAAGAGCGGGGGCTGAGGGGGGTGGTGTCGTGAAAGCGAGGTCCAAGTGGGGGTGGAGGGGGCTGTCGAAAGAGCGGGGGCTGAGTGGGGGCCAGGGGTGGGTCAAGCGAGCGGGGTCCAAGTGGGGGGCTGTCGAGAGAGCGTGGGCCAAGTGGGGTGGTTGAGAGAGAAGAGGCCGAGTGGGGTAAATCGAGAGAGCAGGGGTTAAGTGGAGGGGGGTGAGAGAGCAGGGGCCCAAGTGGGGGGGCAAGACAAGAGACCGTGGACCAAGTTGGTTGGGAGGTGGGGGGGGGGTTGAGAGAGCAGGGCCAAGTGGGGGCAAGACAATAGAGCGCGTGCCAAGTGGGTGGGGGGGAATTGAGAGAGTGGGCTGAGTGCAGGGGGGGCAAGACAAGAGAGCCTGGGCCAAGTGGGTGGGAGTGGGGGTTGAGGGAATGGGGGTTGGTGGGCAAAAAGCGTGGCCGGGTGGGGTGGGGTTGTGAGCTGGGGTGGTTGAGAGAGCAGGGGCCGGGTGGGTCAAGAGAGTGGGAGTGGTGTTAGGGAGAATTCTCAGAAATGTGCTAATTCCTCTCGACCTTAGAGACCCCCAGCTCTTTTGTTGGGCTCTAGGACTTTTTAATTTTTAACCTGGAGAGAGTGACCTTTTTCCCACTTTCTCATGTATTTTTCTGTGATTTTTAACTCAGTTTCCATAGGCAGCATGTTTTTACACTGGCACACAGCACCTTCAGTGCAGTGACACAGGGGAGTCTTTCAAATTTCCCATAATTACCTTCTCTTGGATAAACTACTGTTTCCAAGAGCAGTGAAGTGAAATTGTGTTTACTTACATTTGTAACTTTCTAGACCAAGCACACACTATCTTACAACAGGGTGCTGGAGGGGTTACTTAGTATCCCCTTTGTCTAGTTTCTCATGTAACATTTTTATGTTACCCTTTCTACAATCAATGGCGGGTGGCAGTGGTTTACTTTTAACTACTGTGGTGTGTTTTTACCGCGGGCTGTGTTCGCAGCTGCAGTACAGGCAATTTTTGTCAAAATGGCCCGGTCTTCTTTTTTCACCATTTCTTTGAGATTTACTGTGTGCGCCAAACCAGGTTTGGTCCCTTTGTTCGTTTTGTCTTTGGCGGGATTAACGAGTGAAGCCCGCATGTGGCTCCAGAGTGTCTGGCAGGGGCAAGAAGTGAGGGAGGTGCCCAAAACTCCATGTGCATAATCCCCTTGGTTACAGTAATGCGCCCAAAGGCGATTGGTTGGCTGGCTTTTCGGCAAGGACAGCCACCCTGCTGTTTGACTGGCAGCTAGGCTGGAATTAATGGGAGAAACCTGCATAAAAGGCAAGGCTTTTTGGCTTTGAAGGCAGAGTCGACCACTGGACGAAGGAATCCAAATAAGAAATTGGAAGAGACGCCTGCTGCAACTCCTGGACTGTTGGTTTTCCCGCTGAAACCCTGCTGTTGTGCTGAAGCTCCGAAATCGTCTTGACTAGAGAAGTCCTGCAAGGAAGACTTCTCCCCTTGAGTTGGTGGGACCAATCAACTCCAAAGTGTACTCGTCTGGACATACTCTCCGAGCTGGCTGTACTTCCTTGCTGCTGCAGGAACCGCAGTGCCAGGGAGAGGAACACCAGATTGGAGTGCATCACTTTTAAGTCGGACCCGAGCTGCTGGAAGATACACCGGACTCCCAGGAAGCAGGACTGACCAAGCCTGAGCCACCTCAGAGTGCTGACCCCAGATGCGAGGAAAGTCCGAAGTGGTATACGAGAACTGCGGTGATGCTATTTGCTATAGATGCGTGGAGCTGAAACACCGAAGTGCCACCGATTTGAAGGTTTCTGTCGCTGACCTTCCTATTGCAGTGCAGGAGTCCCCAGAAGTCCTCCCTCTTGTCCCCACGACTGGGGCCCAGGAACAACAGGATCTGCAGAGCTGCACAGGAACAGAAGCCAGCTGGAACCATTTCTTCTAACCAAAGGTACTGTACAGTCCAAGAGAACTTACCTTGTTGTGTAGTCTTACTTGTTCTCAGTCGAGACTAGTCTTGGTTGCTCCTGTAGAGTTGCTTGCATCTTCTACACGTCCCTAGCCTAACAGCTTGAGGCCCTACATTGATTCTACTTTTCTACAAAGACTTCTAAAACATTGTGCAAGACTTTTATTTACCTGCAAGAAGTGCTTGAGCGCACCTAGACTTTTGCTCATTTGACATTGGCCTAGCCTGGCTCCCTTCATGACTTCTTCCCTCTGACATTGTGCTTTGCTTTTCCTACCAAAAATGGGTTAACTTACTTTGCATTGGGGGGGATCAAAACTACTTACCTGCTTCCGGATATTTGTGTGATCTCTTGTCTTATTCTAATAACCCTTTTCTTTGACACCCATCTCAGTATTGTTCTAAATGTAGCAGTGATATATTAATGTCCACAGGGTCCTAGTTATTTAAGTCACCTGAGGCTGAAGGAAGTGTCTGTGTGCCATTCCAAATGGGTATTTGCTGTATTTTGGAGTGTATTTGTGTGTTACTGTTATATTGCCACTTCTGAAGAAGGCTTTGTTGGGGTGGAAGGCCCCAAATGAAAACGCGCACACCGGCGGGCAAGGGATATCTTGCTTTATTCATATACGAACTGTGAGTGCCGTTCCCTCGGCACCCTCCTCCTCTATCCACGTCACCTCCCATGGTGACGTCTCGCCCCCCTAACGAGGGCTGCCTTAAAGGGGCAGCCACTCCTAACACCACACCTGGACAAATGTCCTTATAAGTAACTTTGAAACTGTCCAGCTAACGACGAAATTAACACTCCTCTACTAACCTGGGAGGTCTCTTGATGCTCCTCTGGGGTCTTCCTCCCGGCTCCAAACTTGGGCCGCCGCCAGCGTCTTCCTTAGGGTTGACCTGACGTGGAACCTGTGGTCCGAGGGGAACCCACGCTTCATCATGAGAGCCAACACGTTCATATTCAGGCTCTTCGGGAGATGGCCTGTCTTCTGTTCCTCTTATGACTTGCTTAAACCTTGAGCTGTTGCGAGTCACCTCGCGCTCTCCATTCGCAGCTGTGACCATCGTTCCTTTTACCGCTATTACTTGAAGCGGCTCGGGTGCGAACTGCGAGTGTCTTTCTTGTTGCAGCCCTTTGGACCCACACTTCATCTCCCAATTGAAGTTCCTTTGACTGGGCTCTCCTCCTTCTGTCAGTCTGCTCCCGAGTCTTCTCCTTGTTTTCTTCATCCCTTTGATGACCTCTTGGCCTGCTTCAGGTCGCCTTGCTGGATTGTTGACGATCCTAGTCCTGACCTGATATTTCACCATGAGCTCTGCTGGAGTTCTGTTGGTGGCTTTGTGAGGCGTGTTGCGATAGCCTCTCAACATCCTGCATAGCGCTTGGTGAGGGTCAACCCCCTCTAGACGTGCTCTTGTATAGTCTTTTTGATGGACGCCATGAACCTTTCTGCCATTCCGTTCGCTTGCGGCCACCTTGGCGTTACTCTCGGATGACGGAACCCCATGTGTTTGGCAAATACCCCAAACTCATGACCACTGAACGGCGCTCCGTTGTCTGATTTCTGGGTATCCGGTATTCCACATTCGCTGAAGACTTCATCGAATGTCGCAGTGACATGAGCAAACGCCATTGACTTGACAGGTTTCACAATGGGGAATCTGGAGTGTTCATCTATGAACAGTAGTAAGTAGTCGCCTTCCTCCCGTGGTCCGTAAAAGTCAACCTCGACTCTTTCCCATGGATGTTCCGGGATTGTGGTTATTCTGAGCGGTACTGGGGGCTCAGGTTTTGCTGTGCACTGACATGATGCGCAGTTCTTAACCCATCGGTCGACCATATTGTCCATGAAAGGGAACCAGACATTGCATCTTAATTGTTTTTGTGTTCTCCGCTCCACGATGTCCTTCATGTGCAGTCTTGATGACCTCCGAGTGCAAACATAGTGGGGATTACTATTCTGCATCCTCGTAATAGGATATACTCATCCTGGACAGATAATTCCGTGTGCACTCTCGCCAGTCTCTCAATTTCATCACGGCATGCGGCTGGGTGGTTTTGAACTGCTCTGCGAAAATCTTTCCATTTGCCGTTCGCTGTTAGGCTGATAGCTAACGCCATCAATGGGTCTGCGGCCGACGCAACAGCAATGGTTTCGATGGATATGGCATGTGGTAACGCACTGGCAGTGACGTAGCTAATGTATTCCAAGTCACCCTTCCGTGGTACGTGGTTGACCACCGGATGTCTAGAGAAGTAGTCTGCCGGGTTGTTCTCCCCTCCTGGTCTGTGTATGATGTCAAAGTCATACTCTTGCAGGCAGATACCCCAACTTCCGATCCTGGGGGGCATTTTCGTATGTGGGTTGCCAAAAAGAGACAGTAAGGCTTGATGGTCTGTGATTAAGGTGAACATCTTACCAATGATGAAATTATGGAAGTGTTCGCAGGCCCAGACAGCTGCCAGGCTCTCCTTCTCTGCCTGGGAATAGGCAGATTCTGGTGGGGCTAGGGCTCTGCTGGCATACACCACTATGTGCCTCGGGTATGTGTCCTGACCACTGGTAGGCCCACTGGACTGGCGTCTACCACAATCTCTGTGTGCCACTCGGGGTCAAAATATGCTAACTTCCTCGCCTCTGTGAGAGCCTGTTTTAATAGTGTTGAAAGCGGCTTGGCAATCCTCCGACCATGCAAACGTGACATCTTTCTGCAGTAGGCATCTCAGGGGTTCAGTGATGGAAGCAAAATGTCGAATGTATCGAGCGCAGTACCCAGCCATCCCTAGGTACGATCTGATGTCGGCCACCTAGGTAGGTTTGTCCAGCTGAAAGATGGTCGACACTTTTTTGGGGTCAGGGGGTCATTCCATCCACCGAGAAAATGTGGCCAAAGAACTTGAGTTTGGCCTTGCTGAACCGACATTTGTCAATGTCCAGCATCCTGCACTGCCTGGCATGCTTCTATGAGAGCGTCATGTTTGCTGCAAGACTTTCCGAAGACCAAGATGTCATCATTGTAATTAAGGGTCCCTTTTACAGGACGTATGATCTGTCGAATTGTTTCGTGAAAGATCTCAGCCGCAGAGCAGATCCCAAAATTGAGCCGCTTGTAGCAGAATAATCTATCATGGGATGCAAATGTGGTGATGGGTCGTGAATCAGGATGAAGTACCAGCTGATGGCACCCTTGGTTTAGGTCCAACTTCGAGAAGAGGACGGCTTTGTTTAACTGGACTATCATGTCCTCAATCTTGGGTCCCGGATGTCGCTCTCGCAGAATGGCAGGGTTGGCTACTCTCATGTCCACACATAGTCTCAGGCGACCACCCTCTTTTGGGACAATTACGAGAGGCGAAACGCATGGTGTCGGTCCCGTGGCCCTTTCAATGATGTCGTTGCGTAGCAGTTGTTCTAGCTCCTTTGAGACTGTGGGACTGGTTGAATGGCTGGGTCTATGTGTAGCTTGATCGGTGGGCCTTTCAATTTACCCAGACCCTGACACAGTTGTGGGAATTCTTTAATGATGTCATCTTTTGTAATGGCAGAGTTGTCACGACATACCATGGCACGTACTTGTCCTTGCATGCTGGCATTCGACTCTGAAGAACCGACTAAATCTCCCTCTCGGACTGGTATGTTGATTAGACACAGACATGATGCCGTCTTGTAACTCAGCAAACAACGTCCTTTGGTGGGGCTTCTTATGACATGAATGACAGTGTGAGAGGACTTGTTGGCGAAAGTTAGTTTCCTTTTGAATGACCCTATGCATTCCAGCGGTGCATCTGCTCCCCATTGGTATATTTTCGAGATTGACGGGTGCAGAGCCGGTTTGTTGTGAAGTGATTGAAATTCTCTTTCTCCCATGACGTTTACCGTCGCTCCTGAGTCAATTAGAAAACAGAAACGATTGCCACAAATGTCTATCGGTATTCTGGGCGCCTCCTGGGCTTCCTGTTCATCCATTATAAGATTGACAAACTCATCATTGGCATATGGGTCAAATGTGCCGTCGTAGTCCCTCTGAGACTCGATTAACGGCTCGCGTCGTGCCGATGGTGGTCCGTTATATTCATCCATGACTTGTACGGTTTGTCTTTTCCCCGCATATTCCTGGCCGTCCTCGTCAGGATATACTTCCTCCACCACTCGTACATATCGCCTCGGTCCTTGTTGATAGAACCGTGACTGGTGAGGCTGTGTTGGTAACATTCTTTGTGTCGGTCTGACTTGCAAGCTCACACCCAAGCGTGGTGTGGGGAAAGATTTTCCTTCCCTGCATACAGACTGAAAATGTCCTTCTCTGCCACATTTGCCACATTTTTTGAGACAGCCGGGCAGGAACCTGCATGTGGAAATGCCATCCCGCATCCGTAACATTGTCTTTGCATGCGGGGGGTCGATGTGCCGCTCGGGTTGTCGTAGCTTTTGAAGTTGCCAGCATCGATTGCCGCTATGATGTCACTCTTGTCGTATTTTGTAGAGGCATTGCTGGCCATGTGTGAGGCTTGTTTTTCCACTCTCTCAAGTATGCGTGCCATTTCGCTCACTTCTTCAATGGTAACGTCTATTACCCTGAGTCGAAGTGCTTCATCCAGAGAAAACGCATCAAACTGGCAATGCACTCCTTTGACGCAAAGTCTCGTGAGGAATTCACGTCGCTGCGCTGCGAGCATTGGTTGAAGACATATCTTTCATAGTCCCTGATGGGGACGATGATGAGGCGTTTGTTTAGGGCTGTTATGAGGCTGTCAAAGTCAGTAATTTCCGTTGGTGGAATGGTTTTGATCAGAATGTTTTATCTCTGTACCCGCCGTATTAGTGAACATACTGCGTAGGCATTGGGAGGTTTCTTTCCCAGCGGCGTCAATAAAGTTATTGAAATCCTCCAACCATTCCACCCACCTTGGTCCTTTGTCAGCTTGAGGCGCCATGGAAAACGGAGGCGGCATGCACCATGCCGTGGCGGTGGACCTCGTGGCTGCATGTGGTTGTTGCGAGCTGGACGTAGCTTGATCTGCTGTGGTACTCATGGCGAGGTGATGGCTGGTCCTCACAGGCAGTGTGTCCTTCAAGCGGTGTCACTGTAGGCTGGAGCGACTGGGTCGTGCTGTTCTGTGGCGCCAGATGCAGTTGGGGGTGCTCCTGTGGCGTTTTGCTGTGGTTGTGCGGCTAGAGAAACACTTTGCGATCGTTTTTGACTAGGCCATGTGTCACGTACTGTGATGAGGAAGAGTGTTGCATGAGGATGAGGAGTAGTCCACAACCACAAACTTTTTTTTTTTTCCTGGAAATAGCTGCCGGGCCTTGGGGACACAGTGGATTGTCTTAAGGGCCTTGTATTGTGCACGCCCTCTAGCAGCAGACTTTGATATTGTTGCCTGTGCAACAGTGCATATGGCGGGAACACTCGCACTTGTAGAAAAGTTGAAATGGAACGCGGCGGGATAGCACAGCCGTTCCTCAGCGTTGTTTCTCCCTCCGGGTGGACTCGTAGCAGGACCGCAAACGAGAGGGAGGCGGAGTCTAGGAATAGCGCTTAGCAGGAGCGGGGATCCACTGGCCGGTGGGATCACTGGTATCGTAGGAGGAGCATGCACAGAGGGATCTCTGGCATGGGCTGGAGGAGGACCGCTGACAGGAGGTTTCCTTGTCGCCAAATGTTGGGGTGGAAGGCCCCAAATCAAAACGCGGACACCAGCAGGCAAGGGATATCTTGCTTTATTCAGATACGAACTGTAAGTGCCGTCTCGCCCCCCTAACGAGGGCTGCCTTAAAGGGGCAGCCACTCCTAACAGGCTTATTCAAACTGACTGTTAAATAAATTAATAATTGTTTAATCAAGAAACCTTGAGTGGAAGAGTTTCATTGAACACTTGTCACTGTGAATCTCTGTGCAACTACCCTACTGCTCACATTGACCCCTCTTGAGATACGCATGGCTGCTCAACCACACTACCAACCTGTGTGGTACAGACTTATTCCAAAGTTTGGGTTCCTATTGCTAGATCGTCAGGGTTGTTGTGGTGCCCCCAAAGGGTACTGCATACAATCTTGCCTAACAGGGGGTCAAGAGAGTGGGGGGATCCAGAGAGCAGGGGCCAGGTGGTGGGGGCTGGGGGGGCAAGAGAGTGGGGGTCCAGAGAGTGGGTGCCAGGGGGTTGGGGAGGTGGGAGGGGGTCCAGAGAGCAGAGGCTGGGGTTTCAGAGAGCGGGGGCTGGTGGGGCTTTAGGAGGGGAGGGTTCCAGAGAGTTTGGGCTGGGTGGGGCTTTAGGAGGGGAGGGTTCCAAAGAGAAGGGGCTGGGTGGGGGGGGTTTCAGAGAGCAAGGGCTGTGTGGGTGTCTAGAGGGCTGTGGCTGGTGGGTGGGTGATGGTCCAGAGAGCGGGGCCCCACGTGGTCCAGAGAGGGGGGGGGTGGAGTGGGTGGGTGTCCAGAGAGCATGGGCCGGGTGGGTATCCGGGTGACTTGTCCTGGTCCCCCTTTGTCGAGGAGGAGGTCATCATATTTGGCCCCTGAAGGGTGTATCCCAAGGATTGAAAGCTGTGTGCTTAAAGGGATGGCTGCCTCCTTGGTTTGAATAATGATTGGTCTGCAATCGGGTGCTGTGCTCACCGACTGCGCATAAAAGCAGACACCTTGCCTGGTCACCTGGAACTCTAAACCTGCAGTCAGTAAAGACCACAGCTCAAGGAAGGGTTGAAGCTCTGCAGCAGCATCTTTCGATGCTCTGAAGATTCAGACAGCAAAACTCTGCCTCTCCAGGACAACCAGAATAAAACTAAATTGGTGCCATTTTCTCCTAATCCGGTGGCGCCAACTGGTTCACAGCTCCTGCTCAAAGGCCTCATCTCTCTAAACCGCCTGACTGTGCCTGCATCACAGGATGCAGAAGCCGGTGCCCTTTAGCTGTCTGGACTAGAGTCTCTGATGGACAGGGGAATTGCTAGGTCTGGAAAAGACCCAGGGCAAAGCTAATGTCGGAACTGTTGAGTCTGGGGGCTAGCTAGTCTTTTGGTTGTAGCTCCTGAGATTCTATCCGGGGCTACAACCAAAAGATCTGCGGCTATAGTCCCCTTAGCCCCCCTCTAGCAACTCCCCTGCTGATGGACAAACCTCATCTCTACTCTCTCCCCTAACTCTTCCACTCCCATTAATGGCGGCACCAAGTGGGAAGTCCTCTTGGCAGGCTTCTTCTCATCTCGCTGCTGCATTAATGTCTACTTCACGGGCACAATCCTGGTTCAAGGTCCTCAGGCCAACATCCTTCTCTTTGACCAGATCCTGCCATCTCTCAAACTTCCTTCCTTCTCCTGCCTCTCCCCCTACTCCCTCCCCCGCTCCGCCACCTCCGACTGAAGTACCACGCCCCTGTACTCCACCTCAAAAACGTTCAAAAAGCAGCGATTGTCTCCACCTGGCAGCCCTCAATGCACGCTCGGCTAACAAACACTCTGCTGACATCTGCCTTCTCCTTGAAGACACTGACCTTGACATACTCGCACTCACTGAGACTTGGTTCCAAGCCAGCTCAGTCACTACCTTTGACTCACTGTTACCAAACGGCTTGAAGATCGCCTCCAAGCCTCGACCTCACCGGGCTGGCAGTGGGGTTGCCTTAATCTTCCTTCTTCCATCCTACCCACTTCTATTCGTGCTTTGAGAGCCTAGCATGCAAATTGGTCATCTCTCCCTCCTCCACCTTGAACATTGCTACCATTTACCAGCCTTCCGGCTCTTCCTCTCCATTTCTCTCTAAGGGGGCTGATTTCTGTTCCTCCTTACTCTCTACCACCTCCAACCTACTACTCATGGGTGACTTCAACATCCATTTAGACTCCCCGTGCACAGCATCCACCCTCTTATCTCTCTCCATTCTGTATATATATATATATTTGTTTTTTTTATTCTCCATCCTGCTCCTCTGTCACCCCCCTCTCTTCTCTCCTCCCGCCCTGGGTCCATACTATGGCCCTGTGACAACTCCAGGAAGAGAGGACTGTAGGCTCCCCCACCTGTCTGACACTGGCCTGGTTGTGGAACCAGCACACTTTTTTACAGATCACTGCAGGTTGTCGGTACATACGAGAAACACCCAGTGTTTTTGAAATACAATTACACTTCTTTATTTGTGTGGTTTAAAAATAGCATAACATAGCTATTGACAAAAAAAACACAAAACCTTTTTGCTTGCCCGTAATGACCGGGGTTGTTCAGTGTTTAAGGCACATTAATCAACCTCATACATTGGTTCTTTACAATCACTAATTTAAGGTGAGGGTTAGTAAAGATAGTGACTTAGAAGGTGGTCCGGTTGACCTCACATCTGTCTAGTCGACACAAAAATGGTGTTTCTGGCACTCAGTTGCTAGTTGGAATACTGGTGCCGTCTTCAGGACGAATCTAGTGGACTTGAGACTGTCACTTGATGTACTGCTGTGTTAGGGCATCTAAAGGCAAGTAAAATTAAAAATAAGAGGCTGGGTGTGTATACCCCTACCTTGCAATAGACTATAAAGACATCAAGGAAAAGGAAAGAATTGCCAGACAGGGAGGCATTAATAGGAACCGCCGTAAAGGCGTTTCATTCTCAGGCTCAGATCATTCAAGCTCAGACTCATCGACAGGAGACCAAAAGTAACCCCAGAAGCGCCAACCCGAATTATGGCCAATTACAACCACCACCCATGATGCCTTTTTTAGGGCAAGGGGGCCCCAGAGGTGGTTTCTGGGCCCCCCCCCCTCAACCTCAAATGCCTTTTTTCAACTATCCCCAATGGGGCCAACCAGGCAGGAGACGCAGGGGCAACCCAAGACGCCAGACCTAATCCCAATATTCAATCTTTCAAGTATACCACTTTCCAGAGATGAAATCTCTCTCCTGGCGAAAGGCCTCTCTTATGTTTGAAAAATGCCTCAGACAAGAAATGACCAAACTCAAGTCTACACAAAACCACCAGAGAAACAACTTAACGGTTGGGGAACAAAAAGCACTCAAAACCTTGTCCAACAACCCAGACATTGTGATCAAATGGCGGACAAAGGGGGCGGTATTGTAATACAAAGCAGAGAACAATACACAATGATGGTCATGGCATTATTGAATGACGATAACTACAACAAAACTCAAAAAAGACCCTTCCAACATGTTGAAACTAAAAATACAAGAAATGACAAAATTTGCAGACGAAAGAAATTGGATCTCAGACAAAGAAGAGGCTTTCCTCAACACCACTGAGGGAAGGACACCGGCGTTCTACGCCTTACCCAAAATTCATAAAAACAGGACCTCCCCTCCAGGCAGACCCATTGTCTCAGGATGCGGCTCTATACTCGAACCTCTGTACAAATTTATCGACTTTTTCCTAAAACCACTATGCCAGAATACACCCACATATCTCAAGGACACCATGACGACCATTACCATTTTCGAAAATCAACCCTTTGATCCCACCACTGAAGAAATAGTCACCATGGATATCAAGAGCCTATATACCAGCATCCCCCAGGAACAAGCAGTTGAATGTATAAGACATCTAGCCCTTCATGTGACTCAGAGGAGAGTTCCGGCCAATTTCATCTCTGAACTTCTTGACTTTGCATTAACCAACAACTATTTCTCATTTAATGACATCTTCTAGCAACAAACATGTGGAATTGCCATGGGCGCAGCGTTCGCACCCAGCCTAGCCATCATTTTCATGGCAGAATACGAGAAGACCTTTATATTTAATGATGCTAATCCTTTCCATAACAACATCCGCCTCTGGCATAGATACATCGATGATGTTATTTTCATATGGCACGGCAACAAGCAAGAACTGGACAATTTTCTTAACTGGACCAACAACTTAACACAAGAAATTCAATTCACGATGAGCCACAATAATGAGAAAATGAACTTCCTTGACCTTAACATACTGGCCTCAGGCGGAAAGCTCACATGCTCGATTTTCAAAAAGGAGACTGACCGCAATACTACATTGCATTATAGGAGCAATCATCCCAAAAGCCTCCGGGACAACTTGCCCTGTGGACAATTTCTCAGAATCAGACGCAATTGGACCGATACTCAGGACTTCAAAGCACACGCATCAGAACCTTAACACAAACTTGAAAACAGAGGTTACCCTAAAAAACTAATCAAGGATACCAAGAAAAGAGCACTCTACACACCTAGAGAAGTCTTATTGGCTCCCAAGGTTCACAACCATAACTCGGAAGACCTTATGGCATGTGTAACCACCTTCAATGCTAATACATCCAAACTCAGAGGCATCATCAAAAAACTCTGGCCTATCGTACAGCTGAGCCTGCCAGAAGAACCTCTACCCAGAATGGCCCTTAAGAGATCTAAAAATCTCAAAGATCTCTTAACACATGCTAGAAACAAACGCAAACATTCCAGATCGACTCTGTGGAATATGCGGGAGATCCGCGGTCACCATCACTGCGGTAGCTGCTCAGTCTGCAGCCAAACAAAAAAACTACGATCCTTCCCGGTAGACAGCAAAGAATGGGAAATCCGTCACTTTTCGAACTGCAAGACATCCAATGTTATCTATTTGATTGAATGCCCCTGTCACTTACTATACATAGGACAAACTTCGAGACCAGTGAACAAGAGAACAGGGGAACATAAGTCGAGAATAAAATGCAAGACTCACAATGCACCCCTGGTTTCACACTTTCTCGAATTTCAACATAATTGGGACTCCTTCAAATGGTGGGTGGTGGACAAAGTGATGGATTGCTCCAATACCACCAATGCTCTCAATTACAAAGAATCCTGGTGGATTTTTAAGCTACAGACCATTGCTCAGGGTCTCAATGAACTCGCACAGGTTGAATATCTATAACCAGTTGCGCTCTCCCCCTGTAGCCGGTTACCCTGCGGCCACAGCACTGTATCACCAAGCTTGCCTGCAGGTGCGTTCCTCCCTTTTCCACCCAGGGCTCATAGTACTCGCCCTCAGGCCCACCGAGGGCACATTCTCCATTTGCCCGCCCTCCCAGGCATATGCACCTCACTCGCTGGTATTCCTTCTATCTTTTCAGGGACATTACGATCCCCTACAGCCCTCTTCAACTGGTTACTCTGATTACCCCGACCAGCCAGTGCTACACCCAGTAGCCTCATTCCATAATTTGCATATTATGCAATGTCCTTCCGTTCAGTTATTTCTTTCCTTCACATACATTAGCACCGACATCCAACTCACCTAGTCGGCCTGCTCACTGAGCCCAGGTGTATTCACAACACCAACTGTCGAACTCAAAACAACGCTTCCTTTCGCGTCCTTGTCTCCCTGGAGACCAGACTGCTGCGCCCATGCGCATGCGCGAGGGACAGACGCTCACTCCACCCGCATGCGCATTTCATATTGCTTGCACAGCTCCTTCTCCTCTGAACGCGAGCACCGCTTCTGTGCAAATTGCCTCTAGGCGAGTTCTACCCCACACATGGCACCAGCCTCCCATTCAGGGCTCCACCTCACAGCCTGCACCATTCACTGACAGGCTGGTACGGTCTCTTCATTTCCCTGTTTTGTTTTTTTTGTCTCTCCTCCCGCCCAGCAGCTCTGATCTTCTGACCGCCTAGATCTTACAGACAGGAACTGATCTCCTGCCACCAAGACTCCTTTCACACCGAGGGACTCATGCAGCACCTCGCCCGGCAGTACCCATTCTACCAGGTACCCCCCTCTTTTCTGTTACTTTTACATCATGTCTGCAACTAATAGGCTCCCCAGCCACAAGTGTCTTAATCCACCACATATGTCTTTCAGGTCGCTCCTCAGTGTTTACCCAGCTTCCCTCAGCTAGCGGGCAAGCATCCTGTTACCATGAGCACTGCTACTATCAGCTCATACACCTAAAAACCTCCGAATGCAAGGTCAGTGCTTGGGTACGGAGGGCTTTCCCCAGTTTGTAGCCTTTCACGGGCGTTTTTAACATTTGCATACATGGTCCATGTTCTGGAACATCCAACAATATCTTATATATTGTATTTTAATCATAGGGAGCCCTGCTTTCCTGACCCCAGAAGAAGGCTGCCACCCTTTCACAGCCGAAACGTCCCACGTCATCGTGTCTTGACCCTACATCATAGAGACCAATGACTTACATCATCCTTACCACCTTCAGTGTTGACGTCGCCTCTTAGCAGACCCTATTTTTAGGTTTCTTGAAGTAAACATTGCATTGTACGAAGTACTGGTTGTAAAAGTGTTGACAAATATGAAGTAATATTTTGGAACTCAACACACAGGCAACACAAAAGAGTAACACTATAGTATTGTGGAGACAACATACTATACTTATCTTACGAATGTGTGCTTTTTTGAAATGTTGGCAGAGTGCCTATAAAAAGTCACTTTAGATTTTTGTACGACTTTAAGTATAACAGGCAGCATTTTGTGGCTTCTGTGTTAAACATTTGTGTCCTTGCTTTACAAAACTCAGCAAGCAGGTGACTATGTTTACTGCTTATCGTTTATATAAGTCTTTCAGCTAGCAAAATTGAATTATCCATGCTGAAATATGTGACCAAAATAAATAAAGGTCTCAATAACTGGTTTTCCAGAATTTGGATTTGTACGTTTCCCTCCTATGATGCATACTTATGAAGATGTATTTTACTTAATATGGAGATGTGTTATAATTGTTTCTACAGCAAACCATTGTAGTTTAAATGTTTGAGGTCAGGACCACCCCACTGTACTAAATATCAATTCAGCCTTAACGTCCTGCCCGACCACAGGCTATCCCTTAGGTTACATAAGCCGTCTTCTCCCACTGTTATCCGGAGCCAGAGCCTCGCGGCTCGGAGTGGAGGTGCTCGATCCCCCTCCTGTTCGATCGGGAGGCTGGCGGGATTGACCTTACATTCAGAAGCGACACTGCGCATCAACTGCAGACCAGGGCCTATCCCAGTTAACTGCCTGGCGGCCCGGACCGGACACCCCCGTTGGCACGGCCCGCCGCGGAGAGGTGGTCGCGGAGGAGCGGAGAGACGCAACGGCCAGGTGAGCGGCGGAACACTGGGCCACGCAGCGGGGCCACGCAGCGGGGCACCTGCGCTTAATAAGCTGCACCCATCATATGTGCTGGGAGCTGGAGGGGGCGAACATCTCCTAGCACTCGAGAATAGTTTGTTTGCTTGTCCTTAACCGAGGCTCTCCTGTATTCGGACGCAAATACACTGCCACTCGGTGGCACGTGCAAGTGGCACATTTCCCCTTTAGGAATAACACACAACTGTTGCCCATATCAACGTGGGAGGCCACAATCCAATCGCCCCCAACATCATCAGTGCAGGCCAGGCATACTCTGCTGTAGATCTTGATGCATATTGTGGGTGCCTGCTGACCCTCTCCCTGCTTTCCTCCGGTGGGTTCTGATCCTGTTACCGCCCTGCCACGCTGCACATACCCGTGTACCCCAGCTCTGAACACTCTGAACCGTATAGCTCACGTAGCACACCAACGTGTCAGGGGTGGCGTAGCGGACACGCCAAGACCCTCAAGGCCTTCATACCCCACCTGACCCATCCGCTGCGACATATCAGTATACGGCTTTACGATATTATCTGGTACAGGCTACCTGTCTGCTTCAACAATGCCTAGAAAGAACGTGGGTAAGAGCAGGAAAACAGGCCCCATGGACTCATTTACGAGCTCACAATCGTCTTCCGAGAGCCCAGCCACGCAACCACCTGCTCCCTCATCGTCGGAAGACTCGAAGTTCGACCATCTACTGACCATGGTACAGAGTGGGTTCCTGGCTATCAACGTTAAACTCCACGACATCGTCTCCACAATCGGCTCACTAAAAACCCGACTGGACAAAGAAAGTGCCAGAATCACAGAGGTTGAAGACAGAATTGGTACGAATGAGGATTCAACTTGGCAAAATACCCAAGACATATCACTACTAAGGGGAGAAATGAATAAACTCTGTGACAAGTGCGACGATTTGGAATCTCGCTCCAGACAAAACATCCGAAAAGTCGGCCTTTCTGAGACATTCTGTAAAGGTCCAATGGAGTCCCGAACCAAAGACCTTTTGAAATCCCTCCTCGGGGAGGATGCTTTTTCATCACAGTTCCTTGTTGAACGGGCACATCGTTCCCTCGCTCCACTGCCTAGACCCGGGGCCCCTCCCCGCACGGTTATAGCCAAATTGTTGAACTACAGGGATAGAGACGTCATCCTCAAGCTGGCAAGAGAGAAGGGACCCCTGAGGTTCGGCAGTGATCAAATCCACATCTATCCAGATTTCTCGGCAGGAGTCCAAACTCAAAGGCGGTCCTACGAAACCGTCAAGCGCCAGTTGCAATTGCGATAGGTTCCCTATTCCCTTCTCTATCTGGCCAAACTTTGTATACAGCACGTTGGAAGAGTGCATTTTTTCGAGTCTCCTGCGGCAGCTCTGTCTCACATGGAAGCCTCAATACCCCTTCCACCTGGGAGACCGGGCCTCGACCAACATGACCTACAGCAGCCGGTGTAGCCTGAATCATTACTCCGAGGGACCAGTCGTATCTATCAGGGGCCCCTTCCGGGCATTCGGAAATGTTCGAAGCAGGGAGAGATAGAGACGCGCCTCTGCTTCCCATCCTTGAATATTGCTGGATGAGGTGCACTCGACCATTAAGCGGAGTTGCTGCACTAGACCCCTTCTCAGGGAATATCCACAAGTTAGTTAAAAGGGATCATCATCAAGTTGGGAACGATGGTGTGGGAGGGGGCGGGCATGGGTAATATGGGACGGTTCTGTTATTTGAGATCAACGTTTACGCCTCAGAAGGCCCCAGTTGGGCACAAGGCGCAGGTTTGTGTTTTGTTTATTATTAAAATTGCACTCACTGCCTCACTCGCTGCTCTCCTTTGGGAGAAAGCCCACTCTTTTAAGTGTTATCATGATACACGGAAATGGCGCAAAAAACTAGAACACCCATGGAACTGCAAGTGAAAATGCTTACCTGGAACATTCGGGGGTTAAACAACAGGGCGAAAGCCAGCAAAGTGGGAGCATACATTAACAGACATCACCCACACATTGCGATGCTCCAAGAAACCCATGCATTAAAATCCACCCACGAGAGTATCTTGCGGCAATGGGGTGACAATAGACATTATACGAAATATTCCTCTCAAAACAGAGGTGTCAGCACACGGATACACCCCTCACTGGGGTTCTCCACCGAAAAACGCAAGATAGACCCACAAGGCAGATACGTCGTCGTTTGGGGCACGGTGGCTGGCGAAAAACTTATATTGGTCAACACATACGGTCCAAACCTAGATGACCCAGAGTTCTACATACAACTCCTTGCAGAAATAGGCCAGATGGCAGATGTCTGGATCCTTTGGAAGGACCTCAACACCATTCTAGACACCACGCTGGATAGGTCCTCCAGCAAACCTAGACCTCTCACTAAAGGGGCCAACATTATACGCCACGCTGAAGAGGAACTCACCCTTTCCGATGCCTGGAGAGGCACCCATCCTACTGAAAGAAAATACATGTTCTACTCTTCAGTTCACGATACTGAATCCAGAATAGATTACTGGCTCATCTCGTCCCCTCTGGTCAATCTTATCGAATGTTGAGAAATTCTCCCTCGCACACTTTCAGATCATTCCCCGGTTACCCTAGACATCCTGTTCCCCGACATCAACCGCTCAACACAGCGATGGAAGATGCCCCCCAACATATTGAAGGACCCGTATGTCGTAGAAACTCTGCACACTGATATGGAAGAATTCTTCCAGCTTAACAAAGGCTCCGTTGACAGCTGGGCAACCATATGGGAGACATTCAAGGTGTGGGTACGGGGTAACTTGATGTCCAAAATGACTGGCCTCCTTAGAGCTGTTAAAACTGAGTTGGATAATACAGAATCAATCCTGCAAATACTCAAAACCGAATACAGTATGGCCCATGACAAACGCACTCTGGCTGATATCAGCTTCCATCTCCAAATCTTCAATGATCTGGCAACCAAAGAACAGCAATACGTGGCCACCCTGGCCAGGGCACGCAGATACAGGGAGGGCAATAGAGCAGGTCACCATCTGGCCCGCATACTCCGAAATGAACATTGCCATGCCCCCATCAAGAGCATCCTGACAGAAGAGGGTATAGTTGTCAATGGGGAGAGTGAAATTAACCTCGAATTTGCACACTACTATGCTAGTTTATATGCCAACCACGATAGATGTACGCAAAACGATATACAAACATACTTGAGTAAGATCGCCCTCCCTAAGCTGACCTTAGAAGACAACTGGGCCCTTGAGCAACCCATAAAGAGCGACGAGATTGCTGAGGCAATCAAATGTTTGGCAGCGGGTAAAACCCCAGGACCGGACGGCCTCAATGCCGATCTTTATAAATCATGCTCCCCGATACTCGCCCCGATACTCACCCTCGTATGGGAGGAGGCAATGAGTGCTGGTTCACTTCCAGAATCAATGTCAGATGCTGTTATTACTGTGCTGTTGAAGCCCAGGCGTCTGCCCCATGAACGTTCCTCATAGCGCCCCCTGTCCTTGATCAACACTGACGCCAAAATCTTTGCAAAAGTGCTGGCCACCAGATTGCTTCCCAAGATGACCTCCCTAATACACCCTGACCAGTGTGGATTCATCCCCAAGAGATCCACGGCCCTAAACTTGCGTAGACTGTTCAGCATCCTGGCACAGATCAAGCCAGAGGCACAAGCCGTAGCCATATCATTAGACGCGGAAAAAGCGTTCTATTCGGTTTCATGGCTATATATGTTCGAGGTCCTCCATAAATTTGGATTCGGCCCTTACCTGATAGGATGTATCAGGCTTCTGTATTCTTCACCCAAAGCCAAGGTACTAACCAATCGAACCCTATCCACTCAATTCACTTTACACAGAGGAACCAGGCAGAGTTGTCCCTTCTCCCCGATCCTTTTTGCCCTCACAATAGAACCAGTGATAGCGGCAATTAGGGCCGGACAAGAACTGAGGGGCATAAACATCGCCACGGTGTACCAAGCCATCTCATTATATGCAGACAATGCACTGCTATATGTTCGAGAACCAGAAAAGAATTTAACCCCCATACTAGACGTGGTAAACGAATTTACCTTACACTCTGGTTATCTTTCCATTAACACACGCCACTGCTCGCCCCTCAAACACACATGGCCTCTCGTGGGCCCCCGACTCCATCAGATACTTGGGAATCCTAGACTCTCGTGACAGTCATTCCCTTTACATAGACAACAATGAATCCACTTTACAAACGATTTACTCCAAACTCCAAATTTGGGCCAGACTCCCCATATCCCTAGCAGGCCGTATAGCGGTACTCGAGATGACAGTAGTCCCTAAGCTCCTTTACATCTTCTGCAACGTCCCCATTTGGCCGGGCAGACCCTTCTTTGACAACCTGCGATCAAAGGTTGACAACTTGTGATCTATGGCCATCACTTTCGTGTGCAACGGGGGGGGGGGGTAAGCAGGACGAGGTGGGACAAGTTGGTTGAACCCTATGAAAAAGGAGGCTTTGCTGCACCCGACTTTTGAGTTGTATTGCTATGTGGCACAGGCACACTACGCAAAGTTTTGGCAGGACCCCTCGGATAGTACACCACACATACCTATGGAGCGACATTCAGTCCGCCCTACAGATTTGCGATCCATTATATTCACAAAATCATATGAAGATGATTGTAAGTTTGATCCTGCCTCCTACAGTCACAGCATGGGCCGCAATCAACGACTCCACAGACACCCCTATGACTCTCAGGCCCCGCTCTGCATCTTCCCAGACATAACACCAACGTACGACATCGGTATACAGAAAAGTTGGCTCCCGGAATATATCTCACAATGAAAACCATGTTTCCGAATGGTAAATTCGTAACCCCTGAAGACTTCGCAGATTCGGTTGGTAGTAACCAACTGATCACTCTCCAATTCCACCGCATGAAACCAGCATTCAAAAAACGGTGGCCATCGTTTCCAGACGAACCTCCCGAACATGCATGTTACCAATCATTGTACTTCCAGGCAGGCACGAGGGTGTCCAAACTATACAACATAGTCCAGGCACACACGGAAACACTGAACACTATCAAAGCATCATGGGAAAAGGACATGGCTACTACAATTGAGACAGGGAAATGGACTAGACACTGCCTACTATCTAAGAAGATCTCACTGAACACAGGTCTAAGATTAATACAGTTCAAGATTCTGAACAAGCTGCACTTCACCCCGGTAAAAATGGCAAAGTTCTGTAACACCTTATCTGATAACTGCCCAAAATTCCACGCCCCAGGTGCGGACTCGTTTCATATGTACTTGTCATGTCCCAAAATAGCAGGATTCTGGCGCACAGTGGCTAACATTCTAGAAGACATAACACAAATCCCTGCAAACCTCAACCCTCCGAAATACTTGTTTGGTGACATCGGAAAGGCCCCGGAAAAAATCAGGAGGCTGTTCAACGTTGCCTGTGCAATTGCAAAGAAATGCATCCTTCAGAAATGGAAGAGCACCCAGGCCCCGACCGCAGAACAGTTCCTTACAGCACTGACCTATGTAAACGAATGCGAGGATAACTATGTGGGAATGGTACCCTCTCCATGCAAATCAAAAGACATTTGGGCTCCATTCAGGGCATACCTGGACGATACCTCTTCGGACGCAGAAAACTCTGATAGTGACAGTGTACAGGATATAACATGTTGAGCTGTTCCCCATCTACAATTTTATAATTTTCTGCATGTACGCAGCTGATGTAAATAACTGAAAAGGGATGTGGGTTATCAATATGCACTATATAATTGTACCATGTATGTGGAAATGGCAGCGAGTGTACTGTGACCTGCAACCAAAAATAAAGTTTAAAAAAAAAAAAATAGTGATTGTACAGAACCAATGTATGAGGTTGATTAATATGCCTTAAACACTGAACAACCCCGGTCATTACGGGCAAACAAAAAGGTTTTTTGTTGTTTGTCAATAGCTATGTTATGCTATGTTATGCTATTTTTAAACCACACAAATAGAGAAGTGTAATTGTATTTCAAAAACACTGGGTGTTTCTCATATGTACAGACAGACAACCTGCAGTGATCTCTAAAAATGTGTGCCGGTTCCACAACCAGGCCAGTGTCAGACAGGTGGGGAAGCCTACAGTCCTCTCTTCCTATTTGTCAAACCCCTCAAGACTTAGGCCCTCCTAATCAAAAAGAGGGACACATTACCCCCCGATATTACAAACCTGTGACAACTCCTGCAAAAGCCCTGCCAACCTCGTTCACGAACATCCGTCCAATTAAACAAGGGTCAGCTACTGGCTTCACTTCCACCTTCATTCCCCCTTGCCCACCCAACTCAGACTATCTCTGAATCTGCGCTTAGAAACCTCTATCTTTCCATTACCAACACCCTTGACATCCTTGCCAAAGTCATGAGGATCTGCCTGAAACCTGCCTCCAAGTTGTACGACTCTGAACTTGCAGACCAAACACGCAAGTGCAGGGACGGAACTTCCGGTTCACCCTCTGACAAACTGGCCTACCACCTGCTCCAAAAGGTATCACAGACTCTGCAAAAACAAAACAAAAAAAAAATGGTGAGTATCTGGCACGCCCAACATAGCAGAACTCTTTCAAAATCTGCAGGGAACTTGCCAACCTGTCTCGCAGTATCCTCTGCCCTTCTCCTTCCCAGGCCCTTTGCAATGCACTCGCCACTCACTTCACCTTCAAAACACAGGACATACTGAACAGCCTTATCATGCACTCTTCCAATCCATCCCTCCCCCACTTGCATCCCCCGACCACTCTCCCTCCTCCCTCCTCCTTCCTCCTTCCTCATTTTCCTCCTTTACCTCCGTCTCTCCGGAAGAAGTCACCAGAGTTGTCAACTCCATGATGGTTTCTTCATCCAGAACCATTAAGGACAACATTTCCTCTCTCGCCCATGCTCTCGCCGATCTTTGCAACCACTCTTTTGCTACTGGTTCTTTTCCATAATCCCTCAAGCACTCCCTTGTGCTCCCCCCTTCTTAAAAAACCATCAGCAGACCCTTCCTGCCCGGCCAACTATCGCCCCATCTCCATCACCCCTTTCCTGGGGAAACTGCTCGAGAAGTTGGCCCTCCCCCAACTTAACTCACACACTGAACTTGTTGGCGGTCTTCACAACCATCAGTCTGTTTGCAAGCTTTGGGTGAGGGAGAAAGAAGTTCAGGTTGGAAGGAGAGGGAAAGGGTATGGATGACATTCGAAACCAGGAGAAAGGACTTGCAGATGGCTGGGTTGAAGGATGGAAATGAGAAACATATTTTATAGAGCCACCAGCAAAGAGGCACTAATGAAAGAAAGAATAAGATAAGCGTTCCTAGGGAGAGGTATGGAGGGTGAAGAGCGGAGGTCAACTACTGATTCTTGAGGGACACCAACAAGGAGGGTGAGAGTTCCAGGAGATTGTAAACAGAGCAAGCTTCCAAGTATAAATCAATTTAGAAGAGGGCAGATCTGCCAGGCCAAAGGCCATGGAGAGAAGAAGAGATTGACTGTCAAAATTGCAGAGCGATCCAACAAGGTTAAGTATAGAAGACAGTTTGGAGCAATGAGCATCAGAGAGACAGTTTGAGACCTATATGAGTGCAGTCTTGGTAGAGTGTTTCCTATGGAAGCTTGATTGACGTGGCACTTCAAAGCCATTCACCTCAAGGTTCTTTGTTTTCCGGTTGCAGACCACTCAATGAATGACTTTTGAATAACAGCGAAAGAGAAACCGGGCAATGGTTTGTCGTAACGTTTGGGTCAGATGAGGGTTTCTTCAAAAGGGGCAGGACCGTTGCGAATTTGAAGGGGGCAGGGAAGAGTCCAGGGGACAGAAGTAGATTAGATAATCTCAGTCACCTGCTGTTGAGTTAAGCGTTTAACCTAGTAAACAGGTCGATAGTAGCACAAGATTGCTTAGCAGCGAGAAACATGGGTTCTAATTCAGTAGGGGAGAGCATCTGGATAGAAGGGTGAGGGAGGGGAAATAGGAGGAAAGAGGATCATGAATACTAGAGATTTTAGAGGAAAAGTTCAGAGGAAAGCTATTAGCAGAGAGGTAGGAGGCAATGTATAGTCACTTGTTGGGTGTGAGCAAAGCTTGCAGGGTAGATACAAGTTTGTGGGGATGATTGCAAAGAAAGACTGTTTATTAGAAGGATTTCGAAGAATCAAGTGCAGATATAGCAAAAGCAAGAGCATTTCTGCAGACTTGGAGTAGGGTGGGCGTCCATGATTTATACCAGTATCTTAGATTACGATGCATGATGATCTGAACTTCAGAGGTGAACCAGGGTTGAGGACGGGAACGTGTGAATGTACATACAGTATAGGGCTGGTCAAGAGAGGGGTTATACGTGTATAGCATACCTCTCTCAAACTATTGACCCTTCAAGGTAGGTGAAATCATGTGTGCTTGGCCAGTGACCACATTGAAGTCAATGGTGACTAATACAGTTTTGAATGTCGATTAAAGGTTTCCTTGATGGGCGAGCCCACTGACGTCTATGGAAGACAGCAGTGTGTGAAAGGTGTAGCACCCTCTTTTGGTGTGTTAGAATTGTTCTTCTTCAATAAGGGGCAATCTCTGATTCAACACCAGCTGACATACAATTCCACCTCAACACTACTTCTGGGACAACAAACAGGCGGCTGCTTTGGTAATCAATATTTCATTTTATTTGTTAATTTGGTTTATGTCTTGGTTGTATATTCAACCTATAAAAATCACAACCATCTCACTTTACTTATCAAATATCACAACATAAAAATTATCTGATAAAAACATACAACAGTTTACAGTCAAACCCCCCAAATCACCTTCCACTCTAATATTTCCTCAAGTAAACTTTAAAAAAAATGAAGTGCAACGCCACTTGATAAAATTAAAACTCTTACTCCTGTAAGCTCAACAATTTATGCACCAATCCTTGAATATCTCCCAGCTGATCCAAAATAACCTTTTAAAAAAATCAAAAAAAAAAAATTAAAAAAAAAAAAAATCACCAGAGCAATGGATAATGGCAGTTTCTCCGAACATTAAACGTTTCCATAGACTATCACTAAAACCTGTATTGTGGAGCTTTGCACAATTTAGTACCAAGAGCCTTAGCGTTTCCATCTGTTGCGACTTATACGATCTACATTCAGGGGGTAAACCAATACGTGGACCCAGCACTTCCAAAGTATGAAAGCAATTCAATCGAAACTTTAGAAAATCAATTTTAAAGGATTGTGATGGAGCTTTCAAAAGGAAGGATAAATGAGCCCGAAGACCAGCTGACTTCAACCTATATTCTCCATATAATTTTACATTTTCACATCATATTCCGTTTTTCTGTGCAATCCCATTGTTTCAATTTAGTTTTAATTCCCAGAGTAACCAGTTGAAAGAACAATGGACACCTCCGTAATGGTTCTTTGCAAGCATCAATAAAATCTAATATGTCATCATCACCACCCTCCACATATACCTGTCCCAGTTTGTTAAAGAGTCGCTCCTTTATCCTCCTCAATCTTATAATAGAACCACAATTTTGTATATTTATAAGTATACCACCAAGAGGGCAGGCCCAATTCCCACCGGATTGCAGCCAGCGGTACCAACCTGTGCAGACCCAAAACTGTTCAAAGCCTACCCTCAAATGCCCCCAACCATTTCCTTACCATCAGTAGTTATCATTCTAACCCATACAATACTGTAGGCACAACGATTTATAGAATTGCAGAAGCAAAGAATATGCATGTGAGGATGCCATTAGAAAGGAACTAGGTACACTGCTTTTATCTTAGTGTGAGATATATTTGAACCCTACAGTGATGTGTGGGGGGGGATTTTAATGTCTGCATCCCAAACTACAGACTTGTTTTTAGGGAAACTGTGGTATCAATTTAAAGCACAACATATTGACCTATCTACACTACGAATCCACCCAAAATTTAGATTTCCTGAAAAGGCAACAACTACCCCTCCCTCTCCCTCTCCCCTCCACCCCCAATTCCTTGGATGATTTGGGGTCTTCTTCAGGGTCCTCTCACTTCAACACAATGTCATCGGTGAATTGTTACTGTTAATTTGAAATTGCATATTTTCTATGGAAATGCAAGTGGCTCACCGAAGCAAGCTCCACCTCAACCCCAATAAGTAACTTTTTAAAGATCTGCGGCTTTCACAGGTCGCAAATGGATCAATCCATTCTGGAACTGTGGATCTGCACACCAATTCACAAATCCAGTGTCAGACTACACCTGTGAAAGCACACAGGGTTTGATTTACTTGCCTACACCTACAAAATTCTGCGCTCGCTGCACAGTAAAACTTATCTGTTCTGTTTTTCTCCCACAGCACACAAGTAAGTAGTGCTAGATTTGTTACACAAACTCTCACTTTGCTTTGAATACAGGGAGAAGATTAAGGTGCAAATCCTACTTTACTAAACATTCTATTTTGAATAAACCCCCATAGTGGTATTCCTCCCAGTTCCTTCCAGAGATTTAGCAGGGAAGTAATTCTACAGGACTTCCAGCTAATTGAATTGGGGCTTTTTATACTCACTTCTAGAATTTGCTTTGAAGGCACATGGACAGCATGCACAAGCAGCCCTCAAGCTTTAAAGCTAGGCTCTGCTGGTCTTGGTTTCATTCGCTCCTAGGGAATCAGATCTGCCTCAGGTAAAATCCACTTCAGGCTTCCTCTTGAATAAGGTCCATTGGTCTCATCCCACCTCAGTGCTCATCCATTGGACACAGGTTCCCCTTTCTGCGGCCCTCAAAATCCCAGAGCTCCCTTTCACTTCATGTGCGTTTCTCCTTATATAAAGTCTACTTATCCCACAGTATGGTATACCCAGAGTCACACTTAAATTGGTGAAGTCTTTCCATTGACTTGCTAAACAGGCTGACACCCCAAGAAAAATCCCCTTCTTTTAAAAGAACAGAACCTTTACAGTATGTGACAGGAGGGGGGTATTATGAACACTTTGAACTAAATCATACTTTATCCCATATCACTTTTGACAGGAATGCCTTCCCTCAATGAAATGTGGATTTCTAGATTCAATCTTCCTCACAAATTCAGAGACATTGGGCAGGAGTATGTGCAATAATTTTTGGCGGGAGTAATTACAAATATTTTATTAATATTGATGATCATAAGAACGTATCTAGTCTTGTAGTGAGCAGGAGAGTAACAATATGAGGATATTACTTCGTTGCGCTCCAAGTCATATCATTGTAGAGTTATGTTGAAAGTTATATTTTGCATTTCTAATGCCTTTTAAAATAGGAGCTTCGTTTATCTTGAATTGTGATAGTCACAGACTTGAGCAGTCAGATAAGATGAAGTTAAAGGGTGGTGGCTGCAAAGTGCTTAGGAAAGTTGAAGTCCCTGAGCCTGACCATGGGGATGTCGGCGGGAAGTGCCTCCAGGAGAACAATCAGGTCAGGGAAGGAGGAGTTCATTGACAAAACAGAGGGAAGGAGTTGAATAAGGGCATATTCAAAAGAGGAAGAGCTGATGTCAGAGGAGGCTAGGGCTGGGCAATTTATCGAGTTGGAGATATATCGATATATTTTCAAAAGCGATATAGGATTAGACAATATCATTAACATTGAGATTTATATACATCTGTCACCCATTCAATAGAGATAACAAATCAATATGAAATGTCACTTAATGCCTACTCCAATGCATATATGGATGCGATCCTACTTGCATTTGTTTGTTAAAATTGCCATTATTGTTGATATGTCATTTTAAATCAATTGCAATTTTAGGAGGATGTTAACGGACACTGTTAAGAGTTGTGTTCTGCATTTACTGTTCAGTATTAGTACTACTGCCATCTCACATGTAGTTGGCTTACAACTGAGCATTTAACCCATATAAACAAATATATATATATATATATATATATATATATTTAAGTGAATAAACTTTGTTAAAGGGACGTTATGGTTCCAAGTAAAACCGAAAAACCCTTGAAATTCGCCAGTTATGATAAGCTAAGCAACCATAACACGCGCCATCACCGTGCACTGCTAAGACTAACACCCAGGACATCAAAGATGACATCACAAATGTCATTGATGACATCACTGATGACATCACATGTGTATGTACTTTTCATGAAATGTGTACAAGGGATTCTTATTATAATGTTGCGAAAAAAGTATTAAGGATCATTGCAATAAATATCATGCCCTAATTACTGCATTGAAGAACACTATCTGTCCTTACTGTTCGCTAGCAAATTTAAACTGTTCTAAGAACACACGCAGTGTCCTGAAATGTTCGTTTCACGTGTGACGCAATTTTAATTAGTTCAGGACCCGAACAGTGTCCGTAGAACATCAACATGCATGCGCTAGCCAATCTCCATGCATTTGGTGTCCTGCGGACATGCGCTTCCTTCGCGGACTTGTTCGCGAACGGATCATATGACCGCGCCCACTCTGATCGCGTGTTCTGAATGCGGACACTGTTCGGTTCCCCGAACAAATTAAAAGTACATTTTCAATGAATCCATAATATTTTTCAATAAAATCTCACCATGGCACAAGTCCCACATAGTAATCCTGAGTTTCTACGTACCTTTTGAAACTTTTCAAACTTTTTTTTGTGTTCCATCTGTCCGCGGACAGTGCGCATGTCCGCGGACCGCGCACAAGCACCCCTCTAAAAGACCACGCCCTAGAGCTTATACTCATTGTGTTTCTGGCTATTCTTCAGAGCACAGCTATTTCTCCAGCAACTTGCTGATTACACCATCGAGATGGCATCCCTGGCTGCAGAACTGCCACCTGGTGCTGCACCTGCTTCAGCACCACCCCCACCCCCTCCACCACCTCCACCTCCACCTCCACCTCCACCACCTCCCCAAGGGCCTGAAGAGGGGAACAGGAGTGAGGATGCGGAGGAGGAAGAAGAGGATGATGAGAATGAGGTAGAGGAAAACCCTACTACCCGCACTAGGCGCGAGTCTTGGGTGTGGCGGTTATTTACCATTCATGGTAATGTTCCTAAGGCTCGTGCGAGCCGTGTTACCTGCAATGAGTGCAAAATGATACTCAGTCGCGGGAAGCACGGTAAGTACAGCTTTGGGACCACTACTATGAAGCGACACCTGAGGTCATTTCACTCTGGGGCTATTCGCAGGGTTGTACCTTGCGAAGAACGTAGCAGGTTGATTTACTCTACTTCATCCTCGGTTTCTGATCCTGTCACCACAAGGACCACCTCTGTGGGACAGCGTCTTCCTCAAGCTGCCTCACAGGCCATACAGAATGCTGATGACCCTTACCTTTCGAGGGTCACAGTTGTATGTATGTACTGTGACACAGTACTCTGCAGGGGGGAGCGACTTTGTAGTGCTTTTGAGACTATCGTCTCAGAGCACGAGAAGATCTGCTCACTACCCAAATAAAACCCACTCTACATCTTCCTCTCTCTGCTTGCTCTTTCTTATCCCTGTGGTTGTTGTCCCCCCCCTTTACCTTCCTTTCCCATCCTCTCCTAGTGTGTCGTGTATAAAAAACCAAAAAAAATACAAAATAATCAAAAATCCAAAAATAAAAATAAATAAATAAGGCTCTTTTCAGAGCCGCCTTTCACAGTTCAAAAATAGAAGTGAAAATAAATGAAACAGGGCCATTTGTATTTTTTAGAAGTCCGCGAACATTTAAAAAACATTGGGTTGCTACCCCATCACAAACATTGCAATTTTCTCTGGGGAGCCTTTGGGTGGTGTTTCCAAGTCAGAAATTATAAATGCTTAACACCTACTTCAAAATGGTTGTTGTAATTCCAAAAAAGGTCGCAATGCATTTTGTACATTTCTCAGAAAAATCTGATTGCCAGCATAAGTAAGATGCACTCCATCTCTGCGAAAAATGTATGTACTACGAAACATAATATTTTCATTGTGAAAAGAGGACATGCCAAAATCAGCCTTATTAACATTGCGCCTTGCTTTTTCCATTTGTGGACCAAATGAAGAAGAACAAAGCCACAATTGTCTCTGCGCAATCCGTGAAAATATCACTTGAGAATTAGGAAACATGTCCATAACCTTCCCAAGTCCTTCTTTCATAGCAAATTGCAAAAAAATTCCAGTCACATGTCCTAAACTGTTCCCTCCACAATGAATTACAATTATGTCTGGATGTTGCTCTGTCTCCAAAGTAGCACAGAGAGGTAGCAAGTCCAACCACTTCATTCCACGAACTCCATGCCAGTGTACTTCCACATGTGGGAATCCAAGATCTACAGCTACTCCACAGCTTTCTGCATGCACCTTCAACCTATGTATCCACGAATCTCCCAAAATCCAAACAATCTGTTTTCTGAAACACACAGCCATAGCGATCTGTTGTTCTCTCAGCAAAAAGAGTATCTGAGAAACTCTCTCCTGGCACAACACACCCATTAAACTTTCCTGACCAATCCCTTTCAGTGCTTATTCTCATTTGCATGACTTCTGAATCCAAAAATCCCCGGATGCAACTCCTGATGTCCGCGAACTACCGCCATGTCCGCGGACATATCGTAACATGAACAGCCCTTCTACCATTTCCACTTCACTCTCTCTGCCATTCCCTCATTGGATGTAGCTAAAAAAAAAAAAAATCATATGACCATGCGCCAATCACATTGAAGACCTCTAGATCTAACTGCATCATCATAGATCAGCACTGCAAATGTACTGTGAATCTCCGAGTACAAGTGTCATATCATTGGCAAGCACCATCTACCAGAAATACTGTACAAGTCTCCAAGATTTCTACTTGCAGCTCCATGCATATCCATATGTATGAACACAAACTTCAGGTATGCATATTTTCTGTACAGTAGATGAACACATTTTCAAACAGACTTTTAGTTTGTGTAATCTGTAAAATGAATTTACTGTATTTTTTCAATTTCCTAAAATCAACTATCACTTATAAACCTTTATACTATTTACTTTCTTTATACACACACACTCAAATCGTGTTAAACTAACATTTATTAAATGAAATATATAGACTACATATATTCAAACAAAATTGCATGCAAGCACAATCTATGTTTAAATCTTTAAAAAAATACTTATACAATTTCATATTTTTTTGTTTTTATTTATTTACTTAACTTTAATTTAGACAGGACATTGAGGCGCTATTACCTGGAACAGCTTACTTACAGAAATAGTATTATTCACTGGTATATTATAAATTTCACAAGACATTGTAAAGATATATTTTTTTTTTGCTACAGTTAGTCATTCAATGCAATTTGTTCATTAAGAACATATCATATGTACTGAACTGATGCAATGTATGTTATGTAAATAAATTAGTTTAATGGTTTTAAAGAAGGCACTGAGGATTTTAATAAAAAAAATTCAATATCTAAATTAAAAACAGCGCTATATACAAACAAAGTTACTAATTTGAAGCTTTTACAATTGCGGTGAAGACCAGTCTCCTAAAAAGAAGCAGCCGAATTCGAAGAACAAAGAAGAACTAAGAAGTTACCTGTTAATTTAAGAAGAAAAGTAAGTAGAATATCACCATAATATTTGTATTATTATTCAAACATACTATAACATTAATACAAGCTATTTCGGTGCCTAAAAATAGAGATTGTGTACCATTTTGTCCAAAAACCTCCATGTCTTAAACAGCAATTTACAGCCAGAATGGCCCACAAATTCCTATTTTTGGACACAAATTACCCAACTGAACAGCTACAATTTTCATATTATAGAACAAACAACTGTTTTAATTGTATACATTAGATTTACTATTTGTACTTTTCCACACCACTAGCGCACTTTTTTTGTCATCTGAACCCCAGTTTAGTAACACATAAATTCAAGAATACCTATCCCTACTAGTTGTAGTTTCCAATGCACAATCACACACCATTACATACATCTTTATCATCTTACTCAAACACTCATGCACACATACATTCCAGAACACCCCAACCCATACCTTCTTTATTTTTTTCAACAGACCCTAAAGAATGCCTACCAAAAGTCAAGTCCGTAGAAAGCAACGCAAAAGTAGAGCAAATGAAAATAAAAGTGTCCAACATAAGCATCCATCTCTAGCAGAATTTGTAAAAAAAAGTTGAAAAAAACAGCTAATACAGTCATTTAGTGAAACACAAGAAGTTTCAAGTACAAAAACTTTGCCTCCTCTAACAAAATGTAAAACAAACCAAAAAACAATTAACAGAAAATCAGCTATCACTACAGATAAAACTACTTCTTCAAATTTTAATATAGTGCAAAGTAAGCATACCAAGAAAAGTATTTTAGCCAAAATGTACCGTCACAAAGTCCTTCAAAATCTTATAAAAACAGGAGAGAAATCAGGTTCAATGCTTAAAACCTATCGTAGGAAATTAATCTTAGAAGCGTTGATGGACAGTGCAATTCTTCTCAAAAGAAAGTTATTTATTTTAGTGTTAAACAAAATGAAACCACTAACAAAACTAATAACTAAATTACAAAAAGACTTCTCAATAAGCGAAATGTCAACAGAAAGAACTTCTTAAGTATCTGCAGAGGTGAATGGAATCACACTACGAGCACATAACCATATTTTAATGAAGAAGCGTACAAACAAAAGCAAACAAATACAACTGCCATACATAGCAGTGGTCGAGGTTATGAAAAAGTGAATAATACCATAAAGTACTCCTTACAAAAATATGCCCTGAAAACTTACCCCTCCATTCAACTGAATCAGAACGTCTACTGTACAAATGGCCATGCACATCAATGTGTAACATTCCCAAACAATGTTTCAAATCTTTACGCCAATTCCTCAATAAATATGTAAAAAGCAAAGACAAAATCAAAAGTAAATTACTGCAAAATATGGATACCTGTCCAGTGCACAAGTACACAGGACTACAAGGACATTTATTGGCCTGCATTACAGGACCTACTTGTAAAACCACTTTCCATGATATCAAAAGGATATCAACACATCATTCAACTATAAGAAATCTAGTCTATAAACTGTACTATGCTAAAAGTCCTGCTTTAACTCTACATGGTACAGCAAAAGACCTACTTGAAGAAATTCACTATATCCAGAAAAAATATTTTGGAAGTGAAAGCCATTTACAGAATGAAATAGCTTTAAACCAATTAAGCAACAATTCTACACATGGCAACCTTTTGCTAAACACATACAAAAAAGAAACACTAACATTTAAAAGTACATCAGCTGAAGTACCAAACCATGTATGTGTATGTTGCCGTAGAACTTTTTATAAAAGTAACACAAAAACTGTAGACCTATCATACAAAATAGAAGACAATGAAGATTCTAAATGGTTTGAATTAGCTCTCTACCTTGTAGCAGAAAACAAATACGAAATAACTGAGCCCTTAATACATTGCAGTTACTGCACTACAAAACTTGACAACAACCAAACTCCTTCACGTGCTATCACAAATAATTTGGAATTATACCCAGTACCAAAACCCCTACAACAACTTAATTTATATGAGAGCATCATAATTCAAACAGTACACCCATTTCAAGCAATAATACGCCTTCAACCAAAAACAGCAAAATTACCTCCCTCTGAATTGGTAAAAGGCATTTGTGGAAAAGTAGTTTATTTACCATTAGATCTAAAAGAAAATGTGCATAATCTAGGAGTGCAACGTCCAATGCAGCAATCTTTAATTATCTTAGTAAATGGAGTACCTACAAAAGACAAAAAAATATGGCAACAGCTGGTAGATTTATATAAAGTTAGACAAGCCTTCCAATATCTTAAAGAGAATAATGAATATTACAAAGAAATTAATATTGAAGAAAACTTGAAAGATACAACTGAAATAATTCAAGAAACACAAGAAGCTGGTCAATTTGAGCTACTAGATCCTGCTACAATATCAAATACTTTAGACCATTATACAATTCATCCTTTGCACTGTAATGACACCGTAGAAGATGTACTGGAAACTTACCAAATGCGTCAAACAAAAGGATCGCCAATCAGCATATGGGAAAAAAGTAAAGAAGCACGTGCCGTTCCTCTACTCTTTCCTACTGGCAAAGTAGGAAGGTATGATGATAGACCTATTCAAATATCAGCTTCAGAATACCGCTCATTACGGATGTATTCTGAAGATCCACATTTTGTCTAAATCTGGGAATACATATTCCACCTACTCTTTGAAAGTGAACTAGCAACTTTATGTTACGGAGTTGCACACATATTAAAATCAGGATCACACTTTCAAAATATGACAGCTACACAATTATTAGAAAAAGTGCAACAAAAGGATGAGGTTTTACAATCAAGTATTACAAATCTATTAGCAAATATGCGTGGTACTAAAGAGTACTGGTTTCGACGTCATGGAGATGTACGTTGTATGATCAGAAACCTTGGCCCACCCACTTGGTTTGTTACATTAAGTTGTGCAGAATATGCATGGGAAGATTTACATGATTTCCTACGCATATCAAATAAAAACAAAACAAACAGATATACTAACAGCTGGAGAACTTTGTTGTTTGGATCCTGTTAATGTTTCAAGATATTTTCACCATCGCTTCATTGTTATGCTACATTTTATTTGTAATAAAACTGTTCCTCCCCTTGGAGAAGTGGAACACTTCTTTTGGAGAAGAAAAGAATACCAAGCCAGAGGAGCACCACATATCCACATGCTTTTATGGATTAAAGATGCTCCTAAATTTGGTCAAGACAGTGATGCCACTGTTTTACAGTTTATTGAAAAATATGTCACTTGTGAAATTCCATCAGAAGCCACAAATAGTGATCTTCATGCACAAATTTTACAATTTCAAAGGCACAAATGTGGAAAATATTGTCGTTGCAAATACAAAAACAAAAAGGGAAATACTACACCAAATGCCGATTTGGTTTCCCTAGACCAGTTACAAATACAGGTCAAGTGAACAACCTCATGTCTTCAGTTAGACATAGTGTTAAAGGTAAGTCACCTAAAAATACATATTACAGAAAAAGAAAAGAAGAAGAAAAATATATCAATGATTATAATGCAATCATTGCCCACTTATGGAATGCAAACAGATGTGCAGTACATTGCAGACAATTCTACTGCAGTTGCACGATATGTCACAGCATACTTAACTAAAGCAGAAAAGACAGAGCTCCAAGACCTCTGGAATGACCTGTCATCAGATAAAACAGTATCTCAGAAATTATACAGTATGGGCATAAAAATGCTCACCCATAGAGAATGTGGATCATATGAAGCAGCTGATCGTTTAACTGGTTCTGCATTGTATGGTAAATCTGAAAATATAGTATGGCTAAGTCTTGGTCCAGCTAAATCTAGAAAAAGAGTTCTAAAATCATATGAAGATATAGAAACAATAGCCAAACATGATCCCAACAGCCAAGACATTTTAAAAAACAATTTATTGGACACATACTACCCAAATAGAAGTAATACTTTGGAAAACATGTGTCTATACCACATAGCCCAAAACTACACATACAAAAATAATATGAAACCTGATGAAAAAAAAGGTAAATATAGAGTGACAAACTGTGAAGGTAGCTTAAACTCACTAAACCAAATTTAATTAATCATATCAAATTGTCATTAAAGACTCCTCGACTCCTCAACATAAAGAAGCATATTACATGTCCCTGCTACAACTCTTCAAACCATGGAGAAAAGAAGAACAATTACTAGATAACTATGAGTCATATGAGGATGCTTTCAAAGCAAATGAAAGCACTATAACTGATGTAAACTTTACACAGTACAGAAAAATGTTGCACAATGAACAGCAACACGAAGAAGAACTCCAAGCCCAACTAGATTAGGACACTCCTGACAGTAGTCAACCTTCTGTAACAGGAAGCCAAGAACCACTGGGAGAACCACTAATAACAAATGAGGCAGAATTAGCTATGATAGAAGTAGAAAACACCATGTGCCAGTATGAAGATAAAGAAGACTTAACTATACTACAATCAAAACTAAACAATGAGAAAAGTAGCATTTTTCAAGAAGTAACAAAACAAATTGCACATGGTGTAAAACATGAAAATAAAGAATGTTCCTGCCATAATTATAAACCTATACTACTGTAGTCAGTGGTGAAGCTGTTACTGGCAAAACATTCCTAATCAAAATCATTAGTAAGTTCCTTCAACAATTGACAAACAAGAAACTGTCAGCTGTTGTCACTGCCCAAACAGGTTTAGCTGCCTACAACATAGGTGGTGTTACATTACACCAATTACTACTATTACCAGTAGAACACCAGAACGAATTAGACTATTACAAACTTTCTGCAGAAGCTGCAATGGAATTACGCAGAGTATTGAAACAAATGAAAATGCTACTAATAGATGAAGTGAGCATGGTCTCCAACCTGATGTTAGCTTTGATTCACCTCAGATTACAAGAAGTACTCAAAACATACTATGAAGAGCTCTTTGCAGGAAAACACATTGTTTTTGGAGATCTGCTTCCATTAACACCAGTAAAAGGTGAGCCTATGTTTAAAACATTAGGACACAAACTCTGCCGTAAAACTGTTGGCAGCATTGGAAATGTCAACCATTGGCAACATTTCCAATACAGAGAATTAACAGAAAACATGCGGCAATCTGCAGATCTCACTTATGCCAACATTTTAAAAAGTATCAGAGTTGGTATACTTTCTAAAGAAGCAGAAGCAATATTGAAAACCCGGCACATTAATGCACTTTATGGCGATAATGCATGTGCTACAGATGTTATGGAACAATTAGCCCACAAAAATGTCAATTGTATGGCCTTAATGCCAACTCTTGCAAGCTGTTTCAAATTCAATGAAATCATGCTAAGTAAAGAAATGCAACCAATCATGGAAATTAGCGCCACATACAAACTATATGTACATGGTATGACACTACCCATGTGTGACCAAGCCACAACAAGACTAAATAGTTTAGAAAAATCAATCTCAAACACAGCAGGCTTAGAAAAGATATTAAAATTATCCTTAAATTGCAGAGTGATGCTTAAACGTAACCTTGACATGGACCAAGGACTAGTTAATGGAGCACTGGGTACAGCTGTTGGCTTTCAAACATACCCACGCGACAACAAAATTTAGTTTGTCAATATACTCTTTGACAAACTTTCAGAAGTAAAAAGGATAGGACGCTCAACAGCTAGATTCCTTCTCCTCAAAGATATGTATGTACGCAGAGAACAATTTTCTCTAACTCTTGCATACACAGTCACGATTCATAAATCACAAGGTCTTACCCTAGACAAAGCAATGATAGATATTGGTAACAGTCTTTAAAGAAGGCATGAGCTACGTAGCCTTATCACGCTTACGTACACTTGACGGTCTATTTCTAATCAACTTTGACGCAAGTAAAATAAACGCCGATATTCCTTGCATTTTAGAATACAATAGACTTTGCTCACTATACACCCCCCACCTAAACACATATTCCGTTCCACAAAAAGTAAAACGTTATAAAAGAAAATAAATCAAACAGAAATGCAACAGGATGTCACTGCAAATCCTCCAAAGAGAGTAAAAGAAACTAATACTTCATCAAGTACCACAAGCAAAAAAGAATCAATTAGGGAAAGTAAACCAGGCGCTTCTTTAAAGAAGGAAGACAAACTCCAAAAAAAGCAGTTAGATACAGAACTACCTGGACCATTTAAATCCTCAAATATAGTTGGTGTAAGTTGTTAAGCAAATGTAGCAATGAATATTCTATTTCAATTACCACCAATTGTTGACAACATTTACTTACACAGTACAGGCCCATTGTGTTTGCAAATGTTAGTACTTCACAGAAATGCAGCAAACAATCCTGACAACACGTTTAATGTTTATGGAATAAGACAACAATTGGACTACTGTGCTGGAATGTTGAAATTCACTATAAACTCACAGGAAGATCCACAAGAATTTCTAATGTACTTACTACAAGTACTTTCATACATGTGGAAACATACATGTACTCTCTGCAACAATGTGACAAGAAGAAACCCCAAATGAACGCTTCATATATATATATATATATATATATATATATATATATATATATATATATATATATATATATATATATATATATATATATATATCAATACCAAATTGTGAATCCATTCCATTTCAGCGACTTGTACAAAATGCAAACCATGGTAGATTATGCTCTGCCTGCAAGTCAGATAATCGCTCCACATTGGTAATACAAACACATAGTAAATACATAATACTAATACTTCTACATTAGAATGCAGATGGTACCAAAAACAACTGCAAGCTGACGGGATTCACACATGGTCAAATATCACTTGGTAAGAAAACCTTCACAACAATAGGTATAATCTACCACGCAGGAGCCACAACCAATTCAGGGCACTACACTGCATATATAAAAAAGAAATGTGGATGGTTTTAATGTAATGATAGTACCATTACTCTAAAGCAGAGATTACCAGGAAATCTTACAAACGCTTATTTGATGTTCTTAAAACCAAAATTTGATCACTAAACTGTATTTAAACCCTAAGTAAACTTGTGTTAAAAAAATATAAACTGTTAGAATACTCCAAAAGCTATCTAACTGCTCAAAGATTCTACAACAACTAATCAGATAAATGAATACCACTAAATTAGACCAAAAAATACAGTTAGAATACGCCAATTGGTATCTAACTGCTCCAAAATTTTATAATAACAAAATAAATAAATAATATGTTACTGCTCCAAAAAAATACAACAAGCCAAAGTATAAAGCATTAGCCAGAAACAACAAGTGAACACTGAAAACAAACAAACAAATAAAATGTAGCGTAACAGAAAAAGGGTTTTTTTTAATCCAACATGGATTTTTTTTTCTCCCACAGACCCAATGATTTTAGCAACAAATACAGAAACTGAACAAATTGCACAGTACTCTGATTTGTAATCTACTAAATATGAGGGTCCAAAAAAAAATAAAGTATATTGATTATACAATGTAATAAGTCATTACAAAATACTAATACTAACATGCTATTTTCTTTTATCAGAGAAATGAACAAGAAAAACATGGACTCCCGTTACTAGACCAAACAGTAAGTATACAATAATAAGGAGAACCATAGCAGCATATCACATCCATAGTATCTAACACCTTTGTTCCTTATACATTTGTTTTTCACCCAAAGTTATAAGCAAATATGAATGTGATATGCTGCTGTGGTTGTTGCCAGGGCATAGAGTCTTGGGTGCATGGCCAAATGGCCATGCACCCAAGACTCTATGCCCTGGCAACAACCACCGCAGCATATCACATCCATAGAGTCAAACATTTCAACTATGGTCTATGGAAACTTTTAATGTCCGCGGACATTATGAGTGTTCTTAGAACACTTTCAACTTGACAACGAACAATACGGACAGCGTCCTCAGGACACCCCCTACGAACATTCCAGGACACCCGGAGTGTTCTTAGAAGCGTCTTCAGAACACCACCATCTTGTTTATTTGCGAACATTTCAGGACACACAGCGAGTGTTCTAAGAACACATTCAACTTGACAGAGAACAATACGGACAGTGTCCTCAGAACACCCCCATTTTGTGTATTTGCGAACAATTCAGGACACCGCAAGTGTTCTTAGAACATATTCAACTTGACAACGAACAATACGGACAGCGTCCTCAGGACACCCCCATTTTGTTTATTTGCAAACATTTCAGGACACTGCGAGTGTTCTTAGAACAGTTTCAGTTTGCTTGCGAACTAAACAGACACATATTGAGTCCTCAGAACACCCCCCATTCAGTTTATTTAGAACATTTCAGAACACCCGTGATGTCCGCAGACAAATCGAACACAAAAAGAATGTCTAACACATAAAAAACACAACTTTCATCCTATCTCATACACTCCCACCCTCCCCAAACACTCCTACACACCAACACACTCTACTAAATACAAATTTTGAACAAAGTTTCACCGCGCTGTCCGCGGACGACCGCAAATCCAAGATGGCGGGAGCTACCGAAAATCTGACGCACTTCACACTGTCCAATCAGCGAACACGTTGCATGTCCGCGAACATCACGCAAGCCGATTGGCCAATCAGGACACTTTCCGCGGAGCGAACAGGGAAGTGTGTCCGCGGACCGAACACAGATATCACTAATTTTCTTTTACCTACTTTTTGGTCATTTAAAAAAAAAACTACCGTCCAGCGGTTTGGGCTGTAGACGCGAGCAAAAAAATGTTGCCATTCATTCTATGGGAAAAGAAAAAATTTTGGGACCCCCCCTATAACTTTGCCCCCCCTGGACGAATCCTCACCAAACTTGCAAAATAATTCAGAGTGACCCAAATACTTTTTTTGCAAAGTTTGGTGAGGATTCGTCCAGGGAGAGCGAAGTTATAAGCCGCCCAAAAAGTGCTCTTCCTATGGAAACAGCCACTTAACCATAACTACATGGCCACTACCGTGTCCATGTAATATATATATATATATATATCGCCATTCAGCCTGAAAATATCGATATATGACTTGTAGGACAGTGCGGATGGCCTAACGAATGAGGAACCCCAGTTCACCAACCTTCCCGACAGTCAGCTTTCAGAGCTAATGTTGGAAGTCATGAGGGCAAATGCAAGTTACTGTTATAGCAAGAAGTGAAAGTTGAGGGTGATATTTCAACTGCTTGTTCAGGGGAAGCTACCACCAAAGCTACCACCACACGAGATTTCTGCAAGCCTAGAAGATGTACCTCTTGACATAAGAAGCTCAAACCCCCCTCATCCCCCCCAGTGACCACTCCCCCCAACCAAGACCGAATTACTACTCACCACCAGCCCTCAAAACCCCGACATACAGACCAGGCTATGAACCCTGAGGGCTTCATACCCGAGCTCACATCCTGCGCCAAGTCCCTCGGGTTCCACATCAACAAACACCTCTCCTTCAAGACAGACATAGCGAAGAAAACAGACAGCTTGAAATCAGCTCTCCCTTCTGTGGAAAGTCAAACCATTCCTCTCTCCAGACATCTTTAGATCCACCGTTCAAAGCACTGGTCATATCCCACGTGGATGGCGGCAATGCCCTTCTCAAAGGTCTCCAGTGATCCTCCCATGTGTCCCCGAGTAGTGTCCTATACACAGCTGCATGCCTCAAGGATCTACGCAGATACGACCACAACACCCCCGCCCTAATCGACCTTCACTGGCTCTCACTGCAATGCATGCAAAAATCACCTTCAAGTCTTGCTGCATCATTTATAAGGCAGTTGCCCTCCAGCCACTCAGCTACCTCGTAGAGAAACTCAGCATGTCCGGGGGACACAACACGTGCAGACTTGAAATCCACTGCCGCAAAAAGGAAAGCACCAAAAAAACAAGCCTCCTCTGCCTACACCCCAAGACTACAGAACATCCTCCCAGTCAGCATCAGACTCACCCCCTAAAATCAGAAAATAACTCAAGACCCGAGGAGGAGGAGGAAGAGCAGATTTTCTCCAATAGCAAATGCAATGGTATCTAAAGAATTATTAAGTTGAAAGTTTTATCTGTGTAAATTCTATTTGAGAGTTTCTTCTACCTTTGCATTTTGTTAAGTGTGACTTTTCTATGTCTTGCGTAATAGTCTATTTTTGATGCACTTAAAATTACTCTTTACACAGTATGTAGAAAGGGATGTACATAGCTCAGAGTTAAGCGTTTGTTGATTGTAAGTTCATTTTGCAGTCCATCATAAGTTTCCATTTCAAGAGCCAACATAGACTAACATCCTTACAATGTTGATAAATTGTATTAGATAGTATTAATATATGTTAATTGCAGTGGTAAAAAATAAAAAGATTAATTTAGCAAGCACTGCACAGAAAGAATAAATCATACTTTTACTAAAACGTTTTGGTAATTTTTTTAATTTAAAATGTGGTTCTTTGCAAATCCACGCATGCTGCTCATGAAAGGGGATAATCAAGTAATATTAGTATGCTAATGTAGAGGTAGGAAGGCAGAAGGGTTCTATGTCATTCCATCACCTGGGTTTTTTGCTGCTGATTTTTTTGCCAAAAAAAGAAAAATAACTGATTTGTATTTCTTTTAATTTGGGAGGCTTCCCCCCCAAAATCCCCTTCCCAGTTCAACTACCTATATCAAGCACCCCTACCCCTTATATCCCTTTACCACCCCCACCCCCATATTTTTCAATATGTTTTTTCAGCCGAAAAACGGCAGCAAAAAACTCAGTGAAAAAAAAACCTGCCAATGACGCTCTGTCCTCAAATCATGGCATTATACTTGACCAAATGGTTTGATCTTGGGCAAATCACTTTTCCTTACAGCGTCTTAATTTCCATCCAATTTGACTTTTGTTTCTCAAACTGAGATCACATTAAAGTGCTTCAGTTCAGCTTTTTGTTCAGAAAACAATAATTAAACCTTAAATATGCCTTCATCAGACCCAAACTCCACCCACTCACCTGCTCGCCTCAACAGCCTATCTATTCTGGTACCTGGACTACAGAGACAATGGTCTTAAATTTGCAAGTAGGGATGGGGTGGGATGTAGTCAGAAGACTGTTGGCATCGGTAGTCCCAGCAACAGTCCTAGCTGTTGATGTGCGCTCCATGCCATCTTATAAAAGTTTGAAGACTCGAACGAGCTAGTGATTAGAGGATGGACTATGGTGAATACAGTAAAACAAAGCATCCATCTTGGAGTGGAGAGAGTAACGCAGGAAAACTGCGTTGGTACACCTAGGGGCCCTAATACTTTGAGGTACATACGACTATTCATTGTGAGAAAGAAAAAAACGGGGCCTATGTTGGCACTAATCTAACAAAGGTTAATTGGAAACTTCCAATTTACCAAATAATTTACAGAACACCTAGTTGGCTCCCATGTTTCACATCTAGAAATTTCACAATCTTACAATAAATAATAAGGTCTATTCAAAGTCACCCATCTCTACGAGGGCAATTTCTTTTCACTTAGGACTCTTACTTTACTCTTAGTCATCCCATACCGGGACCCAATTGGTTAGTGATATAGTTATACTCCTAATTAGAGTACAATTGAAATAGAAATGTGTAGTAATTCAGTAGATCCTTAGAGTCTAATGTGATTATAAAATTGCATGGTGTAAAAGCAGAAATTATATATCCTAACATAGTACAGACATCTATCTTTGTAATCATTCATATGTTGCACATTGTTCGTGTCAAAATAGAGTCACTGGTATTCACAAATTCTTCCATAGACCCAATATCTGTCATTGTTCATTTAAAAAAAGAGAATAGGTAGCTAATGGGTAACAACAATAGTGATGTACACAGGGGAGACCCATGGATTCAGTAATGTTCTGAGAGGTAAATTACATACATAAGAGTGGACTCAAAGATTAAAGGATTCAAAGATTAAAAATTCATGAGCAACACTTCCTATGATTATACCGGTCTCAATTTTAAGGAGTGGGTACATCTAGTATATAAAGCAGTTAAGTGAACATTCCTCATTGAGACCCCTTGGTTGGATCGTGTCCAAGAGATGGATCCAATACTCATCTCATTGTGAAAGCAGGGAGGGATAGTTGCCACCCCTCGGTGGGCGTTTAACCACTTCCAATACTTGGAACTTCAATTGGGCAATCGCATGATGTTGTTCTACAAAATGCCTAGCTACTGGTGACCTAACATTTTTACATCTTAGGCTAGATTTGTGTTCAGTCCATCCATCTTTCACGGGTCCAATCGTCTGTCCTAAGTATAGTTTCCCGCATGGACATTTTATGGCACAGATTACCCCTGGGGTGAGGCAGGTTGAGAAGTCCCTCAGCTTTATCCTCTTGCCGGTTTGGGGATGAGAAATTGTGTCCCCTTTTATGACATTATTGCAGCGAGTACAACTGAGGCATGGGAATGTACCCTTCTTAGTTTTCAAGAGCAATTGTTTTTCTTTAGGAGGTTTCTCTGCTCTCGCTAGTCTATCCCTCAAGTTCTGTCCTCTCTAGTACCCCATCATGGGAGCCTTTGGGAATAATTTAAGTAGTGTGGGGTCATTATGGAGAATGCTCCAATGTTTTCCAATAGTCTTGCTGATTTGGAAACGCTGCCTAGAGAATTATTAGATAAACAGGAGGGCCGTCACCTTGCTTCTGTCCTTAGGGATTAGTAGCTGGTCCTTTGTTATTCCTGTGGATCTTGACCTGGCCCCCTCCAGGACTCCTTCCGGATATCCTCTTGTCTTGAATTTCTCAATAAGCGTTGAACATTCTATTTCTTGTCCAGCTGGGTCAGAGATCATCATTTTAAGCCTCAGAATCTGACTGTATGGTAAACTCTTGAGCATAGCCCTTGCGTGGAAGCTGGTGTAATGGAGTAGGTTATAAGCGTCAGTCGGTTTATGGTTAATGGTCGTGGCTATATTCCATCCTTGATCTCGAGACTCACATCCAGAAAGTGGAGTCAAGGGGACGCAATATACATAGTGAATTTGATTCTAGGATGAACTGTGTTCAAGTAGGTAAGGAATGATGTCAGTTCTTCATTAGGTCCACACCAGACGCCAAAAATATCGTCTATAAACCTCTTCCATATAAGTATGTTAGGTGACCATGTAGGGTTGTCAAGTACAAACTGTTGTTCAAATGTATACATGAAGGTATTGGCGTATACATGAAGGTATTGGCGTATAGAGGTGCCATTGCTGACCCCATGGACGTGCCCAAGGCTTGAATATAGTATTTGCCTTGGAATCGAAAGTAATTATTGTACAGGATTAAAGAAAGTAGCTTGAGGACAAATTGTGCATTACCTCTCAATTCAGAGGAGTTAAGTAGGAGCCATTCAATCGCCTCTAGTCCTTCCTCATGGGGAATGGACATATACAGACTACATACGTCTAGAATAAATAGGGTCCATTCCGAGTTCAAGGCTGAAATCTCTTCGAGACAGTTGAGGAAATCAGTCGTGTCTTTGAGATATGTTGGTATTTTTTGTATCAGCGGTATGAGCAATTTTTCGACATAGATAGCAAGAGGGTCGAAGGTACTCTCTGTACCTGCTACTACAGGTCGTAGTAGTGGATTGTTGCGGCCCTGGTCTATGTTAGGTAGACCATAGAAAACAGCGATTATAGGATGCCTATTGATTAGAAATTGGTAGTTTTTGGAGGGCGCTGTTGCCCGTCTCGCAAGATGGCCACCATCTCAGAGCGCTCTGTCATTTGGCTATACATCCGTGCCTGGGTGACCTGCTTGCACATCAGCATAAGCGCTCGGTACTGCGGAACAACTGCTGCATCTGCGGGGAGGCGGAGGACTTGCGTGGCCCTCTCAATAACAAGATACCGGCGACACTTGGAAGACACGCGTGGCTTTGGGGTGCCCATCCCCCACCAGCTGCATCGCTTGTGGAGCCTTGGTCCGGGGGTGTTTCTGCCCGCACCCTGGGCGGCCTCCCATCCCTGGGATTGACGCTTTGGGGCGCGCCTGCCGCAGGCTGCCCTGTTTGGACTATCTGGAACAGTGGGGACTGCCCGTCGCTGCAGCCCCTCTGAGCCGCGACATTCCGTTGCTCCTCTTGTCTGACTGCCGTTGGCGTCACGGTGTGCCACGGCAGGCTCTGACGGTGGGGGTCTCCCGTGGCAGAACCCCCCAGCAAACATCCGGGGACAGTGCCGCATTGGAGGGGACGGCCCTGCAGGTGAGAGGCGCCTGGGGATCCTGCACCGTGTTTGGCAGTAAGGACCAGCTGCTCCGCATCTGGCAACATCCACACGTCAGGGCCGACCTGCGCAGCGCCAGGGGATACTGCTTAGGGCGGGGCGAGGTGGGTCTGCATGGACAAGGGGTGTCATCGGTTTGTCTGCCCCCCCCCCCCCCTCCTTTTCAGACCCGTGTTTTTTTTTTAATTTGATCTCTGGCCCGTCTTGAGGTCCTGGCACACTAGGGGGACCGCCCTGAGCCGGGTGTGAAGGAGAGGGGGGTTCGGTGGGGGGGCAGGCCCTATCTGAATAGGGAATATTGCCGGCTGTGCGGACCATACCCCCCCCCCCGTGCGGCACCTTGATTGCGGGGCCTGTGCCCTAGTGGGACTGGAGTTTGAGGTGCCTGTGTCCTAAACTCAACCCCCTGGATCCCGGCAGGACATTGAGAGGTGCTCCGCATCACTCGGACTCTAGGCGCCATCCTCACCAAATTCATTGTCAGCTGTTCCTGGTCCCCCTTGGGTCTTCCACGTGGGTAGGACTGCCTCTTCGTCCCCAAGGTCTGGCCGCACCTACACTCGGCGCTCTGGACAAAGCTCCCTCTCCCTGGTCTAGCAGTTTTAAAACAGTGCCGAGCCACCTCAAAATACTTACCGGATCCTCACCCTGGGTGTGATCCTGGAAACTCTGGCTGTCACTCAGTCTAATACTTCTGTCCAGCTGTCAGTTGCTTTTGCCGGGATGGGAAACGAAAAGCAACAAGCCAAAATGGAGCAGTTTGCACGATTAGATCGTGACTCTCCTCCACAAAAGGAACCCCCTGGCCCCTCACAACTGGACATTGCAGCACTTAATCAGACCCTGTTAGCTCTAAAGGGCAGCACAGACAACCTTGGGGAGAAAATCGATGCATTAACCTGTAAGGTGGATGTTTCGGCTGTTCAAATAGAGAAGTTATGTGGCAGGATGTCTGAAGCTGAACAAAGGCTTGGTCGGGGCAGAGATATTATAAGCGTGCTTCAACGCGAGGTCGCTACCCTCCAACAAACCGTGCAAAGAGTGGTCGTCAAGAAAGATGATCTTGAAGGGAGATCCAGGCGAAATAATATACGGATCACAGGGGTGGCGGAGAGCACTTCCAGCGACAACATGGAGCAATTTGTCGAGAAGTTACTTCAAGAGGTACTTGGAAACCCACCGGTCACGACCCTCTTCATGGTGGAACGTGCCCACCGTTCGCTGGCTGCTAGACCTCCCCCAGGTGCCCCTGAGAGGGCCATCATTGCACGAATCTGCAACTACCGGCATTGGGAGGTTTTGGGTTTTGTAAGGTTGGCGCCTTAAGGGGAGGGGTAAATGGGAGGTGTTCTTTTAGGTACCTAATTCCTCATGAATTCGGGGTACTCCATGACACTCAAGTTCACCACAATGCCACACTTGGTTCCGTGGACGGAAATGGGAGGACTTTTCTGGTCACGGAGCCGGGGATTCATCTGTTCATGACCACTGCTAAATTCTGTACATACTAAGCTGTCCGCTCTGAGCATATCCTTCAGATTCCACCTTTGGCCCGGCGGTCTTGTGACACATCACCAGAGTGCTGCACTCCAATCCAACATAGCCATTACCGTGGCCACATGGAACATAGGGTTCACCAACGGGAAAAAAACTCCCCTTATCTCGAATTATGTTATTGGCTACCACGTGAATGTCCTATGTATACAGGAACCCCACCTAAGGAAGGGGCATAGGCTCCCGCTCTGCCCGTAGGGGGGATTCCATATCTATGGGTTGGCAATTACCACTTACTCCATCGGGGTAGTAATATATATACACCGTCACCTATAATTCAAACTTCATAAAGCGGTTACTGATGACGAAGAGTGGTTTGTCCTGGTGGCGGGGGAAATAGCGGGGTTCTCTGTGTTATTTGTAAATGTATATGGTCCTAACTACGACTCCCCAGAGTTCTTTCAGTGCTGCTCTGATCATTTACTTTCTTTCTCCGGATACGAGATCGTGTGGGCGGGCGATTTTAATCTCGCCATCTCACTGTCTCGTGACCGCTCCACTTCTGCGCAGACGTCCCTCTCCCATGCGGCAAAAAAATGGGTGGCCATCGATGCGGATTACTCACTGGTCGATATATGGCGTTTCCACCACCCAGATGGCTGCAAGTTCACCTTTCACTCCGGAGTACACGGGAGCTCCTCCAGGATTGACTATATTTACCTGTCTTCGGAGCTGGCCCGTAGATCGGTCAACTCCCTTATCCTTCCTCGTATCCTATCTGATCACTCCCCAGTCCTTGTACAGTTCACAAGTCCATCTCCCCTTCCTAGGCATCTCAGATGGAGATTCAGAGCCTGAGCGCTTGAGGATGTTTGTGTTTAGGGAAGATATTCGACAGGCTATTCTGGAATTTTTCCAGATAAATGCAAGTTCTGTTCCGGACCCTAGGGTGGTCTGGGAAGCGTTCAAGGTGTTTCTTCGGGGATGGTGCAGTTCGCAAGAGGGGGAGGGGGGTCTTGAAATGTATACGTAGATCAATTAAGTCCAAAGAAAAAGATTTGATGGGTATGGAGGACCTTAAGAGATCTCCAGAGCTCCTGGCCAGGCTGGAGGAGGCGAGACAAGAAATCTGTTCGCTGATGGTTGACAAGGAGAGATTCTTGGGTGACCCGATTGCTGCCGCTAGATATGGCGAGGGTGACCACCCAAGTCGAACTCTGGCATGGGCAATAAGGCAGGAACGCTACCTAGACCCCATACTCGAGGTTGAGAAACGGGAGGGGGACCTCATCAGGGACTCTTGGGGGGATAAATAACACCTTTCGCCACTATTATGAGGCATTATATACGTCCCAGAGGACGGCCAGGCATGACAACATTGTGCAGTATCTGGATCGGGTTGCCCTGGGTTGGATGGACCCAGCAGTAGGCTCGTTGTTGAACGATCCCCTCACAGATGAAGAATTTCTTAGTCATTCAATCCCTCCCCAACGGCAAGGCCCCCAGGACCGACAGTATTACTTCAGAACTGTATAAAGCTTTCCCTCCTCTACATAGTATGTTTGAGGCGGCTAGCTCGGCGGGTGTTCTTCCTGAATCCACCAGGACTGCCCTGGTGACGGTTTTACTAAAACCAGACAAGGAGCCGCAACAATGTTCGTCTTACAGGCCATTGTCATTGGTGAACACTGACAAGATTTTGGCGAAGCTCCTCGCCAACAGACTGTTACCCACATGTCTGCTCTGGTCCTTCCAGACTAAGCAGTCTTTATGCCGGGCCGCTCCACACAGAATAACCTCCGACGGTTGTTCACTCTCATGCACAATGTGAATACTGAGGTACCAATAATAGTAGCCGATCGAGCCTTTTCTGTTTGAAGTTCTCCGGCGGGCCGGCCTGGGCTCAAGGTTTCTGCACTGGATCCGCTTGCTCTATACAGCTCCACGGGCCATGGTGTACACTAATGGAGTCCAGTCTGATCTATTATCCATCCCTTGGAACTACACAGGGCTGCCCCTTCTCCCCATCTCTGTTCGCCCTAGCCATTGAACCGGTGGCATGTGCGCTGCGGGAATATCATGCCCATAGAGGGGTTACACTTCACTCTTACACGTCCATAGTTTCTCTATACGCGGACATCATGTTAATCTATATTAAGAACCTACGAACAAATTTAGAGCCCATGGTGGAAGAGATCACTAAATTCGGTGCACTATCTGGTCTCTGCATAAACTGGTCCAAATCCGAGGTGCTTCCCCTCACCCCGGCTATCTCTCCATAAGATGTCGGGCACGCATTTGCGTGCCATCCGCAGGGTATTCGCGTGTCCACGTCCCCGAGTAAACTGTACGAAGAAAGTTATTGCGCTGCGCTGCAATACCTGGAGCATAGAGTGGACACGTGGGTGCATCTCCCCGTCTCACAGGCTGCTAGAATATTGCTTTCGAAGATGGTGGTTCTTCCGAAGTTATTATATATCTTTAATAATGTCCCTATATGGCCTCCCGCACCCTTCTGGAAGCGGACAAAGAGTCTGATGCTCAAATTAATTTGGGCTGGGAAGCACCCTCGTGTCTCTCTGGAAACTCTGACGTGCCCATACTCCAGGGGTGGGTTAGATGTACCCAACCTTTTTTTGTACTACCTTGTAACCCAGGCTCAATATGCAGTTTGGTGGTGGTCCCCCTCGGCTGATCTGCCCCACGTGCGACTCGAATGAGCCATTACCCACCCAGATGATCTCAGGGTACTCTTGTGGGCTGCCCGAGAGCAGAGGTGCAACCCTTAAACATTTCCCTTAGGGCTTGGGAGCATTTGGCGAAGTGGGCCAGCCTAGCACGATGGTTCTCTCCTGTATTGGCTATATATAATGTCCGAGGTAAACCGCTTAACCATGAAAGTATATTTAAACACTTCACCGGTCTACAGGTACATACACTGGGTGACCTCGCCCCAGAGGGCGTTTTCATACCCTGGGAAGTACTGGCTTCTAGGGGGGTATGGACCCCTGTCCCGCAGCTTCTCTATTATCGGTTGCGAGAGATGTTAAGGGCCAGCTTGTCAGATTTCCAAACACCCTCCCTGTGTCAGCACTTCTGACATATATCACTGCTCCACCGTCTTCTAGGAGGCCGATTTCGACAATGTATGGTATGGCTTGTGTGCTTGCGCAATCTCCCTCAGTCCAGTACAAAATCATATTGGAGGACACCGTGGGGAAAACTTTGTTGGAGGACCAGTGGGGGTTGATTTGTGCCCAGACCAAATCCATCTCCTCCAATAATAGACACTGTCTAATCCATTTTAAATTCCTACACCAAATGTATTACTCCCCTCTAACCCTGCACAAACTGTTTCCCTCTAAATCTCCGGAATGTGATCGATGTCACCAGTCCTCCGCTGACTTTTACCACCTAGCCTGGCTGTGCCCGCGGATTCAGGGTTTCTGGTCCGGCATAATAGAAGCAGTGGTGAAGATGCTCGATGTCCCCATTAATCCCTCCCCTGAGGTGTGGCTATTGGCCCTAATTACAACTGGTTCCCGGAACGAGAAACGCTTAGTCGCTATGGCCTCTGTGCTGGCCAGGACTATACTGTCGCACGCATGGGGGGCGTCTGCATCTCCCAAGTTCCACCACTGGATTAACCTCATGGGGAGCTGTGAACGCAGAGAGACCCAATACAACCTAACTCTCTTCCGCCAAACTGTAAACCGAGGAACTACTGGGCGGCCTTCCGGAGCTACCGGACCATGGTTGAGGATCAAGCTAATGGGTCGGATGCACACACTCCGCCGGGCAAGAGCCCCGATGTTGGCCCCCATGAGGGTCACTACAAGTGGTTGACCGGGTTGGTATTGTTTGGGCCGTGACAGGTGGAACTCATGAACTTAAAAGGAATTGTTTGGTGTGGTGTAACTTGTGTCTTGTATCACTTCAATGATATCCAGTGAAATTGAGTTGTGATGTTAAACAATGGAAGTTGGAGGGAGGATGCAGGGGGGGGCATTTGGGGCCTGGATCCAGGCCTAGTTCTAGTATTATGTTTAATTTGTTAAAAGTTAATAAATAAAGTTTAACACAAAAAAAAATAAAGAAATTGGTAGTTTTTTTCCCACTAATCCATTCATTCTCATGGGCTTTCTCCACCGTCTTCTCAATCAATGTCTTGATATCATTGAGAGGGGGGTCACTGTCCAACCTGATGTACGTAGATTCATCGTTAAGGAGTTCAAGACATCTACTGGTGTAGTAGGTGGTGTCCATCACAATGATGGCCCCTCCCTTATTGGTGGGTTTGATGGCGAGTTCCTCATGCTTACCTAAAGTTTCAACATGTTCAAGTTGACAGTTTTTGATGTTAAGGGGGCTAGTCCTCTGATAGTTAATCCTACTAAGGTCTGATAATATGCTTTTCTCAAATAGATTTATGATGGAATTCTGCATTTGAGGATCGATATGTACCCATGTACACCGGCCAAAGTGCAGGTTTTCATTCACAAAGTAGGTTTGTCCTTTATTTTCCCCCTCTTCCCCCACTGCTCTTATTTTATTGTGTTTTAATGTATTAATGTAGTTCCCACCCCTGCTCCCTCCCTTGCCCTGTGCGCTCTTTGAAACAGTATTTTCTTATTGTACAAGGCCTAAAAAGTAAACAATAATAAACAAACACAGAACAAGTATATATCCTAAGCCTACAGCTCTCTCTAGTGGCGACAACAGGCAAAGCTATGCGAATTAGACCACTGTATATACAGATCCCTCTAGTGAGCATTCCGTGCGTTCGGGCATCTTCTACGTATCATCTGGGATTTTATTGTTAGAAGTTGGGTGATGTCAATAGGGTCCAAGATCAGAACTTCTTGTGATGCCATAAGGGTCAAAGGCCATATAAAATGTCCTGCTATGGCAATTCCGCTCCCCTGGCATTTTGGTGAACTGGCATATATGGGTAAATTTACATTTTGGTGGAGTCTAGCCCAGGAAAAACTCTTCAAGCAGACCAACGTCACTATTTTGCTCACTCACATGCACGTATCCTGGACAAGTCCACAAACTCATGCTGGGACCTGTAACAATGTTTGAAGAATTCGTTGACAGGCGTGCAGACTTCAACCTTTAGCTGGTATCGGTTAGTTAAATATTAAGAGTCAATAAATGTGTGTCCAGTTATTACGGCAAGAGTGCAAGGCAGCGAGTGGGTGGTGCATTGTAGAGTGCTTGCAGAAGGGCACCACATTTAGTCAACTGCTAAATCCAGCATACAAAATGCTTTATCACCGTTCTACACATTCCAATATCGGTGCATTTCCTTCGTGCACAAATTAACATCTTAGAGGTGGCTGTGTTCATGGTTGCATGCAAATTATAGTGATGTTCCGTCTGAGTTAAATAAGCATATTCAGATGCTTGGAGTGGGCAGAACCAACATCGATTCCTTATGGGAATTCAGGAAGAGTACAGACGCCCTTAGTACGTAAGGGGAGGTCTGAAGCTTAGAGGCAACCTTGTTCATGCATTGGGTTACTGGTTAAATAGTTTAAACTTGGAGGCCATGCATGTTCACATTTTTCATAGAACGGTACCAAGATTTACATGGCAAGAGGACACAAGGGATAGAGGCTCTTCTGCTGCTGTTTAGCTAACACTTTAGCAGCACAAAATCAAGATGCAATTGTGAAAGCAAACCATCTTTTCCCGATCTTCTTAGATCGGAACTTAAACGGGTCACAAAATGTACTGTATGAACATGATCGAGGTTTGGATAATGTAATGCAATCCCAAGAGGTACTTTGTACAAGATATGAATTTCAGTTGGTGCTATACGTGGGGTGATGCAAGAGGTTCCTCAATCTTTGCTTAGGTTCTTATACGTGGGGTGATGCAAGAGGTTCCTCAATCTTTGCTTAGGTTCTCAGGCGTGCCAGAGTCCTAAGTGTCCTAAGTGTTCATTTCATTTAGCAGGGTGGAGTCATGCTCCATGGACTTGGAATTTTCAAACCTCTACAAACTCTACTAGTTTCGAGGGGAACAGAGGCAGACCGCAATAATCACGCCTGGCGTTGTAAGACACCCTTTGATGTGCTAGGTCATAACTACTTAAGTCTCGAGTTACAGTTCTTACTATAGATACCAGAGGGTGAGATAACTGGGCATCTTAACTCCTATGGAATAGGGCAGGGATAAAAATTGCAAGGGGCCTCTCCAGTTTCTAGCGTAGGCCAGCTGGTGCAATACAACCACCCCTTTACGATATTCACTTCAAGTTTAAGGTTTTCCTATAGGGTGTCTTGAAGATTAATTAAAGAAACAGGGTCAAAGTGCTCTCTTTCTCTCTCTCTCGTTTTCACTTTGGGACACTTTTCTAACTCTCCTTGCTCTGCAACAGTTTCCCACTTGCCCCAAAATGACTGATTTGGAACGTTAGACACCCCGCCCCCCCCCCATCCATTACTGAAATATTTCACTCTCCCAAAGTACAATAGCTCGCTCATTTTCTCAATGAACTACTGCAGTGTAGGGTATAATCGATTTCCCTCTCAGCTTTCTGGCACTTGGGGATTTTCTAGCATGCACCGCCAATCTAGCTTTCTCTCCAATAACGAACTCTATTCCTTCGCTCTCAACCAAGGTATAGGGTATCAAAGTTTCTTCTCTTTTCCGGAACACAATGAAGTCTTGCTCACAGGTTGTCTCCCACTGGTCTCTTCGACAGAGTAAGGTGGCTCAACGTTTCCCAATTAGAGGCTTCTCTGGTTTGCTCAAGTAGGACTATCCTATCATACAATGTATTTTTCTAGTGCTAACAAGTCTATTCTCTTGAGGCTCCCACATTCAGTTCTCCTAGGCAGCCCAATTGCTGCTGCACGGGTTGGCAGGCTTGTCCGGTGGTGGGGGCCCATCTGTTAAGGATACCAATCGGGCGTCGCACACCGGACCAGGACACTTGGCCTTATCCTGTGATGTGGTGCTCAATAGGAATGCTTTTTCTTTAATTTCAATTAATTCAAATTGAGCCGATACCCAACCAGTCTCACACCCCCTTTTACAAATACCCTGGGTCACAATGGACCAGGAACCAGGCCGGTGTATTTATTTTGAAAATTCACAAAAAAAAATCACACATTTTAATATTGGGCAGCAATCACCAATGGGGTGATAATTACAATGGGAATGGAAGCAATGCACTTGGTTAACCTTCTAGTAGAACATATCCAAAGCACAATTGAATAGGAGCACTTTTTGAATTAGGATAGATAGCACCCATGTTAAGGTTTCCCCCTACAATGTTCCCTCAACCCACAAATAAATCGAATTCTGAAGCAGCAGGTAGTCGGGGATAAGAGGCAGCAAACAGAATCAAAATCTGGCCTTCTCTCACAAAATAAGAGGGAAAACAGACTTTAAACCCCCTGCAAAGGCCTAAAATGACACTTGGATTATGATAAATAATTAATTATATGTCCTTTGAAATAATGCTGTGCATATGTTTTATCACAGTATCAGGGATGTTATATCACTAGCAACCATAAGGTAAGGTATCACAAAAGCATACAGTTCACAAAACAGATTTGAAATTGAAAACCCAGTGCAGCCAAATCACACATTGGAAAGTTGCATTTTTACACAGAAGCAGTTTTAAAATGCAAAAACGTTTTCTTTTTAAAAACGGGTGAAAACCACTGAATTTGAATGTGATTTTTGGGCTGGGGATAGATGTATATCAAAAGGGACAATGTAGAGGTGAAAGGAGAGATATTGAGAGGGATTTAGAAGGTAGAATGAGTTTCATTTTTAGGAAAATAGAGCAGTTAAAAAAGAGAGAAATCGGTTTTAAAATGAAAGGCAAATTTTACTTAAACTAGATTATTAAGACTATATTGTTAAAGAGGGACACAGTAAGATCCAAGGTTGATTCGCGAAGTCAACCTTGTCACCCGAGCGTTCAAATTTAAGTGGAAATTAGATAACTCAAAATATGACAAAGGGGTTACTCGAGAAGATGAAAGAAAGAATTGTGCCAACACTAGAAAACAAGAATAGGGTGCACAGAAAATTCCAACAGTGTATACAAGTTATCAGGGTATGAATAGGATTGCTTAGAAGAGTGGAAGAAAGACAAAAAGGTCAAGATGGGGAGACTATGCATTTCTGTGGGATGAGGAGATGCTCGCATTCCACGCTTGGGTTTGGAACAGCCAACTGGGTCTGGTCACGACACGACAGGCGTGCCTTAAAGCAAACAGCTGGGCAATTCTTGTCACTGGATGGCAAGTACAGCTGGGCAATTCGGGTCACTGGATGGCAGAGTGGCAGCGGGCATGCAGTTAATGGGCAAAAGCCAGGCTGGTTTCAGGATGCTTCCCAAAAAAGTAGCACAGCTTCTCAGCTTGGGTATTGGGATTTTTAGTGGGGTTTCAGGATTGAGGCCTTGCTGGGATGGTCAGCAATGCTTTGGCCTTCCTGGGATAGGATCAGCTATGCTCTGGCTTTTCAGTGGGATCTGGAGTTTGACAAGATGAATGTGGAAGATCAGGAACGCCGGCGCAGGAAATTTAGGAAGAGTCTGTGTGGAGAGTTCTGTCAACCACCCCTTATATAGAGCCGGGTGACATCACAGAATTATTGGTAGGCAGAACTGAGCTAGGCCTACCTTCAAGACTCAGATAGGTCAGTTTAAGTTAATTGCCTCCTCAAAGAGGAGTCCCAGTTTATGAGGTTGCATTTTAGGAGATAAAAAGCCATCCCACAGCCCTTTTTGCCAAAATCCAGTTTTGCCATAAATGGCACATTTTTATAATTGGGGCATCTTAAATTACATAAGCAGGTTACATATGTTATGCAGAACATGCCAGTCCAACTCTGCAGTCCGTAACACATCGTTTTGCCCTTCTAATAATCTTTGGTCATTTTTAATGTGAAACATGCGGCCTAAAATTCTATAACTTAGGTGTGTGTGTACATACTATCATGGGGCCCATTTCTGTTAATTTCTTAACATTCCATCATATGCCCTTCCCCCACGATTCACATTCTTCTGTAGTTTGAGTCTCATACATGATATTGACAGCCAAGATATCTTATTTGAAAGCCACGAAAATCATATTTAAACTGTATAACATTAACATTTTTGTGAGGTCCTGTTGCAAAGATAAAAGTCTTAAAAGTTTATTTATAAAACAGTCTTTGGAACAAATGGGCATCCTTTGTCCTTCACTGGAACAATTTTCTTCTCTTCTGCTACCCCCCCGCCCCCAACTGTCAGTTCAGCCCATTGTGGAGGGGGTTTCCCAGTTTAATTGAAGGTTTATGACTTCACAGGTTGGTGTCCCAGAAGTTCCATTGTCAGAGACTGGGGCACAGACAAAAGTCTGTAAAAGGTAGCAATTATCACTTGTGTATTAGGATCTACTGTGAATGGCCTTCTGTTACTATCATCCCCCCAAGCTCCCAGGTTGCCAATGCAGTTTAATTTATTTTATTTGTTTTTGCTCTGAATTAGAAGAAAACCTGCTGAATAAAGCCATCTCACAAGTATTTCACAGCACAATCCCCTTCCACATTGCTAGGCAAGGATACGTTTGTGTTCAACATAATACTTTTTTAAAAGGCATTTTCTTCTTTGGTTTGCAAAAGCCCATTCTGGACACATGTGGTGACAGCTGCTAGCATTTTCCTTCCAAATTTGTTTTTTTTTCTGACTTCCCAATATTGTTCTGCAGCCCTAGTGAATTTCTTGTAAGCAGCAGTCTGTACAAGGCAAAGGTCTCCATGAAATTGACATGTGCACAGAAAGCTAAAATTTATTTTCAAGCAGTGATTTTTGACATTTTGTTGCAAAAGTGTAAGCGTTTTTCCGTGCAGCTGAAGTAAAGCTTTTGTTGATTTTCTCAGATTTGGCTGGCACAGCCTGCCCTTCAGGAATAATGCTCTTTTCTGACGAAGCACAATGTGAATATGGCTGGGCATGACAGGGTCTTGTTGATAGAAGTAGTTTGATGAAACGCAGATGAAAATAGCATCAGAGCAGCCTCCTTTTCAATGTGAACTATTCCCTTTTTTAATGGGAACTTTGGCCTTGCAGCAAAGCGGCGCTGCTTTTTCACTCCCCTTATTTTGTACATGTAAGCAACACACTGGCAGGCTTTTTCAGTGTGCCTCCTAGTTCCATTCTGCCCAATATGTGCTTGGTAAGGTGGTGCAGCCATCTTTTTGTTGCTGAAAAACGCAGTTTTGGTGTGAGGCAATGGTGCTCAAAGGAGCCAGTGCAGCCATTTTGCTGTTTCTGCTGAAATGCAGCTTGGTGATGTAGGGAAGTACTGCTGAGTGGGTAAATAAACACAATAAGTGGGCATATGAATCCCCTCTTTTTATTCCTTTCTTTGTTTTTATGAATCCTTATCTTGTGTATGAATTAGTCAACTAATGTTTTAATATGATGTCAAATTATTATTTTATCTTTTCATTTGTGTAAAAAGTCATGTTTTTCTTCTTTGGCTAACGCACAATAAATATATAGAATTGTATAAAATCATTGGAGAAAATCCAGGTCAAGTGGAATGGGGGTATATGAAGCAATGGAAGAAAGACATGGGCACTACCATTACAACGACTCAATGGTTGGCGGTTTGGAAGGGAATCCCGAAATGGATGCAGGCACTTCAGATATTGGAAATGTGGGTCGAAGATAATGGTGCAATGGCATATCACTCCGGAGAAAATACATACGTTTTATACAAACGTTTCAGGGGAATGTTGGCGGGATATACGGAAATGGGAACATGGGGGGTCATACATGGTGGGAGTGTCCCAAAGTGAAGGTATACTGGGGAAGTGTTAATAAGGTAATGAAAGAGATTTCTGGTCCCCAAATATGTAGAGACATGGGGGAGCAATGCTGGGTGTGGGGGACATAATGGAGATTCTCACCGTAAAGAGTCAAAGGAAAGCTTATACGATTCCAAGTGTAGCCGCTGTGTCACTAATTGCTCAACAACCTATAGCCCCTACAGAACAGGATTGGGTAATGAAAATTTGGCATCATGTCTGTTTGGAACGGGTTACATATGTATTACAAGGGGACAAAAGAAGTTTAAGAAGGATTGGGATTTGGTGTTGGACATTCTGCATAAAGACTTGCGAAAACTGGTGTCCACAAAGAATACAATTATTGGATTTATTCTGCTGAAGGTACAAGCGGGCTGGATTCAAGAGGCTGATATCGACAATGGTGGCAGTGTATCACTACATATTATCCCCACCAAAAATATTGCTGTATATATGGTCGTTTGGAACGGCCATAGGCGATATTTTGAGGGGGGGATAATTTTGGGGGGTTTTGGAAGCTGGGATGTCCCCTGCTCCTTTTAAAATAAAGCAGTTGTAGCGGGGGTGTCCCCCGGAGGCTCCATGCATTAATATTGCCGCAAAAATATGGCGATATTTTTGTATGGCGATATTTATGCAGGGATATTAACATATGGAACCAGTGGCAGCTGTTTGGGGGTTTGAGAGAGGAGGATTTTGTACGTGAAAAATAAAATGTAATCCGATAAACATAAAGAAAGACTTGGGAATTGCATGACACATTTTTAGGTTTAGTAAAAAGACATGAATTGCCAACACTCAGTAATAGGAATAAACCTGGTGGTTATTTCGCATTAGGCAACACAAAAGGAGAAAATGAATAACTAAACCGACAGGAAATAATTTCAGTATGTTTTTATCACTGTTGGGGAAAAGTGTTTACTCTGGCAAATCTGGCCCTGCGATAAGGAATACGTTGGGCTGCGCCAACTTATTCAGCTCCCCAAGATAACAGATATTGACTCAATGCTAGAAGAACCACCATGAACTCCGATATTATTGGAAAGGCAGTATAGGGAGAGAAGAACTGCATGTTAATTTTTAATTCGCTAAGCAGATTATATGAATACAATCTTTGCATGAAAGTCTTTGTTGAAGAATGTTTGACATTTTAGAGCCTGGCTCATGGCCTAACATTTGACAGGGGAATTACTTTTATATAGAACTTTGTCACGGTTCCTTTCCAATTTTAAAGACCTGTAGCAATTTATTGTATTACCCAATTTAAAACAAGCATAATGTGCCGGTTTGGACTTGCAAGTTTGGACCTGTAGCTGCAGGTGGCACCCAGACATCACAGCCAAGAGAAAACGGAGCCATCGTAATTGCTTACAATTTGGTTGCTGGCCCCGAACAATGACCCCCATACTTTAAATAGGTGGGTGTACAGGGACATACATTGGCAGTACCCGGTAATATAGTTTAGCGGGCTAGTATGTGTAACCTGAATGTCACAGGTGTGAAAGCCAGCAAAAACAATCAGCTCCTCGACCTTCAAGGCAAGAAAATAAAATGGAGTACCATTTACTTGGTTAATGAAACTGTTTCTCAGAGCTTCGATCGGATTTACATCATCATTTCTCCAGCATAAGTGTATTTGTTATTGGCCAGCAATGTGAGAGCGCAGAAAGACATACAATGTTTTAGTTGGTACTGTAAGTTATAACAATATATGTAGAGACTACCCTTAACATGGGGAGTTCAGTCCCCCCCCAGTTAAAGCGCCAAGCAATTTACAATGTGTCTGATTCAGTCTAGCCCAGTCTATGGCTCAAGCCATGAAGATCCCTTCCCAGGTGCCGCCAAGAACCAGGCAGGGGTACAGAAAACATTTATTAAATAATAGCCTCAATGAATATTTGTACCAAATAATTAGACCCAACCTTTGCTGCGGCATAAAACAAAGCTTCAATACAAAAACTCCCTTTTGGGGATTTCACTTTTGGATCTCATGTACATGGAACACATGCCAAATAAACAGTTAAACCATCCCATCACACAGAAATCCCTTAATGTCAACATTAGACAGCACCTTGGAACATTACAAGCTCATGACCATTAGTATTCCTTGATAAGGTTTAGATTTAAACAACTGCAACCGAAAGCAATTTTACACATGCAGTGCTTATATGCTAACAGTTATGAAAGAACATCATACTTGATAATATTTCAGATTGATAGAACCCTTCTTCGTTCTTCACCCTGAAGCAATACAAAATCTCTCTTCCATTAGGGTCACTTTCTCTAAGGCGAGAGAAGAACAAGTTACTTTCTTACCTGGTAACGTTCGTTCGATGGGATGGTCCAACGATGTATTCCATACCTATGACAGTAATCACCACAGCTGTGCTACTGCGTCAATGACGCCGATACGCCGTCCTCGAGGGCCTCGGTCGAGCCGACATCACCGGATGTTGTAAGTAGGACGCACGACGCCCATAGACTCAGTTATCGTTTTTTCCCACAGGACGTGTGGCACCAATCTTCTGCCAGTATGACCACAGAAAGCCTTGCGGAAACGTAAGCTGCAATCGCATAAGAAATTCTGTAGCGGGGCAGGTAGGCAGGGAGCGATATGGAATAAGTCGTCGGACCATCCCATCGAAAGAATGTTACCAGGTAAGAAAGTAACTTGTTCTTCAAGGGGATTGGGTCCTCTGACGTATTTCATACCTATGACAGACTCCCAAAGCAGTACCAACGTATGGAGGAGGGAAAAGAATTTAGAATATAGAAATTTAGAATGTCCAATTAAATTGCAGAGTAAAGGACCGCCTTGCCAAAGGCCAGATCCTGCCCATGGATAGAATCTAGGGAGTAGTGTCTTACAAAAGTATGGACCGAAGCCCATGTGGCTGCTTCACAGATGTTACGAATAGGACCCCTCTGCAGGGCAGTAGAGGCAGCCATACCCCTAGTAGAATGGGCCCGTAAGCCTAGCGGAAGGTCCTTACCCGCCATGCGGTAACATTCAGAAATTGCCAAGATAATCCATCTAGACAAAGTCTGCTTAGTAACAGCTTGTCCCAAACGCCTTCCAGCGTAACCTATAAAGAGCTGATCGTCCACTCTGACCAGGGACATGCATGTAATGTAGAAACTTAAAGCTCTCCTAGGATCCAACCCATGGAGCCTCTCCTCTTCCTTACCAGGATGCGGAGGATAAAATGCCCGGAAGAATGACCTTCTGGCTTAAATGAAATTCTGAGCCAACTTTCGGAAGAAAGGAAGGACGAACTCTAAGGACAACCCTGTCCTTATGAAACACAGTGAAGGGTGGCTTAACTGAAAGTGCCTGCAACTCACTCACTCTGCGAGCGGAAGTGACCGCAACTAAAAATACAGTTTTAAGGGTTAACAGTCTCAGAGGATAAGAATGTAAAGGCTCAAATGAAGCACCCATTAGGAATTTTAGAACAAGGTTCAAATCCCAACCAGGCACCAGGAAAGGTGATGGCGGAAACACATTAGTGAGCCCTTTGAGAAACTTAGAAATTAAAGGAATTTTGAAATAAGAACACCCCTCCGACGACCGCTTAAATATGGACAGCGCCACCAGGTAACCTTTAATGGTACCCACTTGCAGGCCCTTGTGGGCTAACGAAAGCAAAAAAAGACAGAACCACAGGAATGTCACATGAAAAAGGATCCACATTCTTAACCCTGCACCAGTCGCAGAACTTTCTCCAATGGCAAAGGCACTTGGTTGCAGGCCATCTCGCCGAAAGCAACACCTCCATCACGTCTTCAGGGAGGTTCCAATCCTTATACCTCAACCTTTCAGAAGCCAAGCGTGAAGGTTGAGGGATCTGAGGGAGTGGGATCTGGATGGAGAACCTGACCCCACTCCCGTGAGAGCAGATCGTCTCGGTAGGGAAGACAACGTCGAGGGCAGATAGACAAGTCGAGAAGGTCCAGGTACCACGTTCTCCGGGCCCATGCCGGAGCATCGAGGATCATCTGGGAACCGAACCTCCGTAATCTCCGCAGCACCTGCGGGATGACGGGGACTGGAGGAAACACGTACAGCAGCGGGAAGGACCACTCCACCACGAACGTGTCTCCTAAGGCTCCTCTTGGAGGAAATTCCTGCGAGCAGAACCTTTCGCACTTCCGGTTGACACTGGAGGCGAAGAGATCCACTTGACGGGTCCCCCAAAGGGCAACGATCTCCAGGAGAATCTCCTGAGCCAGCTCCCACTCGTGAGAGATCGCGCTCTGCCTGCTCAGAGCGTCCGCCCTCTCATTTTCGTCTCCGGCCAGATGAACCGCCAAGATCGAAGTTTCCTGCTGTATGGCCCAGAACCAGAGCTGCATAGCCTCCCTGCACAGAGGAAGTGACCCTGCCCCCCCCCCTTTTTGTTGAGGTAGTGCATGGCCACTGTGTTGTCCGTCAGAAGCAGGACATTCTTTCCTCGCACAGTCGGCAGAAAAACCTTCAGGGTAAGCCTGACGGCCCTGAGCTCCAACAGATTGATATGGAGTCTGGACTCTGATGGAAACCAACGACCGCTGACTGTCAACTCGTTGGCATTAGCTCCCCATCCCGTGAGGGATGCGTCCGTTATGATCGTCACCTCCGGCCAGGGTAGCCAAAATGGAGCCCCCCCTAATCAGATTGCCATCGACAGCCTATCACAGAAGGTCCTGGGTGACCGAGGGCGGCACCTGAACGGGGTCCGACATCCTGCTGCAGGACTGTGACCACTGCATCTTGAGAGCCCACTGCAGAGATCTCATCCGCAACCTGGCCTCTGGCACCAGAAGAATGCAGGATGTCATGAGGCTGAGCAACTTCAAGAACTCGAACGCCGGGAGACTCTGGGCATGCTGAAACTTGTGCACAATCTGCTGAATGTGATGAGCCCTCACCTGGGGAGGAAAACACTGCCCCAGTGACGTGTTGAGCACTGCTCCGATGTACTGGAGCCGTTGAGTTGGCGTCAAGTGGGACTTCTTTAAGTTCAAGAAAGAGGTTGGGGTGGTTCAAAAGATATAGTTAGGGTTCTGGAGCCAACCCAGTATAGAAGCCAAGGATTTAAGGGTTACCTTTAGCAATCTGTAGAAAGGGAGGCCAGGCAGGACACAGTACCTTAAAGAGAAAGGAAGCTCCAGCGGGGGCAGTTGCTCCTGGCAGTGGTTGCAGTTTTGTGTTCCGACCAGGGGAAGAGAGGATCTCGTAGAGCAGCTGTCACTTAAACAGGCCGGTGTTACTGCACTGAGGGTGCTGTGTAACACACACATAAAAAAATAGATGATAACCTATGTTACCACCACCCATGCTCTGCTCAATTGCAGCACAATATAAATTACGGAATGCGCATTATGGAGCAGGTTGATGAAGAGACATTGGGCCTCATTACGAGTCCGGCGGTAACCGCGGCGGTAAAACCGCCTGGTTACCGCCGGACTCGTATTACCATTCCGCCTCCGTGATTTCCGGAATTACCGGGACATTACAACCCCGGTTTTCCGGGAATCACGGAGGCGGAATGGTGTAAATCCACATTCCCATTGAGTCCTATGGGACACAATGGGAATCGGGATCATGGAAACACCGGCAGCATCTTGTAATGCTGCCGGTGTTTCCTCGTCCGCCTGCATGAGGGAGGTGTTAAACCCGCCAGGTCAGACCTGGCAGGAACATCGCCTCCCGCCTGCAGGGGTCGGGATCAGGCGGTCCGGAAACAACGGTGGCGGGTTTACCGCCACCGTTATTTCCGGACCGCCAGGGTCGTAACGAGGCCCTTTGTCATTTATGAATCAAAGTGGCAAATCAGGCAAAAATGAAGAAATTATTTTTGTACACTAGAATACGGGTGATTTGATGCAGGTGAACCACTTATCCCCCATAAACAGTTCATGTGGCCCCAACTCATTTAGAACTTATGAGTGCGATACTGAGGCCCAAATGCAACAGGTGAATCATTTAGCATCTAACTCACTAGAGTCTTTTGAAGACCTGGAGTGTGAGGGGTCTGTGCACTCATTGTCCTTTATTCCCCCAACCCCACGTCTGGTGGCTGTGGAGTTAATGTCTCCACTCGCAAATGATGCTCCTACAACTCTGCTACCTGGTAAGGAGCATCAAGCAATAATTTCACAAGACAGACACACTCTAATGTCAATGAATGTGGCCCTATTATCCCTGGCAAAACTATATGAGACACTAGATCAAAAAATCAACTACCAAACAATTCTATTATGACAGTTGTTGAACCGGAGTGTCACATCTGCAGAAGCTATACCGGCTTTAGATAAAGCATATGACATTTTTCGTCACTGTAAACAAAATAATGTTGGCACTCAAACTGTTGTAATAGCCGATATCAGTGATGAAGTTGTTCCACAACCTGACGCAGATGTGAATTCTGGTTCACATATTGCCAAAGATGTAGAATCTGCGCCAAAAAAATTGACAGCTGTGTCTGAGAACACAAAAGGTGCTGACAATTCTGACAGATGTGGTGTACTCTTGGGGGGTAAAAACGATGTATCCAAACCAAATGCATTTTCCATGTTCGCCAAAGAAAACACTATAAATGGGGAAATAAATGGTTCTCGTGCTAAATCAAAGAGGAAAGTGAAAAAAATGTTGGAGACCGAAGAAATCGAAAGAAGGATCAAAGTCTAGACGATTTTTAAAATTTTAAGCGCATCACACGAAAAGATTAAGGCGCAATCAAAGCAGAATAAGTGCAAAAAGGTACCACCAACCATTGTTTCTGGGGAAATTCCTACCCATATGGCATACAAACCGCTAGATGATTTGGTTGCTGCCTCAATTCAAACTAATATACAGGAGGAAACCGCACCACAAGTCATGCTAATAACAAAGGAAGTGATAAATGCGTTTAATGGGACTCCACCAACTGCATCTAATACATCTACAGATGCATTATCTGTTCAGATGCAAGGTGAAATAAACAAAGTAGTAGCACGCTACATGGCAGCAGTATCTGGGGGACTGAGTGCAATTCCTGCTGTAACGCAGCCATCTCCACCTTCAATAAAACATGTAGGTAAAAGGGTCTAGTGTTGAAACTGATGCACTTGAAATAAACATGCCGCTGTTCTCACATGTAACTCAAAGAAATGCATGTGCGATGAGCCAGGGACAGAAAAAGGAACTTGGTGATAAAAATAAGTCAGCCCTAAATACACAGCAGAAACACGAGTGCCATCACCAATTCATTATTGAATGTCGCCAACACCCCTTCTTGGAATTTGACCTGAACAGATCCAGTATCTTAAACATCTGCAAAGAACTTCCACAATTACATAACATTAAGTCAGCCGATGTGGATAGTGTTGAATTCTTGGATGACAATGATCTCTCCAAGTCCTGTCTATATATCCACTCAACAGTGCTGGCCGAAATATTGTGGAGTGGTAAATCTGCCCTTTAGGACATTGGATTTAATCTCTTTCGAGAAACGAATATGTTGAGTTCAGGTGGCGATCCCAAGGCATCCAAAAAGAGTTTACGCATCTATGGGTCAAGTAGTACAAGTGCAAGCATGGGTGACCAAGGGAGTAAGTGTGATAGCTCTAGTCGAGCATAACAACCCGCAGGTTTAGAATCAGTACGGGTAGTTTCCTGGAATACTCGTGGATTCCATCATTTTGTCAATTCTATTGAAAAAACACTTCATGATTTTGATATAATAGTGCTCCAGGAAACATGGCTCCTTGATCCTCCTATTTGGGATGGCTTTGAGATTTTGCTGTTGCCTGCTATATCTCAAAAGAGCGGACGTCCCATGGCGGGATTAATGATGGCAATCAAGAAATCAAAACATTTTGTGGCTACTTCATGTACGTCTCCGAGTCCTTACATCCAGGTTGTTACATTGATAAAAAAATCACTATGTCTCGATGATTATCAACATATACTGGGGGCGAGTGCACTTAAAGCCAGACTTATTTTTAATTACATGGATGTGGTACTTGACAATTTGGCATTGGAAGGCAATATTGATTATGTTCTCATCGTGGGTGATTTAAATCTGCATTTAATACCGGAAACAGGCAGGAGGTGTAACCTGGATGAACAGCGATGGTGTTCATTCATGGATGAAAGACACTATTTCATGGCGAATGGTGCAATTGAAGGGGATATCCCAGCCAAATACACATGGGGCCAAGATCAATCACGGGCCATTATTGACTACATTTATACAAATCATGCTTTTTTTAACATAATTAGAACACTGGAGGTTAAACCTAGTGATAGAAGTGATCACAGCCAATTGTGTTTAACCTGGGAGTGGAGTTTACTGACAAATTTGCCCCAGAAAGAGAGGTATAAAGGGCATGTAGAGGCAAACGATGCAAGAAATCGCCTTAGGTGGTCTGATAGAACATTATCAAAATTGGATAAAGCTTTAACAAATGGGGATGGAAAGTGTTGTGTTATGCATGCAAACATTTGTACAAGTGAAATCAGCATCTCGGGGATATAACTATAAACATCAGCATGCGTTTGATGCGGTAGTCAAGGCAAAGAAAACTGAACTAAGATGGCATATAAGACAAGCAAAACATCTGCCAACATGTGAAAGGGCCCTCAAAATAAAAAGACTTTAAACGGCCTATAAAAATTGGCAGAGGGGGAGGAAGTCGCTTTGTTTCCAACAAGACAGTGAGCAGATGCTTCGGACAATTGTGGGTAAATCAACTGCTGATATATGGGGTCTACTGAATATAGCCACATATAAAGGACAGGCCTCAGTCCAAATAAATTCCATTTCTAAACACAAATGGTGCGAATACTATCAGAGTATGTATCAGTCCCCGCTATATGGCATGGTCTTCTCTACTAAAAGGGATTGCCCCCACATAGTACAATATTCACATGAGGACTTGCTATATTACATCACAAAATTGATCATGTCCCAAGCTATTGGGCCAGATGGCCTGGACAACAAAACATTAAAAGAACATCCGGAAAAATGGGCTGCGATTTTAAGTAAAATCTTTACACAAGTAATCAGGCGAGGCGAAATTCCATCTTCATGGAAGAAATCTATATTGATTCCATTGTTTAAAAAAGGGAGCAGAACGGTCCCGAGTGCATATAGACCAATAGCTCTATTAGATTGTCCGGGGAACATTTCTGCTCGCCTGGTCCTGAGAGACTTCAATGCTTGGCTCTCCGAAAAAAACATAAGAGATCCGTTTCAAACTGGGTTCTTGGCAGGTCTTGGCACCAGTGTTAATCTAATCATACTAAATGCAATCATAGCTAAACATCAACATCTAAAGCAACCACTTTACATTGCATTTGTTGATTTTCGCATCGCTTTTGATGCCGTTTTAAGAGAACTTCTGTTTAGTAAATTGATGTCTCAAGATTGCCCATGGTACATCCTAAAATGGTTGATTGAATACCATACTGAAACATAGATACAAATCCGATTGGATAGAGAGGGCCTGTTGTCTGGTCCAATTATGACATCACGAGGGCTGAAGCAGGGATGTATACTTGCTTCAGCCCTCTAACTTTTTCATATCGGATTTAGGAATGGGGTTTTTGAATTGTATAACCGATTCACCTAAATTGGGCAATCAGGTCATAAAATGGCTGCTTTATACGGATGACCTCCTCTTAATGTCCAAATCACCCATGGGCATGAATAACATGCTCCAAGCCTTGGAAAAGTATGCCCATGACAATCAAATTACAATTAATGTTAAGAAGACCCAAATAATACAATTTGGCAAAAGGAATCATCGTAAATGTACCATGGCTTGGCGTATAGACAATAATAGAGTTGAGGTAGTAAAAAGTTACATCTATCTTGGTGTAAATATTAACAATGATAATCGAGATCTCCCCTATGAAATGAGCTTACAAAGGAAAGTAAACACTAATTTCTCAAGCTCAAATTATAAATGGAAGATTCTGTAAATTCACTATCCAGCCGGTAGTCAGTCAAAATCTCGAAAACAAAATATCGAATACAAAAAGACCGAAAAAAAAAATATCGAAAAAAAAAATATCGAATTTTTTATTTATTTATTTATATATGTTTTTGGGGTCAGGTAAGTAAAAAAAAGGGGTAAAATAAAAAAAAAATGAAAAAAGGGGGGTTGGGGGGGGAACCCCCCCATTTAAAAAAAAAACACATTGAAAAAAAAATTCGATATTTTATTTTTCGGCCTTTTGTATTCGAGATTTTGGTTTTCGAGATTTGTGAATTCGATATTATCACTATGAACCTATCCAGCCATTACTGGTCTTTTACAAACAGAAAGTCTCACCCATTTTACTGTATGGTGCCGAGACAAAAAAAAAGTGAGACCACCGACATTTTGGAACATGCTGGAAGCTAGGTATTGGAGAACTCTGTTGAAGCTGCCCTCTTCTGTGCCAATGCCATTAATAAGACATGAACTTGGCTTGATTTCGTTAAATGCCGGGTATAAATGGAAAGTTTGTGCCTTATACAGAAAATGTTTCAGGAAAAAATGCTAGTGGAATATTGAGAATATGGTCTGATTATATGCATTCATCGACTGACACGTTCATCTAAGGCGCAGGAATTTTTAAGTGCTGCTGATATAACAGAGGAATTGCTCGTACAGAATCCTGATCGTGCTAAAACTAAATTATGGCAAAATGATTGGATCTCCACTAGAGAATCATGTAGTCCATACAAAACATTCATAGCGAATCCATTCATGATAAAAACTTATGGATTAACAGAACAATACCTTTTAAAGTCCCCCAATCCGCGGCATAGCTTAGATCTTCTGCGCCTCAGATTAAATTTATGGAAAACCAGGGAAATCACAACAAGATGGTACCCACAAGAACAAATTAAAAATGTGTCGATTTTGTGGGAAAGCAATAGAAACATTAGACCATATTAGTGAATGCGTTAACTTACTTTCCCTACGCATCAAGTATTTCAAAAGTCTGTTTCATCCCTCAATGTGTATGGATGCTAAGGATTTATGGCAGCATGTTTATCACATTCATTCAAAATCCATTGGATATGCAACAGCAAATGTTTTATCTGTATTGAATTTAGACACTGATGATCTTGATGATATAAATTTGCTCACGTTTAATGTAATTAATGGCCTGGAAGAGAATAGTTTAAATATGTGATTCATGTTTCTGTTTTCTTCTCAATTTCATTTTTTATTCGAATATTAATTGTAATGTAGAAATAAGTTTTATTGTAAAATGAATTATGTTATGTAAGTTCTGTTAAAAGGTTGAAAACTTCAGCCGAATCAATAAAAAAAAAAGAAAAAAAAAAAAAATAGATCTTGGGCACATTTTGCCTGGCTCCCTTTAAAGTCGGCCTGGCCTATGAACTTTGGCTCTACAGTGTAAACTGCCTTTATTCACTTGCTCTAAACTTCTAAAAAGTGCCAGGAACTGTTTTATTCTATGCTCTGCCTTTTCTCTCCCTTTTTCACCTAACTATTGGAGTGCCATCTAGGCTAAGCACTCACATCTGTCTTAACAAATAGTAGTGCTTTAACCCCGACTTGTCGGATAGTTATCAAGGGAGGTGTGTATACTTCACCTGACTGTGTTTAACTTACGTTTCATTGAGAGTGCTAGTGTATTGCTTGAAGTGTGTTTTAAATAAATAACTATACTTTTTATACAAAGCTCTGGTCAGTGTTTGTTTGCCCTACTGTGTTTTAGCCCTATTGTGTATACTCTACATACTGCCCTACTCTTCTTGAGAGAAGTCTAACTGCTCAGCCACAGCTACCAGGTAAATCTGGGTGGTGCAGACTGCTACCAATTGGGTTTACTGCTTACTTCTGTAGTCTTAATCTTTTTGCAGTGTTCCCCAAGGGAACTGCACAAGATTCTGCCTAACAGTGTCGAGGGCGTCGATGGAATCGGCGTCGACGTTGAGCGTGGCACCAACAGCTTCGACACAGTCCTCGAGGGCGGAGCCCCAAGCGGGTCCTTCGACAGCCCGAGCGCCGATGGCTTCCTTGGAGGCGGAGCCTCGAGAGAGTCCCTCGACGACCTCAGCAGCCCAGAAGGCGTCGGTGTCTTCTTCGAAGACCTCACAGGCTCCGACGGTCTCGAGGGCATCGAGGACCGGGACCTGGAACGGGCATGTCTAGAGCGACCATACTTGTCCGACCTCGAAGATGTCCGGTGACCGGAGCTCTGCATCTGGAAAATCGCCATCATCTCCTGCCCAAAGGAATCCCATTCCGCAGGATTGGAATGCTTGTTTGGACAAGCTACTCGCCGATGGGCAGAGTCCTCGGACGAGGACGGGGAAGGCGACCGATGCCGGCGCTTCCGTGAGTGCCTCGAAGAGGCCGAGGAATGGCGGGACCTACTCCTGGACCGAGATCCCCCCCCCCGGACTTACGCCGACGATGCAGAGAGTCGCCCCTCGAATCGTCAGTCGAAAGCCCAGTGGACCGCGACTTCCGGGGCTTGGCCACCTTACCTACAGAAAGCGTCTTACACTCCTGCAAGGCCTTCGATGTAAGCGACTGCCAGTCTACACAGTCATCCATGTCGTGGTCCTCACCGAGGCACCAGAGGCAGGCGTTGTGTGAAAATGTCAACGACATCTTGGACCCGCAGTCCCGACATTTCATAAAACCCGGCCGCGGGGTGGAAAAAGACAAAGACCTCATGGAAATCTTCACAACGAACAGATTCGAAGAACCGAAAGAACAGAACCCAGAAGAACTGAGGTGCGCCGAGATCTCCGAAGCGAACATGTGCGCGGAAAAAACGGAACGGAGGCTACGGGCGTCGTGCGTCCTACTTTTAACATCCAGTGACGTTGGCTCGACTGAGGCCCTCGAGGACAGCAAATCGACCTCATCAACGCAGGACGCAGAAAGATTTTCCGAAGCAGCACAGCTGTGGTGATTACTGTCATAGGTATGGAATACTTCGGAGGACCCAAACCCCTCGAAAGCTTATTAGGAACTACACTTTGTTTCAGTAAGCAAAGCACTTCTCTACCCAGCACCAGAAACCCAGACATTCAGGTACATTTAGCACACCTCTGCTTAAAAGGCCAGGTCTGAAGAATGGTGACAGTTAGGAATTTTGTTTTTTTGACAAGGATACCCCTTCCCTGTAGCGAAGGTTGGGGTTGACAAGAAAAACAGGTGTACCCGATTAAAGTAACAGACTGTAGTTTTCATTCACACTGGGAGGGAGTTTTGTCAATTTTTTGGCGTGTTATTTCGCTAAACGGGGAATTCATTGAATTATTTATCAAAATATACTAAGGGTCTACTTCCATATCCCCCACCTATTAACTAAGGGCAAGGTATTAAAAAAATCAAACAAATCCCCACACTTGTTTCTGTTGAACAAACTACATATATTGGATTTCTTGGTTCCCAGCTTTGTGTACCTTCTGCAGTTCAGTTGCTCTTCTCCTCCAAGTGCATTCATGCCCCTTGCAATCTTCAGGAAGGCAGGCTGTTCAAGTGTTGCTGATTAGTGCCCTCGGAAGAGTTTAGGCAGTTCTCCCCTCTCTGGCTTGTGCATCCACTTTTTAACCTCAAAGCCACACCTCTGAAATATTAAAATGAGGAGGTGCTAGCTTATTAGCCCTGAATGTAACTGGATCTCTACGGTCCTCTCCACCCCAAGGACCAGTCCCCATCTATGTGGGTAGGCCTCTGGAGTTATGTAGTTGAAACGACAGGAGGGATGAATCCACCCACTGCAGCTTATATTTTACAATTTTCACCTAAAAAGTCCCTACATGACAACTTTCTTCATTTTACACATAAACCTAATTTATGGGATGGGAGTTGGTTCATTATGAGCGGCATGATTAGAGAAACCCATATATACATGTATGGGTTTCTCTAATCATGCCGCTCATAATTAACCAACTCCCATCTCGGCAGGAGAATGCAGGAGCGAACATCAATTATTTTGGTTTAAACAAAAATTATAATAGTTATGAATGTGAAATATTCTACACAGATTCCCTATTTATTAAGTCATCACATCCCCGAATCTCTGCTTCATGACATTTTCTGGGGAGTTAAAAATGCATGTTCGGTTCTAACTCTTGCCCACAAGGTCACATTTTGATGGAAGTTGTGGCAACAGCACAGCATTGGGGTAAGCTTTAAAATGATAGTGGAGTTATTATTTTACGACTTACAGTTCCTGAGAAAACCAGCAAAATATGATACTTAACAACTATGGCAAAATAATCACATGCATACTTCAATTTTCACATTACATCTCTTCAAGCCTTAATTAGTGGTCTGGCCACTGGCTTTCGCACCATCGATGTGGTCGCTCTTCTAATGGCCTCCGAGTGAAGCCTGCTTCCATCATCACTAAAGTGATGCTCCCGCCGTCGCCATGCATGAAAAAAGGCAGTAACTGATACCGGAACGTTGGGGCAACAAGGGAGAGCGATCTGAGCCACTAACACAGACTGAATTCAGAGTTCGCAGCAAACAAATTTCAGCGGCACTCACCGCCGAGACTAAATAAGATGGCGGACAGACTGGGGGAGCCCGGCTGCTGCGACCCGACAGAACTTACAGTGGCCCTCCACCGAAGCAATCAAATTACAATGGTCCCTGGCTCGCTAGCTTCTCCCAGCTTCATGGACTCCCTGGTCTGGAGGGCTCATTCTGATCTCCCTATGCCATGAGCGCTGCAAGAAAGAGGCACCACCGTGTGGAACCTCGGAGCCAGATCCCGGCCGTTGCCCCGAACCTGCCCAGACCGCACCCCCCCCCAGATACACAAAACGCCCAGGAACTAGTCACCGGCGGGGCTTCTCTGCCACATACTCGGCCAGCAGCTGTACTTAATTCGGAGCCCGACGACCCAGCTGACAGCACGCTCCTGCTCCTCCTCCTGCACCCAGTTTAGCCAGAAGCCAGCCGAACATCCTAAACCATGCTGAAGGCACAGAATCTCTTGGCTCCCCCCTGCCTGTGGCCTCCACAGGTGCCCCCAGCAAGGGGTCACACGCACTGGAGGAGAGCGGGAATCTCCACCCACCGCAGCTGCCAGGAGCTATATGAACACAGCATCAGCAGTCGCTGCCCACGGAGGACCAGACTTCTACCTCCATAACTTGCCTTGACTTCTGGTCCACTGACGCCGCTCCAGGCCCCATGAAGGAAGCTGCAAGCATTGAGCCCACATTTAGCCCCCACTGCAGTACTCCTGGAGCACTCTCGCGCAAGTTATTCCCCTCCCACTGGGGCTACTGATGATAGGGTGCGCCCGGCTCCGTTAAAGATTGCTCCACACCAACAGAGCTCCTCTGCCGCCAGCTACCCCAGACACCCACAGCTAACAGCTGAGGCCTGCCTACTTGTTAACACTGTCTAGTGGGGCCGGACACCAAACCCACTAAGCAAGTACAGCCCTCACCTTGGGACTGCGGTCGGTGGCCCGCAGCTGCCCCCACACTGGGCTGGGAATTGGGTGACCCTCTCCATAGAAGATAGCGCCAAGAAGCGCCTCAGATCCAAACGCCGCCTCCATTGGAGGGGCTTCGGTGGCACTAGCCCTACTCACCAAGCTCATCTTTCTCCTTTTGAATCTCCCCCTGAAGAGAATCTACCCTGCGGACACAGTCAACGGTCCAGGTCCTGATCTGGGCTTTGATATTTCACCCAGACCCCTTAATTATGCTCTTACGGCACAGGTGGTCCGTTGTGCTGAGGGGATCCTCATGCCTCTCTTCCCTCCAACTGGACATAGGACATCGCCAGAGCCCCTTCATTCCAATCTAACAATTTGAGATCATACAGAAGGCTCCTCGTCGCGCCTTGCGAAAATTTAAACAGCTCACACCCGCCAAGAACTCAGACATAGCCACCATGTTGCCCTCAGCCAACATGGGGAAGAAAGCCGAATCCCCGAAACTCACTCCTCGAAAGGTCCCTGGGGAAAAGGGACAGTTGGCAACTAAGGAGGAAATACAAGCTTTTATGGCTGATATTAAGGCAGAATTTAGATCCTGCATGTCAGAGTTTACCACTGAGCTGTAGCAGACAGTCCACAGAGTCACGGATGCGAAGCAAACGGTAGGTGAGGTAGAGGATCTAACCCAACAACACTCCAGAACTCTCAAATTCAAGCAGGACCACCTTGAAAACAAGGCCTGATGCAATAATCTGCAGATTCGAGGTATTCCCACATCGGTTCACGATAAAGACCTAGCCAAATATGTAGGTGACTTCTTCCTTTCACTGCTGCCACACCGGGATAAGCCTCAACCTATGCTCGACCGCACCCACAGGCTGCACCCTCACAGAGGCATGGAGACAGATCCTCCTCCGGATGTAAAAACGAGGGTCCACTTCTACACCACCAAAGAAGCCATCACAGCGATAAGGCAATCCCAAGACGAACTGACATTCCAGGGCTCCCCGCTGCAAATTTACCAAGATCTGTCCCTCATGACGATACAAAAGAGGAGAGCCCTCAGACCCCTTACGCTCTTCCTCCAAGACCACCAAGTCCGATAACGATGGCTATTCCCGACGGCCTTTCAGTTCTCCCAAAACGGCACCCTCCTGAAGATTAGCCATCTAGAAGAAGCTGCAGCAATTCTGCAGCCTGATTTCCCCCGGGGAAGCAGAGGATGCTTTGACTACGGACACTAAACGTGCGGCTTGAACCAGAAGCGGAAGGTAAAATAATCACCTCCTGCCCTAGTCGAACACAGACGGCTCTGGAACATGTAACCACAACCATATGACTGCGGGCTTCACTCAGCCTATGCCCCACTTCAGGGTCCATGCCACCATTACACCCTTGGAGAGGAAGACAGGCCTATTGGAGGTCCCTGTTAACTGCTACTGTATTGGCCCTGTTGACCAGGGGAATTCCCTGAAAAGAAGAAAGTCGGCTCCCCGCGTTGGTGTCCCAACTTCCCGTTGGAGGTTAATGTTAAAACCCCAGCCACACGATGACCCCACTCTGATCAAACCTCTGGATGATGGCTGACCCCCGCTCTGCCCAACCCCCACTCCCGGGACTCACGGAATCTCAAAACAAGCCCCCTCCGCACCAGCAACTGAAAATCGTCACGCTAAATGTCAGACGGTTGAATTCCCAAGAGCCCCCCGCCCCCACCCCCCAAGAGGAAATCTACGCTACAACTTTTACAAGATTCGGAATCCTCTGTGGTTTTTCTGCAAGAGACTCACTTAATCCCAGTGGATTTTTACCTGCCTCTGCAGTACATGTTTCCCATTGCAATTCCTAGCCTCCAATGGCACTAAGAAAGGGAGCACTGCGATTCTCTTCGCAAGGTGGGTTAGACCACAAATTCTGGAGACTCTGCGTTGCCAAGAGGGCCGCTTTATGGCAGCCAAATGCCTTATTCTTGGACAGCTTTACTCCCTCAGCTCAGTTTATGCGCCAAACAGGAAGGGGTTCTATAGAGACTTGGAAGAATCTCTCCTCCCATTCATCGAGTACCAAACCATCATCTGAGACTTCAACAGGGTCCCCGACCCACTTAAGGACAGATCGCATCTTCCATCCCACAAGGACTCTAGACTGGCGGCAGGCCTTCTCCACCTATTCTGGGCCCTGGATGTGGTGGACATATGGGGAGTGATCTATCCTGATGAAAAGGACTACTCCTGCTACTCCTATGCGCACAGAACTTTCACCCAGATCGACCTCCTGCTGGCCTCCCCCCAAATCTTGGCCTTCACAGATTACATCATTGGCCCTCACAGATTACATCACTGGCCCCAGGGTGCTCTCCGATCATGCCCCAGTGGCCCGGACGCTTCAGCCCCCCGACCCCGACATCCCCACCGCACTCCCAATGCCGGTGGAATTTATATGACCCCCGTCCTAAACAATATGTCACTGAGAGACTCTATTGCTAGACGATCAAGAATTTCTTCAGGGAAAACCTGAACAAAGACACGTCCCCAGCTAACACCTGGGATGCTATGAAAGTCTTTTTTGCGAGGTGAACTGATTGCCCAGGGAGCAGCCTTTCACAAACGCAGGTGGCAAACACTCATGGACCTGGAAAACGAGGACCGCGAAGCTGAGGCCGTCCATAAACACAAAGGCTGGTCCCCAAAATCCCAAAGGCCCTACAGGCTGCTCGAAAAAAGGCTGGAGGCACACTATGCGGAGGATACTGCGCAACTCCTAGCTAAAACTAAGCAAGGGTACTATGCCAAGAGCAATAAGGCAAACAAACTATCAGTGGATAATCTTGCCAAGGCAAGGCAACGGAACACTATCCCGGGCCTACGCCACCCCCAAGGAAGAGTCCAATTTGCAGAACAGGACAAACTCCAATTAGCGGTAGCCCACCTCTCGGAAATAATGTCGGCATCTCAGAGAAACCAAGAACAACAACAGGACTACCTGCAGGGTGCAATGCTTCCTTTCCTCAAGACCTCTGTGAGGGGGAGCCTTGAGACCCCCATCCCAGGTGAGGAGGTTGATGCAGCCATTAAGAGTCTCAAACCCAGAACCCCGGGTCCTTACGGATACACAACACGGTTTTATAAAATGTTCCGCCCCCAATTTATAGCTCCCCTGACAACACTATTCAATTCTTTTGCTACTTCGGGAACCATTACCCCCTCCATGCAGGAATCAATCCCAGTCCTCATCCTCAAACCGGGAAAAGACCCCAGGGATAATAACTCATAGGCCAATCTCACTACCAAACCTTGATGCTAACATATACTCTAAAATTATACTATAATAGTATAATACTTCCGGACATTATAGATCCAGACCAGACGGGATTTATACTACACGGATCGACTGGGGACAATATTCGTAGGTTCCTGAACCTAATAGACATCGCGAATCAGGATTTGCGGAAACTTGCTTTGCTGGCCCTACACGCAACCAAGGCATTTGACAAAGTGGACTGGGCATTCCTGCGACTCCCTCTCAAATCCTTCCACTTTGAACCAACCTTCCAAAAACTGGTGCTAGCCAACTACCAGTCCCCAAAGGCCCTTCTTAGAGTCAATGGCCTATCTGACCCGATCCCTCGGACCTGTGGAACTAGAAAGGGATTCCCCCCACCCCCCCCCCCCGTCTCCTTTTTGCCCTGGCCATGGAACCCCTCGCCCAACGAATCCGCCTAAACTAACATAAGATCGCACTTTATGCCGATACCGTGCTATTATCCATTACAGATATCTTCGACTTGTTGAAGCCAGCCCTGGCTGAGATTCATAGGTTTGGGAGGGCAGCAGGCTTTACCATCAGCTTCGGGAAATCAGTGGCCCTGGGGATTAGGTTGAGGCCAGGGTAGCAGGAATCCCTGGAAATGCTATGCCCAATTCAATGGAGTGAGAAGGCCATTCCCCATCTTGGGGTCCAGATTGCTGCCCGCCTGGGAGACGTCTACCAGGTGAACTTCCCCCCCACTTTTCAAAGAGCTGGAGAGGGACCTTAACCGCTGGCTCTCACAGGAGATTTCACTTCTTGGCCGTATAACCACCTGCAAAATGAACCTCCTTCCATGGTTTCTCTGCGCTTGCTCATCCCTGCCCACCACAATCCCTCTGCTCCCGCTGCGACGCCTGCAGAGAACGGTTTTGGTTCATTTTGAGGGGCATGAAATCACAAATCCCCCAAAGGACCATGGTGGGTAGTTCTAGACTGGGAGGGCTGGGGGTACCTGACCTCCGGAAGTACCAGGTAGCAGCACAGCTAGCACACATTCAGGCTTGGATCATTACCTCTGGGTGCCCTAAATGGGTAGAGACTGAGCAGTCACGCCTGCCTCTTCCCTTGTGTTTTCTCCCACATATCGCCCGCTCCCTGCGCCGAACTTGGCCGGGAACTCGGTCCTCCACTAAACAGACCTTGAAAACATGGGACTGGGCCCTGAAACATAAGTGCATCCCGAGGGGTCTGGGCCCCTCCTTCCCCGTTTTTCATAACCCGGCCTTCACTCCGGGATCCTGCCCCTCGAATTTTAGGAACTGGATTATGGGAGGTCTTGAATCCCTGGGCCAACTTTTTGAGGAAGGCTAGCCAGGCTCTTTTGGGTGAAGCAAAACAGCCTTTCAAATGGCTGAAACAGATGTTTGCCTACACGCAACTCTGACACTGGTGCTCCCATCCGTTGACTGGATCAGCAGCGCAATGCACCCTCAGTTCCCCCAAACACACCGTAAAAGACCTACCATCACGAAGGAAAATCTCTACTCTCTATAAGTAACTGCAAGAAGACACGCTCACTGCTAGGCCCCCATATATGTCACAGTGGGAGGTGGACCTGGGGCACCCCATAGAGGACCAGACCTGGGTAGACATCTAGTGGAGAACGCACACTTCCTCTTTTTGCATTACCAACCGGGAGTGCGCCCAAAATTTGCTCCTACGTTGGCGCCGTTTTGGACACCCAGGGTCCTACTTCCACATGTGGTGGACATGTCCAGTGGTGAACAAGTTCTGGTCCAAATGCGTGGCTACAATAAAAGACACTCGGGCAGTGATGCCCCTGGAGCCTGAATCCATCCTCTTGGGAGCCCAGATCCCGGGCACCTACCCGCGAACCGGCAGGACAGCTGCCCTCCCGACAACTCTTGCTGGCCGCAAAGATCATGGTGGCGTGCATTTAGAAGTCTGCCGAAGGCCCCCTGATGACTCTTTGGGATATTCTGATAGCGGAGAAAATCACTGCAGCCAAGGCTGACCTCCTTCATCGCTTTTCGAACTTTTGGGCACCTTTCCTAGACTATGACCAGCACTTCCCGGCGCTAACCCACAAATGTGACTGGTTGCAAGGGCCCTTCAGTCAGATTGCGAACGGCTGGTGCCGACCCGTGTCCAAACGGACCCTGACAAGGAGAGGGGGCGAGGGGGAGGAGTACAAGAATTGCTCGTTATCTGAACTGGAGGTAATGCTTTGTCTTATGTCTGATGTTATTGTCATCTGTGTGCTGGTTTAAAATAAACAAGTTTAAAAAAAAAAGAAAAAAAGTCTTGCAAGGTCATTGATCAGGCCTTGGTTCTGCTCATCTTGAAGAGCATAGCAGATGGCCCCACTGTAATGCTCACTGAACATTCCCCTGGGAACAAGCCTGTGATCAGTATCTCGGAGCGGACCAAAAATCAAATATAAATACATATATTTTTAAGAGCTCAACCCATGGCAATCTTTCGGCTGACCTAGCACACCAATAAATTGTGGTCATGCATGAATATTGCGCTTCTGGCCCTGTCTTTCAGATGGAAAGCCTGAGAAGAGCATGTGATGGAGAAGGTGATTTTATATATATTTTTTACTTTCAGGGGAAGAGCCTTTACACTCACACAAGCCTGCTGTGCTCCAAATAACAAATACGTCCATGACGCATTTACTCTTCATGTGAGGCCTTTTAATATCTTGCATGATGCCGTTACTGGTTCATGTTCGAATCATGATATTTTTCTTTTGGCAAGTGACATTTTAACTCAATGGGTATTTTATTTCAGCAGCAAAATGCACCCACTTCCATGATCACAGTTTATGTGCTTGCAAATGCCATGCTTTCCATGTAGAATAAGCCTTTCATTTTCCTTGGCTTGATCATTCACATGCAAGGTCCAAATGCAGCTTCCTTCTTTTTGGGCCAAATATATCCCACAATATAAAAGTGCAGTCTCAAGAGAAGCTTCAACCAGGCATATGAAATGCTACTTGGACATGGAGTAGAGTAACAGGACATAATATGTGAGTATCTGGGCTTGTTCAGGTATTACCACAGGATGCTTAATAGTTTACCTGTTGGCTCCAGACAGGAAAAGGACTCGTCTAGCCTAGAACCTGGACATATAACAGAACAGGTGTGTTTGTAGAGTGCAATGTTACTCTACAGCGTTGTCTCCGCATTGTAGCCAGACAACAAAAACAATTCAACAGTTCTCATTTTAAGATTTCAGAAGGATGAACGGCTGATTAGACATGCCTGGATAAAAACCAGGAAATCAAATATAGGTCCCTTTAGGGGGATGCTGAGACACATTTACCCCCAGAAGAGAGGGCATTCTCCGGCCGAGTGGGGACCGAAGATATCTGAAGAGCAGGGGACACTTTAACGGCATGGGATACCAAATGTGATATAAAAAGCAGAGCACCTGAAGTGTAATATCTGCACCTTTAACAGTGGAGCTTCCCCGTGCCCATGTCACTGCGCATGTTGATTTATTTGAAGTATTTGTATGGAGCAAACCATGATGCCAGACAGCATACCTGTGCAGGAAGGACATGATGAGAGGAGGGACAGAAGAGTACGGAAAGGCAACGGCGGACCCCCTGCCCGCTGATTGATGTAAATTATGCAAATACAATAAAGAGTGTTTATCCAACTGAGATGGTCTGTGTAACATTCTTTTGACCTCCACAGTGGTGACAAGTTCATTGAGGTCCCACACAGCACACGTACAACTGGTTGCATCAGCACCCAAATCTCATTGGCGCAACATGGGTCTGAGGACCAAGTCCACCTGAAAGTAATTTTCAGTACAGCATGATGCAAGGCATAGAATAAGTAGTGTTGCATAGCAATTTGCTGTACAATTATGTAGGTTTGTTAAGGAAATGGACATTTGTGTAGCACAGCTAGCCATTTAAATAACTCTGTTCAATGAAAGTACAGTTCACCCTGCATTCCTCCCTTGCCCTCAGGGCTCTCTACCCACTTTTCACTTCAACTTCAAAAAAGATAATGGAGAGAAAGTGCAGCAGTAATCCTCTCCTCCCCTCGTAAAAGTGTCAAAGGCCTGTGTGGGAGTGCTAGGCAAGGAAAGTTTTTTTTTAAACAATTACAAACAGGATGATACTTTCATAAAGCTAACTATATTCTGTTCGACAAAAACCAGTATGTATTAACTTTCTTTTTTTTCTTTTTTTAAAGACAGTCCTATAATTCCATTCCTCAGAATTTAGGTTGTTATATAATGCATAATTACAGTATTGCTACTGTAAAACACTGCATTGTCTCCATCTTTATCAGTAAAGTTTAGGTTAGTGTATCTAAAGCTCATAGCGTCAACTATTCTTCATTTTGTGGAGGAAGCTTCTCCCCTGGCAAAATGCGTTTTGTGTCAAAACTATTTGTGACCTGCTGTTTACATGCATCGGTACGAACTGAACCTAAACTCCTTGACATCCTAACTTATCACCCTGGTGATTTATACAAGCTAGCATGAAAGTGAAATGGCAGAACACTACAATATTGCACTTAGTTTGCCCAGTTATCTGCCTTCTATGTCATTCTCTCTGCTTAGTCTCTTACTTACTTTTCCTCTTCTATAATGAAAGCCAACTAAATGTTTAGTGATCAATAGTTCCATCCAGTCTGTACACCTGTAGTTAGTCACCTGAGTTTGCTCTGCTCCACTATTAGAATTGCATTATATATTAGTACCTAGGGGAGACAGCTGGACAATCCAAAAGCCGGAATGCAAGTGCAAGTAGCCGCCTGCATTTCATGTCAACCCAAGCGTTCATCCTGTCCATGGATGCGGTGCTGTAGGCCGAGTTTCCACTGGAGTGCCACATCTTGGCCAACCTCACCCCTGCGCCTGCCCACTCACCTGCACACCACCTAGTTCACCTCCAAGCCCTGGAAATAGTAATTTCCATTTGCAGACATTTGTGTAATTTCTGTTTAAAGGAAAGCATGAATTGCAAAAGCTGGTTCCATTAAAAACGAACACAAAAAAGTATTGTTACCCTATATGGTGGTTCAGAGTGCCAATAGTGATAAATACTGCTTTCATCTGTGCGCAAGGCTGGAATCTCGCTGGCTCGTGCTGGAGGGCAGTTGGAGCCTCTGCTCTCCCCCGAAAGAAGTATTTAATGCTATGTTGAAAAACGTTGATCTCAATGACAGGCAAGGGCCATCTTGCCCACCTGAAGTTGACAATTAACCTGCCTGTCAACACCATACTACATACTTAGTCTCAGGCTATGACTTTCCTTTAACTTTGAACTTTTTGATACATGAAACATCTGAACTTCTCCTTGCAGGGCAAATGATGGATCAAGCCTACAAAGTATGGGGAACTCTCCTGTGCCACAACGACTGCACCCAACTGCACAGAAGACTTATATCTATTTGTGTCCATCCATGTATCTAACCTTTACATTTTACAGACCCGGACCTCACTAATGGCCTACTTCAGCGGTACACAAAAATGCAGTATTGTTGCTAATTTTATGTCTTGGGTACCAATAACTTCTGATGACCTTGCCAATTAAATAGATTTCTTTACTAATTGAGACCATTTTAAATAGCAAACTCTGCTAATCAATTTTTGAAAACTAGATCACACCTTGCAAGGGGAAACTCCGTCGACAAAGATTCCGGTCTTCCGAAACTTCCCAATCCCCAACGTCGTTGCCCAATTCTCAACATATTTGGAGGATATTGATGGTTTGGAAATTTCCCCAGGACCTGAAATAATGTCTGCACTACTACACAATGTCCTGGGTACTGAAAGTCAGGCATTTTACGCTTACTGAGCCAACCAAGAACCCAGCACGTTCTGCTTTCGATCAGGTATTCTTTAAAGTAAAGGCACGTCTGGAGATCAGATTCGGTAAGGTACCCAACATTGCAAGACAATCTACACACTACTGCAATCCTTTCAGAGTCCACTGATGACTGTCACTGCTTTGAAGGAACCAGAGAGAATGTGTGCCATTGGGAAAATGGCAAATCAACTACCAACTCGTAGTGTATTGCTATGACTGCAAACAGGCATGTAGTAAGCGCTGTGGATGGGGAAAAAGATCAGGTTGATGTCCCTTCAATCCTAGGCGAAAGGAAATACATGGGAGTGTTTCCGTTGTGGCATTTGAAATCACTTGGGCAACCACCGAACATGCCCAGGCACATACAGAGGGCGCATAGATTGAAAGAAGATGGGACACATCGCAGCAATGTGCAACTTCAAGCTGAACTGCGCCGTAGCCGGAGTACTGGATGATTCAGACACAGAAAAACCAATTGAACAATTAGAAACCAGGTTCTGGCTCATCATGAACACACTTCATCCCAACAGAAATCGTCAGACGGCGTAGCAACAACACTTACAAACTCTGGCACGGTTCCAATGAAAATAAGTACTTTCACTGTTTCCGAGATACAAAAACAAATTGTACAAGCTGGATATAGTTCCGGGTGCCTATGCTTTGGAGGTCACAAAATGAAAGTACTGAGATACTGATTAAGTAAAATACTCCAGGCAGATCCACTGCAGTAAAGGAGCATGGATCGGATAAAGGACCAAGAGTACCCAGCTCGCTCCATGCCGTAAGGTACGCAGCCCACAGCGGCAAAGAGCCCCAATATAATCTCGGCAGGGTAGAGGTCCGACACCATTTCTTCCAACATTCTGTGTGCTCTGGGTCGCGCCATTAGAGCGCCTTCACTACTAACGGCCATCTACACGATGACAAAGGGCAACCCTTCCATAACTTTAGGGGAAATACCATAAACTGGATCGTAGCTAAGGACCTCTGACACACATGGATAGTATAAGCCAGTCCATCTGTCGCTACACGAATCTCTGGCATTGTAACCACGCACATTGACAGTTATTGTATTTTGTCTGCACCCGCATTGCATTCTCCTGTGCATTGTTATTGTACCATCATGTATATATTCTCTATTCTTATTATGTATAAACTAATTGTAACATTTATAACTCATGCCTAAAGTATACTTGTATCCTTGTGCAAAGGCGCCCAGATTCCTTCAAGTTTGGCACGCAATACAAATCAATAAACAAACCCCCATTACAAACAGGGGAAAACGGACACCTTTAATAAGCAGGCCCCTAAAGCCAGGTCACAAGGTGGCCATGCTGCTGATAATACGGACTATCCACACAAGTCCTCTTAGCATGCAAACTGGCTTTGCATCTGTGAAAAGCAAACCGAATGATGTTACAGCAAACAAACACCCTGTGCACCAAATTAGACAAAGAAGGAACAAAAACAGCAGTAGGCGACCTAAGCACCATGAAGGTGGAACTTGCAAGGAGGTCTACCGAGTTAAAGCACAGTTTGTGAAATGGGACGACTTGGAGTCCTGATCCTGCCGTTACACCATCCACATAATAGAGTCTCCTAAAACACTGCACTATTAAAATGAAGAACTTCATCGAAAAGCTACTCCTAGAAGTGCTGGCAGGCACGTCCCTCTCGCCACATTTGCGGTTTGACTAGTGCACAGCGCCCTTGTACCCAAGCCCAAACCTGGCTTGCTTCAGAGACTGATAGTGGCCCAAATCTTCAACTATAGGGATTGTGACAAAATAAGGGAACAAACCAGAGAGAAAGGCGCTGAGATATGAATCCAACAGAATTTAAATATACACAGGCTTCTCAGCATCCATGCAGGCAGGAAGACTTTTGCAAGACAGATCGGTCACATATGGGATGCTCTTGCCGGCAAAGTTGAGATTTCAAGGAAAAAAAATGTTCTTCTCACTCCCAGAAGAACCCACTAACTTCATAGAATCCAACTTCCCCCTGCCTAACAGTGGCAGTAATGGCCTGGCCCGCTAAGTGCATTTCACCTACAAACTAATCACTACAACTGCTATTCAGCAAAAGACATCACAGGGTGTCTCCTCCCACCACAGCCAATCCCCACTCTCACTAGGGTTCAAATGGCCAAGTTCCCTGGACAGCCAAGCATAGCGAACCTCATCAATATAGCCCTTGCCTCCATCCAGCACCCACGGACCACATGCACATGCTCGCGCCCGCTCATGTTGATCAATGCTCGCTCAGCAGTCGCTCACGCTGCAGAGATTGCGGACCTCATCTCATACAACACCCCTGATGGCCTGTTCATCACTGAAACATGGTTTATCCCATCCTCCCCACATGTTTTCAATGTCCTCCTATCCCAAGGCTACCGCAATCAACATCTCGAACGGCCAGGAGGCGGAGTGGAAATCATCCACACGAGCAATTGGCCACGCTCCATCGTCCCCTCTACTATTACAAGCTCATTTGAATCACTCGCCTGCCGGTTCCCTCTATCGCACAAGGAATCTATCACCTTGCACCTCATCTACAGACCCCCTGAAAGGAGTGACGGACATCTCAAACTTCTTTCCTCTGCCAAATGAGCACATTCTAGTAATATCTTTCTTGGTCATTTTAACGTCAGAGTCACAGGCTGACAACCACACTCTAATTACGCTTTTCGCACTGACCGCTTCCATGGACCTTAAGCAAATTGTACTCTCCACCACGCATAACAAAGGCAACACCCTAGAGTCTTCACATCATCCCCCTGCATCACGTTTGCAGACACTATGCCACTTGACTGGTTGGACGACACTGCCACCCAATTATCAGTCACCCACTGGACTACGGCTCACAAATGTCAGGCTAAACACCAGTTCACTCAACACTGCTCATTCAAAACTTTCCCCACCACAGGTAATACCTCAGCTCTCCTGGAGTTATTCAGCAACTCCGCTATGAAACTGGTGGACACTCATGCCCCCGAAAATTCAGCTGGCCAAAGACCAAATCATCCGTCCCAGGGTGCACTCCCCAAGCTAGCCTCCAACAAATACTCAGAGCACTAGAGAAATGGTGGTGCAATAAACATAACTCGGGAGACCTCACCAACCTCAAATCGCTCTGCGCAAACCGTAGCATTCCAATTACTGAGGCCAAAGCTGGTTACTACCACTGTAGCAGCCTCCAACAGAAGCAAAGCGCTCTTCAAAGTACTAAAGCATTGTACCTAACCCTCAACCGACCCAGAGATATCAGTAACTCAGGAAAAATGAGATGGAATGAGCACATTTATTATTGAAAGAAATTGTCAAAATCCAAGAGACAATCGACTCAACCTCTCACAGCATTAGCATCCTCTGCACGCACACTGTCCCTCTGGACCAAATTCTCTCATCCCACCCTGCCCGGATCTCCTATAAACGATTGCCTCCCTCAAACCTACTTCTGACACTGAATATATAATTCTGGCCTCCATCATTAAATAACGGACCGTCCTGGCGCTCAATGCGCTCCTCAGCATCAACGCCTCCTTTGCAGAAGGACACCCTAAAAACTGATCTAATATGTCCTCCTTTGAGAAAAACCAACCTTAGATCCAGATGACCTACCCAACTACCGTTTATTGGCAAAATCTTGGAAAAAGTAGTTGCTACAAAACTACTCGCCATAATTGAACAACTCCACCTCCTAAATGACCATCAGTGAGACAGCCACCATCAAGGTGGTGGATAATGCCCTCCAAATCATGCCTCCTCGTCCTCCTTGACCTCTCGTCTCAGACTACTGTATCCCGCTCTCCCTCCTTGTTGGCAGGATGGGATTATCTGTTACTGTTCTGAATTGGTTTACCTCCTGCCTCTCAGACAGACACCAGGCTGTAAAAATGAACTTGTTGCATTTTAACCGACTCCAGGTTTCCTGCAGAAACCCCGAGGGCAGCATCCTCTCACCAATCTTTTTAAACCTTTACATGGAGCCTTTGGGCACTCTCCTCAACGATCTCAATATAGCCATCCACCAATACATGGACAATACTCTGTTGTACATGAGATCAAATAGAGCGCAGAACAAAATTTGGCTCTGCGATTACCTAGCTATCATCATCCAGTACTGGATGTTGACTGCCTACCTCAAAGTAAACCCATCCAAAACGGAATTCGTCCTCATCAGTATGCCCGCTAAAAAATAACTTGTCCAACGATGGCTCAACCATAATGTGCCTACAAGGATTTCATCCAAAATTTTCAGACTCAGCAAAATCCTTAGGCTTCAACATTGACAGCAGCCTGCCCTTCCAGAAACACAAAGCCAAGAAGGGCCAAATAGCCTGGCTCAGAATCTCTACCTTTCGAAATCTCAAACCCTTCCACCTACCGCAGGGCTTCCGGACCAGAGTGGTGGCCCTTGTAGTCGCGCACATCGATAGGGGGAAATGCTTTCCTGAAAGGGCTCCCGGTTGCTCAATTGGCTCTCCTAAAAGCAGTCCACCACGCGGCAGCACACCTTATTACAAGAGCATGGAAATTTGACCGAATTACTCCCATGCTCTGCAAACTACATTGGCTTATACTGCAAGCAAGAATACTGTTCAAGACTGCATGTTTGATCTTTGCCCGCACAATTCTCCAATTTCACAAATCTCTCAAAACATGAGCTTTCAATAACATCTGACAAAGCACCAATTCCAATGGACGCACATACTGACGCACAGACCTCACAGCATTGCTCTACTGTTAAAAGATGGCAGCCCAAATGCTCGCTGCCCACACTGTACAGCGCTACACTGCCTTTGAGCTAGGTCTGTGCTTTAAAAAAATGAAAATAAAAAAATGGCTGCGTCAACATTAACGTAGATGTCATTGAGTAGGGAGGACTAGCAGCAAATCTCAGCTATGCTCATAATGAACCTGCTACATTTATGATGGTTTGAACCTCAATGCTACACCCCTCAGGGCACCAAAGTGGATCTGACAAATGCAAGAACCTCTATGTCACAGGCGGCGGCACCTGGCCGGAGCAAACATTGCTACCCCATACAAGATTGACAGGTTTGCTTATAGTTTGTGTTGGGATTGTCATACTCTCCCTATACGCTGATGTGATATTACTCGATATCAGGGAATCCCACATCAATATGTACCCAGTACTGAATGATGTGAAAGTATGGTATGTTTCTCCGGACTATAGATCAACCAGTCTAAATACATAATCTTTCCACTCACAGATATCCCGACACTCACGCCTGCAGTGCGTTTACACATATGGATAACCAGTACTCAGCAGTTGATGTTTAGAAAGAACTAAGTCCTGTACAATGATCTACTGAACACCAAATTTAAGAGGTGCAAGCGCATACCCATGTCCGCAGCCGGACAGGTCATGCCAATAATGATCATTAGATCTAAATTGCTATATCTATTCCAAAACATCCTCATCTGGCCAGTGAAAATATACTTCTGCACAAGCTCACAATTTCTTTGACACTCTGAAGCACTGTGGAAAGAATGGCGATATTTTACCAGAACCAATGAAGAGGGAGGGTTTAAAGCGCCCGACATGGAACTCTTTTGGATAGCGGCAAACACACAGCAAGCATCCTATTGAATTTGATCGACTCAACCCGCACCCCATTGGTCTGCACCGAAACCCTACCTTGTCATACATCGTACACTTCCAGGGCTGCCGGCATAGTGGCTACGCTATACACCCTAATACAAGCTGCTATGCCAACAATCTCGTAAAAACGGTGGAGGGAGAGGATGACTTGGGATTTAATGTTTCTAACAACGTTTGGCACGATATGTGCAGACCGACGGGTAGTGTGTCCCTCTCCTGATTCCACATATTGCAATTCAAAGTACTACACAGACTGCACTACACGAGAGCCACAATGAAGGGCATTAATGAAGATAATAGTGGTACCTGCCCCAGATGCAACACTGCGTTAACAGATTATATCCACGTGGTCTGGGCTTGCCCCGAGCTACATGCTTTCTGGAGAGGGCATGCAACAAACTTGCAGAAATACTAGAAGAGGCAATTGTACCACTTCCACAGATATGTCTTTTTGGCCTAGCCTTAGTCAGACAGAGATGTGTGAACCTGTGATGTTACTAAGCAAAGCAGCGCATATTTAAAAACGGGACTCGCAGTTAGCGTTGAGCCACCTGGCACAGGTGATGACCGCACCACTACAAGACCAGAGTGAGCAGCAAGAATACCTGTGGAAAGCATCTCTCCCCCGGTTGCAAGACTCAACTCGAGATAACCTGGACGCCCCAATCTCAGGTGAGGAGGTCGAGGAGGCCATTAAATCTCTCAAATCCCCGAGCCCCTGGACCCGATGGATATTCCACCATATTTTACAAGATCTTTAGGCCTCAACTGATCACTCCCTTGGTAGCGCTCTTTAACTTCTTTAGGGAAACGGGCTCTGTAATCCCCTCCATGCAAGAATCAATCACTGTCCTCTTACCCAAACCAGGGGGGGGGGAACCTGAGGAACCCTGCTCTTGCAGACCAATTGCCCTGCTGAACATAGACGCCAACATCTATTCCAAGATTCTTGCCACCAGTCTATCCCACATCTTGCCTGAGTTAATTCACCCGATCCAACTGGTTTTATTAAGAACAGATCTGGTGGCGAGAACATACGCAGAGCTCTAAACCTGGTGGGCCTTGCTTCCCAGGACTCCCAGGGACTAGTATTGATGGCCCCAGACGCTACTAAAGTGTTTGATAAGGGGGACTGGGCTTTTATGGGGCTCACGTTGGAAGCCTTCTAGTTTGGACCGGCGTTCCAAGCCATGGTCCTGGCCAACTATAAGTCACCGAAAACCCTCCTCAGGATCAATAGCACCCTCTCCAACCCAATCCCCTAACCTGTGGAACCAGGCAAGGATGCCTGCTTATCTCCGCTCTTATTTGCGCTAATCATGGAACCTTTCGCCCAAAATAATTTAAAAAATAATCAGACTGAATAACCATATCAAGGGCCTCCAGGTTGGCCCGTCACAACATAAAATTGCTCTATATGCGGACGATATCCTGCTCACCATCACAGAGCCCTATGCCTCACTGCCGCATGCCCTCTATGAAATAAACCGCTACGGAAGAGTTACCGGCTTCTCCATCAATTTCGACAAGTCTGGGGCTCTGGGGATAGGAATATCCACAGACGAAAGGGAATCCTTGATCCCGAAATGTCAAATTCAATGGAAAACTAAGGCTATCCCCTATTTAGGAATCCAAGTTCCTGCAAACCCGAGGGAAACTTATAATGTAAATTTACCCCCGCTCTTTAAAGACCTGGAAGACAGCCTGAATCGCTGGCCATCCCAAGAAATTTCACTGACGAGACGTATCACCACCTGCAAAATGAATCTCCTCCCCAGATTCTAGTACGCTTGCTCATCCCTTCCTGTCGCAATTCCGGCGCCTGCCCACCGCGATCTACAGAAGAAAATGCTTTGATTTATCTGGAGAGGGAAAAAGGCTAGGATCCCCTAAAAAACGATGTTAGGTAACCCAAGACTAGGCGGCCTGGGTGTCCCTGATCTACAGGGACATCAGGTGGCAGCACAACTGGCGCACACCCAGGCATGGCAGGTATACACTAACTGCCCCAGATGGGTGGAACTGGAATAATCACGCCTACCTCTCCCCCTGCGCTTTCTCCCACATATCCCAATCCCTCTGTGGCGACGATGGGAGGGTCTGCTATCTTCCACAAAGCACACCATAGACATTTGGGACAGGGCCGTGAAGCGGAAAGGGATCCCGAACAGGACCGAGTCCCTCATCCCCGGTGTTTCTTAACCCGGCATTCTCACCTTGGGCAATCCCTCAGAACTTCAAAACTTGGATTGAAGGGGCCCTTGAGAGGCTGGGCCAGCTTTGAGGGAGGACTGCCCTGCACCTTTGAACAATGTAAGGAGACCTTCCGGCTCAAGGAAAGAGACAGATTCTCCTATATTCTGCTCCGTCACTGGTGCTCTGACCCCCAAACCCTCCAAGCAGCAACGCGCACCCCTACGGCCTTCAAAGTGACTCTTAAAGACCACCTGGCTCGAGGCAAGATCTCCACCCTATAGAGTCGCTTCCAGGGAGACTTCCACGCCTCAAAAACGCTATGTATGGCACAAATGGAGGTGGACCTAGGCCACCCCATGGAGGACCAAACTTGGGTGGACAAATGGACCTGCTCTCACTCATCATCCACCTGCGTCACGAACAGGGAATGTGCCTATAAAATTTTACTGCGCTGGTACCATCCTCCCCTTCGACTTCGCCATATGAACCGGGCACTTGACCCTGCTTGTTGGAGACAGTGTGGCCCCACTGGGTTCCTTTTCCCACATGTGGTGGAAATGCCTGAAGGCCCAACAATTTTGGAAACTATGCCTAGCCACTATCAAAGAGATCACCCAGACAGCACTCCCACTAGAGCCCGAGCCAGTTTTCCTGGGCGCCCCGATCCCAGGGACCTATCCACGGTCCGGAGGCAAGCCCAAGCTGCTGACCTAGTGCCTTCTAGCAGGAAGAATAGTAGACGCCCGCTCCTGGACATCGCTGACGGCCCCCTCATGTCCCTCTGGTGGGTGAAAATATGGGACGTACTAATTGCAGAGAAAGTAACAGCGGCCAGAGCAGGTTTCCTTCACCGTTTCCAGAACATTTGGGCCCCATTACTAGACTACGACCAGAAATTCCTGCCCTTGAACTACAAGCCTCAAATGGCCAGAAGGGTCCTGGATACATGGGACACACCTTAGGAGGGAGGGTGGCGCGAGGCAGGAGCGGAAAACTGAACCCTCTGAAACTCTGGCCAGCAACCATAGGGGGGGGGGAGAGATGGAGGGGAAGAGATGGTATTTCAATATGATGTATAATACTCGTTGATAAAAAGCTTTACTGTTACCACCCTGCCTTGATTTAAAATAAACATTTGAAAAAAAAAAATAACACAGGACTCACAGATCACCCACTACAGTGGAAAAATGGCTCACGGGTGCGACATGGGCGAATGAAGAACTGTAAGCTGATATGATGCAGAGGACATCCAGGCCAGAGGATATATGGGTACATTTCAAGCACCACTTATTAAAAAAGCCGACTGTTGGAGACGTGGACCCACCGTGCTCAACCTGAATGCCGAAATGTACCCTAGAATCACTACTTGAACTGACAGATGTTCCAATTTGACTAACTGTGGCATATGTGTATGTGCAGAACTGAATAATGCGATCGATACAGCAGCGCATGTCTCCTGGTCTTGCTAAAGTGTTCCATGTTTTTCGGTTTTATTTTTCTTAATGCTGCACAAAATGTACGGAACATTGTTCAGCCAACTGAATAAATAAATGTTGTAGTAAAAATAATTTCAAGAAAATCCAAGATGGCCACCGAAAAGATAGGACATGCTGGCGATCGCTCTGCCCGAATTGAAGAGACCAAAACAGGATAGTGACCAGAGAGGTCCCCCTCGAGCTGAATGGACGGCGGAGAAAGTCCTCATCAACCCCTTATCCCAACAGTGACCAGCGGCTGCAGAAAGACAGTACACAGTGCGAGTGGTATGGGGCGAGACCCGCCCTAACAATATTGCCAGCCAACGGCCTCCGCTGGAGAACCCATATGCAGGCCGCTCTCCTAGCCACGGGCCGTGATTGTGGCAAGCCGGGATCAGGTCTGCCGAAACAAGGGAGAAGATTGCAGAGGCAGGGGTTCAGAGGGGACAATGGTGATCCATGTGCAGTGGGGAAGAGGAACTGTTGTAGCATAGCCGCAGGAGGCAATCTCCAGTTTCAGGGATCTGAAAGCTGAGACTCCTGCCTGGAAACAGGTTAAGTTTCACTTGCATTTGCAGGTCAAGCGCACGCTACATCCCAAAGCGCTGAGCCAACAAACTGACATTTCAAAATTTCACGGCACCCCAAGGGGGCCATAAACAGTGACAGTTGGAATGCCAAAGGGGAAAGGGATATTCACCAAATACAACGCAGGACAAGTACTATTGGAAAGTACAGTAAATCCGTGGAGGGCCAGTTATAAAGGCACCTACATTTCCTCGCAGAGATAGGGCTAATGTATGGCGTACCAAAGGGTAGCTTGCACCCACAGAAAGTAATAAATCTACAGCTAAAAATAAAAGACTTCTTTCTGGAACTAGGAAGAAGCTTTCTCAACTGGGAAAAACTGACTCAACAGAAACAGCCTAAATCCTTGGATTCGCTCTGGGCAAAAAGCAAAAGCCTAACTGCGTCACTAGTCAAACCAAAATCACAAGACCAGCCGGAAATACAATCAGGAGCATCGGACATGGCGGCATCCAAGGTTGACCTCCTTAAAAGCTTCCAGGAGTTAAAGAAAAATGTGCCTCCCCTTTTCAGCAACTGTTCTCTACATTCACCTTGGAAATTAGAGGGTCACTCGCTGATTTTGACAAAGAGATATCTACTCTGGCCGAAAGGGTAGATAACAAGCGTGCAATTCAGGAACTGACAGGGACATCACTCTAGATGAACTATCTAGACTGACACAACCTGGAATTGCAGTACAAAGATCTTGAGAATTGTTCACGACGTTCCAACATTCGAATAAAGAATCTTCCAGAATCTGTGACAGACTCAGAACTGAAAGAAACAGTCATTCGTATCTTTGCAGATATAATAGCTGAAAATGAGCCCCCAAATATTCTACTGGTCAGGGTTCACAGAACGGGACCCAAGAGGTCAGAAACGGGTGCCCGCCCCCGAGATCTGCCAGCCTGCGCCCTTTAACCACGAAAGGAACAAATTAAGGGAGGCGAGAATTGCAGCTAATATTATGCACAATGGGACAGATTCAGCTGTACCAGGATCTGTCCAGGTTGACCCTTCAAAAACGCTGGGACATGTATGCTGTGGTAAAGACTCTTCAGTCACATGGAATTAGGTACAGATGGACCTTTCCACTTTGGGTTAATTTTCAACTTGGATAGTAGACAAAGGATTACGTCAGAGTCAGGCATGGCAGCACTACAAATTGAGGCGGACACCCAAGCAAAACTCCCAAAAGGGGCTCAGGCTACATCAGAGAAAGACAACGCTCCCAAAAGGCAGGAGAATGGACTTCCATGAATCGACAAAAGAGGAATCGTAGAGGTCCACAAAATTGAGGCGGACACCCAAGCTATCCAAAGAAGATATCTTGGCTTAGAGGCCCAACCCACAATCAGGCACTTGTTAAGATGCTAAGGTCACTGTTCTTTACAACTTTCTTTTTGTAACATAAAGTTGGCCGAAGAAAACGATAAGCAGATCGGACCGACAGCGACATCTTCCACTCTATCAGTTCAGGTAACAGATGTGGGAGCTGGGACTCTGCAGATAGCCCTGGGACAAAGGGTGATTCGCAGCCATCGAGAAGGACCCGGGATACAATAGGTACTGCGCCTCACACCAGGGAACTATTCAAGGGAAGGAAAGAGGGTGGGGACCGGGGGGGAATGTTAACGTAGTAAATGGAGAGGTTTAGAAGTTAGTAAGGGAGGGGAGGGACAAACAGTTGAGGGAGGGGGGATTCACTACCCAGTTTGCAAGAAAAGTATTGCGATGATGTGACAGAAATGTGGCCAGTAGTGCCAATTTAAAGTTGTAGAATTAACAGAGTATAATTCAAATGTTTATATTGGAATGTAAAGGGGCTTAATACCACGCACAAACGAAGGAAAGTTGAGGCCTTCCTGAGGAGTCACCAACCGGACAAGGTGGTGCTCCAAGAAACGCACATCTGGAAAGCAGATCAGGATAAACTTTGCTTACGTCAGTACTCGACTATTCTACAGGCGTCTGCAGAAAGTAAAGTAGCAGGTGTGCTTATAGCCATAAAACAAGGGTCGGAGAGCCAGGTTGTCCGCACGAAATTTCACATGGACGGCAGATATGCATTTGTGATCCCAAAGATGATGGCTATTAAATTGATGGTAGCTTCAATATATGCTCCAAATACAGGCCAGGACACCTTTTGGAAATACACTCTGGGGCAATTAGAAGCATTTATGGAAGGAGAATGATTGATATTAGGGGACTTTAATATAGCATGGGATCCGTACCGAGATTGCAGTAGGTTAACACCATAGGTTACATCTTCCACATCAGTAGCCTGGAAAAAGAAATGAGTAGACTTAGCTATAGTGGACGCCTGGCTTACCCTGAGGGGTGAAGAAAAGGGATACACATATTACTTACAAGTACACTGATCATTTTCCCGGACAGATAATACATCAATTTCCACTTAACTTAAGATCAATCACGGAAATAATGACCCACACAATCACCCTTTCAGATCATGACCCAATTACGGTAGATCTTAACATTCCAAAAGTGAAACAAACTATGGTCATGGAGATTCCTGCTAGCGTTATTGCAAGACCTAGTGGTCAATGAAGAAACCACTGAGCACATAAAGGAATACTTTGAGATTAACCAGGAGGGCGAGACGTCAATGAATACCATCTGGGATGCCTTTAAAGCGAAACAGAGTTCCTTATAGCAGCGGAGACCAATAGACGCAGGCAGAGCATAGCTTTGGCATTACAATTAGAGGGAGAACTATCTCAAATTTTAAAGAAAATGGAGACAAATTTTGGTCCTTCGATTCAGAAAGAATTTAGGGCTTTGGCAGGTAAATTAAATCTACATACAGCTAAGAAAGCAGAGAAAGGTCTCCTCTTTTTTAAACAAAATTATATAAAGGCTAACAAAATGGACTGTCTACTAGCATGAAATCTCCGTCAGAGAGCAGCATCAAGGATTATCCAACAGATTACACTACCCTCAGGGGAGCAGACATCCAATAATTAAAATATTCCAAATATTCTCCAGCAATTCCACTCGCTCTATTCTGCCCTGTATAAATCAGAAACTCCGGTTGCTCACTTGTAAAAAAAGAATATCTAGAGTTGGTTACCTTTCCTCTGCTAACGCCAACAGACAGTACTGGCAAACTGAATCTCCTGCAGATTAGGGGAAGCACCCTCCAGCACAGCACTCACAGGAAAGAAGAACCCTGCTAAAATGGTCAGCCTGAACATTGTCCACACCCCCAATAGGACTCGCTCTGAGACAGCAGGTGGCTCTCCTCCCAGGAGCCCAAATACAAAGCCGACTCCAGCTGCCGGGATCGACGATTGCCGATGGGTTGTCCGTCCTCATCAGAATAACGATCCCTCAATGAATTGCGAGAGGACTTCAGGAGCACTGAAAATCACTGCAAATCCACTCCAGTTCGAGAAATAAGCAGTCTGCAAGGAAGTCAATCGATCCTGGCAACGTCCACCCACAAATGTCACTCTACAGCCACTGACATCTGTGGGAATTCTGTTCGGGAAAGTGCAGACAGCATAAATCCTTTCAAGGGATTGACCCTCAAGCCACCACTGAAGCTGGATCAGCAGCTTTGGAGTGCTCGGAATTCTGTCCACTTATTCCAGAGAATCTGTCCTTCAATATTTGTGTAAGTGAGAAACCAATGTCATGCACACAGAATCACAAACACACTGGCCACCATATGACCCTGAACATTAAGCACTTCATGGTCGTCACCCAGCTCCGAGACAGCAGCATTGCCAAGAGACACAGTCATTGATCGATCATATTATATTGTGTCAATGCCTAGATGAGATTGCTACCGTGGGGCAATTAGGACCCCTCTCACTCCACCATTTTTCCGCTGCCCCTACGCTTCAGACCTGTGAGTTCCACAGGGTTCGGCCATTTCACCATTATTGTTTAACATTCATGTACTCCTCCCCGCCCTTCCTTGGCCAAACGTATTCATGCACACGGCTACCACATTTATGCATATGCCGATGATACACAGCCGATCCTCTGCATTGACCTTGATCTTATGTCGTCTCGCTTGAGCAACTGTCTTTCTGCCGTCAGCAATTGAATGAATGCCAATTGGCTCAAGCTTAACTCTGAGAAGACAGAAATAATGATCTTCAGGAGGTCCCCTACTGTGCACTCTATATGGACAAGGGATTTTTGGCCAGTTTCTCTTTGCCCACTCCGGTTCTTATGGTTAAGAATCTGGGAGTGAAAATCACCACATCGCCCTCTATGATGCAGCGCAGGTCATTTTAAACTTTGAAAACAAAGGAAAATCATGCCTTACATTTCTGAGAGTATGAGAAGCCAGGTGGTTTCTGCTACAGTATCTGATACTCTGGATTATTGTAATGCTTGGCTTCTTTTCTCAACCCAAATTCTTGACTCAACGCCTGCAGGTTTTTCAAAATTATGCAGTGCCACCGACTGTGGGCCTGCCTAAATTTGCCCATATCTCCCAGTTGTTACGAAATCTTCACTGGTTCCGTGTGGAAGCTAGATTCTAATCACTTAGCATCGTCCACAAGGCCTTTTATGGCACTGGAGCTGTGTATCTGCATGAGAAATATGTTAAGTATGCTCCTTCTCGTAACTTTTGTTCTGAAGACCTTTTGCTCCTTTGCTTTCCCCGAGTGTATAGGAGCACTATTAAGGGGGTAAGGGGGAAGGCGGAGGGCTTTTTAAGTGGCAGCTGCAGTTTTTTGGAACGCCCTTCCTCTTTCCCTGAGGGCTATTTCAGATATTCTGTTCTTCTGTCCTTCAGCAAAAAACTCAAAACATTCCTATTTGTTTATTATGACCGAATGGTCCTGCTCCGTTCTGCCTTCAGTGGCCCGAAAGGTAGACAATGGATCAATAGTTCCAAGATACCCTTGGGTCTTTGCTGCACTTTATTAAATACACTTGTCATAACAGTACACAGATCGCCCGATCCAGCAGCAGCAATACCCGCCCAGGCACACATCCAAAAGAGTGACTGTATTGAAGGTCCTAGGATGGCTGCAAGAGGACATTTTCCATGCTCAGCAGAAACCCAGAGATCATGCAGCACTATGCACATGACTTCCACATGCTCCAGGAAGACGACCCAGAGGAAGAATTGATAAACCAATTGTGCATGTACAGAAAGACTTGCAGACCTTGGCGTGAAGATGCTCCACCACCGGGCCCATCATTTTGGCCTCAGTATGACTGAGTGTTTACCAAACAGGAGAGCCTGGAACTGGAAACGTAGTGCCAAAATGCCACCCCCCTACCAAAGAACAAAGAAACCTTTGATGCAACCCGATCGGGGGTATGAAAGTTAGCATCCTGCAGATCCAAAGACACCAGAAAGTCTAACGGCTCGAACAGGCATATAATCCTCTGCAGTCTTGTCCATGAAGGCCGAGTCTGTACAAAACATTCAACCTCTTCAGGTACATCACCAGCTGGAACTTGCCATTTAGTCTCTGGACAGCACAGATGGAAGAGTAAAATCCCAGTTTGTGGTCTCTTTCTTGGGAACTTTCTAAATTGCCCCCTTCTTCCACAACTTACCAGTCAATCGAGTCATGGCCAGGGCACTGTTTGCACGCTTGGGGACAAGGGTTGTAATCGTTCCAGAGGGAGGAGAAGAAGAAACTATTTGGCTCACCCAGGTGTCTAAGAATACATCCTTTTAACAGGAAACAAAATATCCACTGGCCACTAGTCATTGGCTAGTGATAGACTTTTGCCAAGGTAAATAAAAGGTGCATAGTCATATTATATGTAGATATATATATCGAATTGAGGCGACAAATGGCTGGCTAGTAGCTTGCAACTTCTTAAACACCTGATGCACTCTCTCCTCAAATAAATCAAACAGCATATTCACCACAAAGGAAATCTTTCTGATGCCCATTTAAATGCCAGTCACTGAGATGCAAGTGCTGGTGTCCAGACCACATCACTGCAGCAGGTGAACACCATCATAAGCCGAGACAGAAAACAGATCCACCAACAATTGCATAGCCTGCAAAAGCGGTGCACAGTCAGCCCCTTCTTCCACCAACTTTGTCAACTGACGAAAACCACTATGAGGCACAAGAAGCCACCCAAAACACAACCAGATGGGCCACAGCGTAGGCACTCAATGTCAAATCCACCTTTCAGTCCACCTGGTCATACACAGCAGCCTCCTGCAGTGCCATAGAATATATGCCCAACAGAATGGACAGAATCATAGCCACCTATAAAGACACTGTGGAATCTGACGATACATATGACCCACTTAGCCTCTCTACACGCAGCAAGTGAGACAGAAAGAGGTGGACACAAGAGGAGGGATAATATGTGCTTCTTTATTTCCCCAACTCCATTATAACTGAACTTCCCTTCCCCGCCCCTCCCCTATCCCATAAAACCTGTGTCCCCTTCCACATGACATGGATATGGGCTTCAACAATGTCACCCTCCACCGCTTACTTAACACAATGTTGTACTTCAGTTAATTTCTTCTATGAGTTTTTGGGGCCAGTTGCTGGTCCTCTGTGGCCTCTCCGTCACATGCTGAATTGAAGGGTCATCTCTCTCCCAGATGAGATGGTCTGCTCTTCACTGGAGTCTTCACCATCACACTGGTAGGAAGGGTGCCACCCTCAGGTTTCTGCAACCGACAAACTGGCTGCGATGATTCCTGGCATCCTCTTGAAATGTGATTGAGTTTCATGTAATCCTCTTCTTTCTCCTTCAGCTCAGACAAGAGATCCTTTTACATGAGTTAGTCATTTGTTCTTTGTCAAATGCAGTTACGTGTTTCCTGGTTTGCGGCTGGCGCACGATCACAATGTCTCCTACTCCAAAATCATTTTCCTGGACTATTTCGTTTTCATCCCTCTCCTTTTCATGTTCTCCTTACTTTTTGCATCATGTTCACTCATTTCGGCATCTCCCTTATATCTTTCATCCATGCTCGTAGCATGAGGGATTCTTGTGCGTATGTTTCTTCCAAACATCACCTCAGATGGTGTTTTCCCAGTTGTGCTGTGGGGTGTGTTCCGGTTGTCCCGCAGTAGTCTATATAGGGTCTTCTCTATGTGTTCCCCCTTCAGGGGTGCAAGCTGTGTTTCTCTTTTGATGTTGCTCATATAGCGTTCTACAGTGCCATTGGCTTGTGGCCAGAGTGGTGTGATTTCATATGTGTGCAAACCCCATGTACTATGCAAAGATTTTGAAATGTTGTCCAGTAAAGGGAGGACCATTGTCCGAGTTAACTGTTTGAGGTATTCCGTAAGCGGCAAAAGTCCTGTCGAGTGCAGGTATGGGGTGGTAGGCTGACATGGATGGTACCAGCTGTAGATCCAGGAACCGAGAGAATTAATCTATGGCCACAAATATGCATTCTCCCCCTTCTAGAGATCCAAAGACGTCTATAGCAATCTCATGCCAGACCTTGTCAGGGAGGTCCGTCATGTGCAGTGGCTCAGGGTGAGTGATGAGGTTGATGACTGCACATGTGGGCAATTGTTTGAGCAGTGCTTCTACTTGGGAGTCAAGTTGTGGGAACCATACCTTCTGCCTTAGAATCCTTTTAGTGGACACGATGCCCCAGTGTCTTTCATGTGCCAGTTCTAACACCTTTTTTTTTTTTTTTTGCAGAGTCTGAGGGATCACTATCTTGGTTCCTTTTAATAGCAGTCCTTCGGTTCCAGACAGTTCTTCTTTCACAGTCACCAGGTTGCTGATGTCCCGATGGGTTTTCGGGACTTGTGTCTGCTTGGATTGTTTCCATCGTCCCGTCGCCAAAAAATCTGAAAATAACTTTTAGGGCTTGGTTGTTTTCAGTTTCATGTGCAATGTAATTAGAGCTTAGACCCCTCTGTGGTCTCTTGCACTAAGTAGTCTATATATTGGTCCGCTATGGAGTGTGTGAGCTGGGACTCCTTGCCGGGGTATCGTGAAGAGATGTCCGCTGGATAGCTGTCCTTCCCTGGGCGATGGATAATGCCAAAACTAATCTTGGAGCCTTAGTGCCCATCTGACAATTCTGGGGGGCATTTTTGATTGAGGGTTTCAATACATGAAGAGTAAGGCTTGATGGTCGGTGACCACAGTGAATGGTTTCCTGTATAGAAAAAGATGACAATGCTCACAAACCCACAGCAAAGCAAGGCGCTCCTCAGCTTGCGAGTAGGCTTGCTCTATCTTTGATAAGCTCCTGCTGGCATAGGAGACAATGTGGCGCGTGCTGTTGTCTTTTGGGTCAATCTGTGTTAGGATAGCGCCCAAACCCACAGGGCTTGCATTAACGATTAGTTCAGTTTCCTGTGTGGTGTTATAGTAGGCCATGTTTTGGCGTGTGCTATTCTCCATTTGATTTTCTCAAATGCCTGTTGCAACTCGCTTGCCCACTCAAAGATTGTTTGTTGCTTCGTGAGTGCTCAGAGGGGTTCGCTTACAGATGCAAAGCCTTGGATATATCAGGTGCAGTAGTTGGCAAGCCCCGAGAAGGATCACAGATCCGATATGTTTGTTGGTGGTTCTGCCTCCGTGTGAGTGGTTACTTTTCCAGGATCTGGGGTCATGCCCTGAGCAGGGAATAAGTGCCAAAAAAAAAATTACAAAGAAATAACGAATGGTGCGTTTTATGAACTCACCTTTTTCTTTGTTTAGTGCGAGATGGGCTTCTCCCAGTGTCATGTATACACAGGTGAGGGTATTGTAGTGCAGTTCTTGATCCTGTCTGAAAATCAGGATATTGTCACTGTAGTTCAGACAGTTGGGGATATGCTTTATGACATTATGTATTTCTGCCTGGAAAATGTCATTGGCTGAGGACACACCGAAACTGAGGCATTTGTAAAGCCCTAAGTGGGTGACGAACGTGGTTATAGATTGATTCCTTGCTTAGTTCAAGTCAGTGGTATACCCTGTTGAGGTCCAATTTTGAGATTACCATAGCACCATTTAGCAAGTGCACCATGTCAGTGATGCGGACGGGGGCTTGATGTTGTTCCCTTAGTATTACTTGTTTGGCTGTTGCATGTCCATGCAGATTCAGATGGCATAGGAGTCTTTCTTGGGTATCGGTAGAATGGATGCTACCCACGGTCTAGGGCCTTCCGCTGGCTCTCTGGTAGCTTGTATAGCTCGTCCTCACATGTTTTTGTACGTTTACTGGAATTCCTCGGTAGTGTTGAGCTACTGGTAGTACAAGTGGGTCAATATGTAGATCAATCTAGTGGTCTTTGAGTTTCCTTAAATCCTTGAACAACGATGGGAAGAGTTGTTCCATTTTTGCGGATGGGTCTAGATATGTGTGGGCCAAGAGTCTGTAGAGCACATGAATGAGACCATGTCAATTGCAGCATTGAAGCTTTGGATGCAGCCCCTGTTGCTGCTTCTAGAACATGCATGGGTATTCTCTTTATCTGTGCCTTGTATCTATCTGCATGTTGCCATAAATATCCCTTGCAGGGCAGTGGCGTTTTCGATCCAGATGGGTAGATGTGTACCTCTGATGGTCGAGGCGCGGGGCATGCAGTAGACTGTTGTAGACCCCTTCACTAATAAGGTTTACAGTCGCTCCAGTCCCTACTAGAAATTCAGCTGCCATTTCTTTTATCTGGAGGCACTAAACTGGGCTCTGTTCTTTTGCGGTCGGGTTGCCCAGTGCATATAGGTATACCCTCTTCTTTGGCTCTTCTCTGGGTCTTTCCTTTCTCCTAGAGTCTTCTTCTAATGATGCGCTGGATCTACTGTGTTATATGTATGGGGGATTCTCCTGGATCTGGATGTTGTTTATTTGCTCAATCTCCATTCCAACATATGTCCTGTCTTGTCGCTTCCTTTCTTCTCTGTCCTCTCTATGTCATCAATGAAGTGGCTCGTAAGGTTGGTTTGACGTCCTTGGGGGACTTTATATTTCTTTCTTTCTGCCTTGTGAAGGTCTTCCTCCATTGCTTTCACCTCTTGATTGGCTGCGGTACATGCAGCATACCGTTTTAACATGGTTGTCTCCAGCACATGCCGAGCATTGTTGGCCAATGGCTGGGCAGGCGCCCTCATGGGGGAATTCATATCCACACCTGTAGTAAAACGGTTCACGGTTTCCTTTGCTTGCTTGTGTCAAGTCTAGTGTGTATGTTCTCTGCTTTTCCATGGACGATTTTGATATCACTTAGCCCCTCCACCTAAGAGCCCTGACTGTGCAAGGAGCAGTATTTCTTCCAGGGAACGAGGCTTCTGTAGTAGTCTCTTTCTGAAGTCGGCACACTCACATCCTGCCATAATATGTGACCTCAGTGCTTAGTCATATCAGTAGTTTTTAAAGTCCCAGTGTTTTAACTTCAGACGTCGACGCATGACATATGTGGCCATTGATTCTCCTTATATTTGTTTGTTGTTGTCTTTCGTAATCTACGTTTGTGTGCGGCATGAAATACTCTGTGAGGGCTGTCTTGAGATTGGTGTAAGTATCCACTGTTCCCATTGGGAATTCGTCCACAATGTCTCTTATGTTGGGGCCTATAGATAGTGTGAGGAGGCTGTGTTTTTTTCTTCCTCCAGAGGCCCGATGGCCTTGATGCAGACCTCGAAATCCCTGACTCATCTCTTCCATCGTGGGCCCAAAATGCTGGACTGCGACAGAACAAAATGTATGAGTTATTATGTGATGAGGCTGTCTTGTAACCTGGACGGTGGGGCCGTTGCTAGAGTGAGGGGCACTGTCAGGTGTGATCCTGTCAGGTTCTCATCTTCTGACATCTTAGGTGGTGATCATTGACTGTGTTCTTTGAGGACTTGTGATAAGGCGGTGGAAAGGAAGGAAGATCAGAGCCAGATCAATTCCCCTTCATGTAAGAATCAAACCAGGCCTTAGGGATGATGTCATAATGGAGGGAGGGACATCACAGCTTATGAGTAGGGGTGTCATGGTATTAGTTTTATGACGGTACGATAACCTTCCTGCCAAATGACGGTATAACATGGTTATCACGGTATAGCAGGTGGAGTTAACCAAACTTAATATTTTGTGAAAGGTCACAAATTGTCAGATTTATCATCACAAACAAAACCAGGCACCCAGGGCCAGAATCTGGCTTTTCAAGATACTTTCTACTGAAATGCCACCCCTTGCTTCCACCAAACACACATGTGGAGAGGAGGAGGTGTGGGGGGAGCCCTGCTGCGACTGGCAAAGCAAACTGAATAGCTTTTCTTAAGTGGTCGTTTTGGCTTTTAGCTCCCCTACTGGCTACTGGCGAAGATGAACATGTTGCCATCTTTATAACCTGCATGCCACAGATCAACGGAGACTGATGGTAGTATAAGCTTGTGCGCATACACACACACGCACGCACGCTCTCTTTACGTTACAGCCTTTAGTTTACTTGCGGGCCAAAAGGTGTTCATGTAATCACGGACATGTTACCCTTTGGTATGGCAGCAGGGAATACCCACAGAGATGAGTGAATTTCGCAGTGTGACTTATTATATGTAAATTCAATTATAGAACCAGGGAAATCCCCCATTGTCATATGTTTAGCAAACATTATCCATTATAAAACTATAAACCCCAAAGCCACCAACCCAAAGTAAACCCTTTCCTCGCTTGGCACTGTATTTATTCTTATTGCTAACATATTGATTTTGTGTCAGGCACGTGTGGTTTATGGAATGGCATTAAAAACTGCTCCAACTAAAACTACTTGGCAGATGGCACATCCAACAGTGCAAGACCAAGACTGTGCAGCACTTGCTTACTGCAGCCTTTCCAAATCAGATTGAAAAGCACACTTAACGGTATACCGGTATAAACAATGTGACGGTTATTGTTCAATTGAGTGGTTCACGGTATCTTTAACGGTATACCGTTATACCGTTACATCCCTACTTATGAGAAACAGTCAGCTGTACCAATGATCATTGTGATGGACTAGAGAGAAGTGTGTTTCTCTAATACTGGTGCTCTGATGCTGGCTGTTCTGTGTTTTTTTTTTGAATAGAGGAGAGAGTTGGAAGAAGGGACGGTTGCAGAGGAAGAGGCCACGTACGAGTGGGCGTATTGAATTAATCCCGAACCCGGTTGAAAGTTTCTAAGGCACCCGTTGTGCTAGAGTTCACACAAGTTACCCTGTTGGTACCGTCGTATGGGAAGAAGAGAATAATTAATGACATTGACAAGTTACCAAAGAAGAGCTCTCCTCTCTCTGACTACGGCGATTAATCTGCCGCAACGCTGAAAATTCTACCGTCGGGTCCGCGGCTCTCCTCCTTGGCCCCCACCCTTGTGGAGGAGGAGTCGCGGCGTAAGCCTTCCCTTCCCTAATTGAAGCCCAGCAGGGAGAAGGGGCCTGACTGCATCAGCCAATCGGTTGCAGAGAAGCAAATTACAGTGTGCCGAGCGAGCGAAATAACTAGAGGTGAGCCATATGAACCATCAGAGGTCCGTGTTGAAGAGTAAGAAGGACGTATGTGTATTTACAGACGAAGGCTTTGAGATAGAGAGAGAGAACCGAGAAAAAAGGGGAAAGGGGACTTGAAAGTAATAACGTTCCAAAGGACTGGATATAAAAATGCCTTCCCCATAGCCAAAGCACAATGACAGTGAAACCTTGTATAACTGATGAGGCTACAAAAAGATAGACTGTATCAAGATCCATTTGAGAACCCCTCAAGGAACGATTGAAAGTCGAAACTCTCATGTGTGATGTACCAATAAAAATCTAAGATTACATATTCTCTGACAGCACACCAATTCCAAGTGTCCGAGAAGCCCACTACTGAACTGAAGCGTTCTTCCCCAAGTTTGTAAACCAGTTTTTATTCAATTTCTGCGTTATAAAGGTGCATTTCCTTCAAATAAATATCCATTGTGATTCAGAGATACCCGAGTGGTCTAGTCCTTACCACTTATTCACATTTGGTGGCAGCGGTGGGATTGGAAGAAACACAATGAAAGAGCTAATAAAATCATTAAAGGATAGTTCCGGGACTTTTTTTTTTTTTTTATTGTCCCTACGGTTCGGCCATGTGTTTTTAAGCACAAATCGGTAGATCGTAGAAAACTTTCCTATGGACCTTACCCGACTTTTCGTCCATTAACGCACTCGAAATCAGCCGCCATTTTCTGATAATCCTATCATTTCCCCCCATCGACCTGGCTCACCTGCTTTTGCGGCACTAAATCAAATCCCCCGCCCCTGAGCCTGACATCAGCAGACGCGTACCGCCCATTTCCCAACGCCAAAGCACGTTTCGTGTCAACAATCGCTGCGCCTCAGCTAATGAAGTGTCACCATGGAACTGGCAGGACGCCTCTTTCCTCAATAAGTATAAACACACTGTTTCACAACACACAGCAGCAGATTTTCGATTCCATTACTCTCTCTGTGTTACTTTGAGTATTCTGTGACTCGTTTCTGTGCTCTGGTCAGCTACCTTCGCCGCTTCTAGGCCTTGTGAACACCTGTACCATCTCTGTAAATTATTTTACTTTCTTTACCACACAATGGCTACAATAATGCCGTATATGTACGAGCCAGAGTACACCGAGCAAGAACTACTGGAAAGGCAAGCACGCGAAAACGATGGGGATTCGGACGGCAGTTGGGAGGACCAGTCAACGGATGAAGAGCCTGGACCATGTCGCATGGACGGCGTCTCCACCTGGTGCACGTGCAATCGGTGCGAGCTAATGCCAACTGAGGAGGAGAGAACTGCTGCTGCCGTGAAAATTCCGGGTGCTTGGCCTACATTTCGGAAGGCGAGCCAAGTCCGCAATGCATCACCAAGCTGCCAGAGTTCAGGGAAGCCTGCCTCTCACGGACCGTGTTGAGGATGATGATGGTGCTTATGCACGAACTTCGCGGCACTGTTCGTCCGCGTAATCCGAGTAACCAGTAAGTATACCCTGGTTGTGATGTCAGTGATGCCACTACTATGTCATGGTCATCTCCCACATATAAAATTACATCTACATATCATTCGAATGCATGTAAATTGGTTCCATATTGTGCATTTTCTAGATAGAATTTTTTTCAAAGCAGAATGACATTTTTTTACCTGAATCGACAGTGATAAGAAAGTTTTGTCATTTTAATACAGTTTGCATCTTTCATTTTCACAGGTGGTACAGGCTGGTGGCCTATCGTTGCTTCACTTGGTGGCTTCACGGGAGGCTCGGACACCGCGTTCGGAGAGTAATACCTGCCTGTGCGGAACTTGCCATTAGACAACATTTCCCCAGCGACAGTGGACAATACCGCGGATTTTCCCTGGATGTGCTGCAACCGGAACTTTACAATGTGTAATGTTTATTATTTATGTTCAATTGAAATTAAGATCTAAAATAAAACCCAACATATATTTTAACAATGGTTGTTTTGATTTTTTAAATGAATCTAGTGTGTCTCCATTGAATAGTCTTCCTGTGCCTTGTCTTGTCACACCACATGTCTCCGGCCAGCATCCTCCCTCACGCTGGCCGCCCACCTTCAATCCACATAACCGTTGAACCCATATGCAGCAGACATACATATGTTATTTTGCGGGTTGGCATCAAGCCTCCCGGCCTTGCCTCCTCCCCCAAAAATACTTACCACACCACTTTGTTCAAGCGTTGGCAATAAAAGGAAGGCCGTTGGATTTTATTGATACAAAACATGGTTATAGGTAAATAATCCATATGGTTGATCATAATAAATCATCCTTTTGGGCACCGGGTACAGAGATGACCCCCTCTGGCCCGTGCCGCCTTGCCACCACAGGCCAGCCTGCTGCTGACTAACTGCCTAGGCATCCAGGGTCTCCAGGGTGAACTGCACCCATATATTCTCCTGGGAGGGTGAGGTATTTATAAACTCACCCCCCTGCCTTCCATGTACTAGATCCTGCAGCCTGCCTCTTACATGCAGTTAGATGGCCTCTCCTTGGTGAGGCCCTGCGGCAAACGAGTCTTGTCTGCACGACCACCGCCCCAATCCACCCCCCCCCCCCGCCCTATCAAAGGCAGTTTGCACCGGGGTACTTGTGCTGGCAAGTGGAGCTGTCAGGGAGCGATAAAGGCCAAGAGGTGCCAAAGACCATCTACACTTCAAAGTGGTCTATAGAGCATGGGTTGTTGTTCCCATGTCTACCTCCAGACCCCGTGTCTGCTGCCAAGCATCCCCCCTCACGCTGGACGGCCCCCTGCAAACTGCATAATGCCATGACATATACACGTCATTCATTCACAAACACACCCCTGTTTCAAATTCTTTATAACCCACTTCATATTTCTAATGAGAACTTCTTTGCGCTTTGCTAGTCAACCCGTGAAGGTGCTGGTTATCTGCTCTTCGTCTCTGTGAACTTCTGTGACCACTTCGAGGAAACTCGTCAGTTTGCAACCTGTGAACTGCTCCCTGTTCTTCGACAAGAAACTACTCTGATCCCTGCATCTAACTGTTTGTTCGTCAAGGTAAGGCCATGTACCATAATCATTTTGCGTCCAATTTCTTTTCGTTCAAGACAGTACATGCAAGGAACTAGTCACATGTTCTGAGTTTAGTCAAATTATCTTTCTATTTTTTTAAAGTTATTCAAATACTTATCCGCATGTGAATAATGTGTATAGTTCCAAGAACCAAAACGAACCTTGCATTGAACCTTTTATGTGTCATTTAATTTTTTAACACATTGGTTTTCATAGAGAATTGTTGATCTTTACTTTTCAGAACTTTCCACAATGCCTGCCTGTTCCATTGGCGGTTGCCCTTCGAAGACCCATAATAAATCTGAAGGTACTATAATGCATGTTTTCCCTAAGACAATAGATCAGATAAGAGAATGGGTCCGATATTGCGGATATCCACCGTCTGAGCTTGAAAGTAGAGTCCTAGAAGTATTTGCGGACAAGAGGGGTGATCGATACCGCATCTGCAGCAGGCACTTTAGCTCAGACATGTACTCCACATCATTGCTAATAAAGAAGAACACACCGCGAGCGAGGCAAAAATTGCTCTCAACCGCTATTCCCACTCTATTCGTCCACATCCCTCCACTGGAGAGTCAAGTTTACGTATTTATCTCTCGGCCTTGCGGTAGTGTGTAGCATTAGCTAACAATTTCCCCATTTATGTATCCACTCAATATGAAGGCGGAAGATTCTCCATCCGTGTCGTTATTGCAGTCATCAGCCACTTCAAGCGCCTATCGGGTAATCTTACTTAGCTATTCTGCCACTGACTTGTTTTGGGCATGTAAATCAATAGTTTTAATTTATCGTGTGATTATTTTACCTAATGGTACACCCTTGTACTCGTCCTCTAGTCTTTGTTTTCAGTTATAATTATTGTTATCCAAAATAATGCAAGTACTGTCTTTCAGGGAGATGCTGAGGATTCCAACGTATTGACGACAACCGTTGATGTCACTCAGATGCTCGAGGTACGTTTCCGGACAGTTCCATCGATGGAGATCATCAGATCTTGCATTCTTGTAGCGTGATTGTTACACACAATGTTTCTTTCGTTTTTAGCCATTGATATGTCCTTCTGTCGTCGCCCTCCTATGTGTCTTCTTTTTTCAATATTGTGTTCATTACTAATGAAAGTCCTATGTTTCAGGGAGCCGATGGAGCATTAGTCCAAGAAGAAGGGGGAGCATGCAGTTACGGGTCGGCGCAACAGCTTGCAGAAGTGTGCACCGCAGTTACATCGTCCCTTGATGTTCTTATGCATTTCGAGGTATGGATACTGACAGTTCGATCAAGCGAAATCATATGACGTGATTACATCCGCTATACTTCCTTCTTTATTAACGCAAGTACTATGTTTCAGGGAGATGACGGAGCTTCTTCTACAAGAACATCACCCCTAGCAGTTGATGCAGATCTCTGGGTGGTGACACTTCCAACGATCGAGCAAATCGAATCATATTTAGATATCCATTATTTATTTTAGACAACTGATCATTTGTGCAGGTCTATTTAGATGAGCCGTTGACGCCTGCACAAAGTTTATGTTCTTTTTAACAAAATAGAAAACCATACTAATGCAATTACTGTGTTTCAGGGAGTTACTGAAGCATCATCTTCAATAATATCATCAATGGAAGTCTATGAGGAGCCCGAGGTATGGATCTTGACAGTTCCATCTAACTAGATCAACAATGCGTGAATAATTGTCGTTTGAATGTTCTACACAAAGCGTTCATTCGTGTTTTGCTATTGAGATGTACGTGGGTATTGGTCCCCAAGTACATTTTGTGTTTTCAATATTATTATACATACTAATGAAAGTTCTATGTTTCAGGGAGTCGATGGAGCGTCAGTGCGTGATGGATGTGCTTATCATGAAAATATAGTCGTTGCAGCGCAAGAGGAAGTGGAGACATGCACACACGAGTCGGAGCAACAGCGTCCTGATGTTGAAATTCGAGGCAAGAAAGTTTCAAAGAAAAGAAAGCAAAAGAAGGTTAGTGTCCTGGTCACTATATTATGTTGTTTTTCACTGTTAATAGTTCAATACTGTAAGTTGTGTTTAAACTGAACATCCCTTTTCCAATCTGTCCTCTAGTTGCGAGTGGGTGTACGAACTAGATCTACACAGACAGTGAAGCGAACGAGAGATGTTGCTTGTCAAACCTTTTAGCAGGGACTTGAGACTGGAGATGCATCGTGCCAATGGGAAGAATATGAAGTGATTGACAACGGAGCTATACCACCACCAGCCATTGATAGTGAATGTCCTCCTAGTAGTTCGGATGCAGTCGGAGATCAATTTACAGAATCCACACCCGCAAAAACTAAGACCGCGAGAAAGTTGAAGAAATTGTTTTATTCACCCATCACCGGAGAAGGAACAGATGTTGCAATGGAAGAGAATGAAGTGGACGACAATGAAACACCATCAATATCACTGAACATAGCGGAAGACGAAATCAGAGATTCTACCTTTCATGTGAGTGACATGTCCTCAACGTTACAGGTCGAACCAGCTGGGATGCAGATTGACAGTATAAGGAAAGAGGCCAAATTCATTGTATTCGATAGTTGTTTGATTGATATTATTATTCGGATGAAATGTGGGCATTCGGTTGGTGGGGAAGTATGTGGGGAGCCATTTATTAATGTGACTCGTGCAATTTGAGGCACAAACCTTAAAATACATGCCACCTGTACAAAATATCATCCTTTCTCATGGTCTGCACAACCCATGCTGGGGCAACTGCCAGCAGGCAATCTACTTTGTGCAGCGGCTGCACTTTTTAGTGGTTCAAGTTTTAAAAAGTTAGAGTCTTTCTTTCAGTTTGTGGGAATCCATTTCATTGCGAAAACTCAGTTCTACAAATACCAAACCGATTATCTATTTCCAGCCATTAGCGAAGCTTGGAGAATGAAAAAAATGTCTATTGATAGTACATTCGCGGGCAAACGGTTCAGGCTAGCCGGTGATGGACAGTGCGACAGGCCAGGATTTTCAGCCAAGTACTGCACCTACCACTTTCAGGACATGGAAAGTAAGAAAATTGTGAGTTCGGTGGTCGTGCAGGTGTCACAAAGTACATCCTCAGTGGCCATGGAGAAAGTTGGCTTTGTAGCATCATTGCAAGAACTACAATCGCGGGGAATGGTGATCGACCTGATAGCCACGGACAGACACGTTCCAATTGCCAAGACAATGAGAGAAGAGTACAAAAATATAAATCACCAATTTGACGTTTGGCATCTTGCAAAAACAATCAATAAAAAAATGTCGGCTGCAGGTAAAAAAAAAGATATGCAAGGTATTTCACAGTGGTCCAAGTCAATCAGCAACCATCTTTGGTGGAGCTCAAAAACATGTGGAGGGTCGTTGGAAATTCTACTGGAAAAATAGCGGTCAGTAATGCTACACTGTAGCAACGTTCACTGCTGGACCACAAACCAACATTTCCACAATTGTGAACATGGCCATTTGTCCACAGAGGAGGCACGGAAGAAGAAGTGGTTTATTCCTTCATCACCCACTCACAAAGCCATTGAAAAGATTGTATTTGATAAAACTATAACAAGAGATTTGAGGGGACTCACGGAATTCTGCCACACAGGAGATTTGGAGGTGTTCCACAATATGTGCCTAAAGTACAGGCCAAAACGATTGCATTTTGGCATGGAGGGCATGATAAATCGGACTCTTCTAGCGGTCTTGGCACATAACCATAATGTTGGCCGTCAACAAAGTAGGACGATCGGAACTTTAGGGACGCTAAAAGAAGTAAACAATGGGTTATCAAACCAGTGTTTGAGGATATGCAATATGACTTTATTGAGAGACTTATTGTTGATGTCCTAGATAGGCACATACATGGAGTTGTGAACGAACCTGTGCAGGGGACAACTGCATTGCCACCCAACATTGCCTCTGTTCCATGTCCACCTAAAGAAGAGCTCATTGAGAAATACACATCACGGTTTAAATGATTGTAATTTGATGGTCTGTTCTCTCGAGTCTCCTCATGTCGCAGGCCCATTGAATATGTGTAGCTATGTATTGTGTAAATAAAAGTGATTGCTCTGTGAGTCCTGTGAGATGGCCTTACACTGAATGTAGCTAACTAGGAATGTGTGCTCGTTCAAAGTGAAGGTCAGCTGCTTTGATTTTTTCTCGGGTGCCGGAATGGCCCACGACTCAGTATAAGGTTCTATTGTTATTTGACCTTGACAGGCCGGGACCATCCCGAAAGACTTCTTTTTGGGGGTGTGGGGCAATAACGTAAGAAACGATAATGAATATAAGTTCAGAAACGAAAGCCATTTAATGTTCGTTCATTAGAAGAAATAACGTCGGCATAGAAGGAGTGGTATTTCGGGGCTGCCCTACGCACAGACACAATGGAAAATGCAAATATAATGTAAGTAACTCTTTAGATGAGTTTATACCGCAATTTAATTACTATACAGTAGCTTTAAAGACGGGTTAAGTTGTACTTGTTCGTTCTATGTGGCATATTGTTTTGTACCGCGCACTATCTTGAGGAGAACCATCTCCTTTTACGGAAGCACCTCAAAACCTTCCTCTTTGCTTCTGCTTTCTCTCTCCCTCTCCCCTGCTACAACTGGTCCACTGTCTGTGACCTCGGTCCTGGGCCCTTCCACTCTCCACCTGCACTGCCTCCCTGTCAACCCCTGCACTGGGGGACTGTCTCAGTATCCTACAGCCCCCCCTTGACGTATAATACCCAGTTGCACTGTCCTAGCTATGAAATAATTTCCCGACCTAATATATAAAATGAATAATTTTAATAAAGATCTGATGGTGAGACTAATTTCATTTTTTATGTTTTTAAAACAGGTACATCCTTCATTATTGTATGTGTCACGAGTACCAGACACCGGCGGATGGCTTTTTCAACCGCCAGTTGCTTCTCCGCGTGAACAACGTTACCACCCTGACCATTTTATGGGACGATCGCCAAGTACAAGTATGCCCTTACGCGGTACTAACGGCTAGATACAACATACAGACCGTTGTGGTGGCCTAGTGCCTCGTTGTTGGAACAGCCATGCGATTATCAGTGCGACCGAAGAGCTTATTTTATCGTAAACCAACACCCTGTGTACTGCACACGAACATCGCTTGCCTCAAGACGAACTATTTTGGATCGAGAGCAAAGAAAAATGCAAATCGCTGAATATTCTCTAAACATTTGATGTCCAATAAATGTACTTTGCCAAATGTACAATCTTGCCGTTTGCTTTTAAACCACAGTTCCATATTCCGAATTGTGGCGCTGTATTGTGAGATGATCTAAGACCCTGTGTACAGCAAAGGAACATCGCGTGCCTCAAAACGAACTTTTTGGAACGTGAGCAAATACAAATGAAAATCGCTGAATATTCTCTAAACATTTGATGTCAAATAAATGTACTTTACCAAATTTACAATCTTGCGGTTTGATTTAAAAGTACAGTTTCATATTCCCAATTGTGGCGCGCTGTGTTGTGAGCTGATCTGTGTTGATTTCCGGGTTCTGTGTGGAGTCGCGTAGAAGACGCCTGGGCGCGTTTGCCTACGCAGCACAGTCACGTCACGGATAGAGGCGGGGAATATGAATGTTTTGATAAAGTCTGTTTCAGGGGTGGGGGATTTGATTTAATGCCGCAAAAGCAGGTGAGCCAGGTCGATGGGGGGAAATGATAGGATTATCAGAAAATGGCGGCTGATTTCGAGTGCGTTAATGGACGAAAAGTCGGGTAAGGTCCATAGGAAAGTTTTCTACGATCTACCGATTTATGCTTAAAAACACATGGCCGAACCGTAGGGACAATAAAAAGAAAGTCCCGGAACTATCCTTTAAGTGAGGGTCAACAATTGTTACAACAAGCTCTTCAGCTCCAAAGTCAACAAGCTCAAGCTGACAGGCAAGCATTTCAACAGGCTATTCAAATGCAGCAGGCACAGTTGTTAGAAGCCGCAACAGTAAGGGCTCAAACACAAGTACCAGCTTCCGTCTTACAAAAGTACACTTCTGGGGAAGATCCTGCCCATTTCTTTGTCAACTTCGAAAGGGTTGCCAGGAATGCTCAATGGCCAGCAGAGCGATGGGCTCATTATATTGCTCCCCTCATGACCGGGGAGATGCAGAGTGCCTACCAGGCTGCTAATCCCATCGGAGATGCAGCATACCCTGAGATGAAATGAGCCGACTGGGCCACGATGAAGAAGCCTATAGGATCAAGTTTAGGGATACCAAATTAATGGCAGAAGAACCACCCCACCCCCGACAATTGTTTTACTGGATAAAGGAACTTGGAGACAAGTGGTTGCAAACCACTTCTGCAAATGTTCATGAGATGGCAGAAAAAGTGGTCCTAGAGCAGTTTGTGGAAGCTCTTCCCCCTCCAATGCAGATATGGATCCGTCAACACCATAAACCCACCTTGCTCGAAGCAGTAGACATAGCTTCCGCATATAAAAAGGCTGGGCAAGGGAAGATGATCTCTTATCCCTCCCTTACCAGATCTGGGGGAAACTCTACCAGCTCGGGGCTCAGACCTGCTAACAGTTCGCGATGACCAAACTCAATGCTCAGTAAGCCAGAATGAGAAGCTGCAAGACCCCGACCTAACAATGAAAGTCCTGGTACAACATTCCTTCCCCGACCCCCAAGTGCTCCCATGCGTGGACCCCAATGTTTTGAGTGCAGAGAATGGGGGACCTTGGCGAGACTATGTCCAAAAAAGATCAAGACAGAACCAATGGACATTGGAAATCTCAACGGGCTAGAGAGAAAGATGTCGATCAGTATAGGTCATCTCCGAGTCACTAGGCCACCTATCCATATGTCTGTGAGGCTGAAGTGGAAGGCCGACCAACCAGAGCGTTGTTAGATTCAGGAAGTTTACAAACGGCAGTCAACCCTGAGCTAGTAGGTGACGTAAAGAGTTTGTGTGAAAATATACCTATTCAATGTTGTCATGGCGATGTTAAAACATATCCACTTAAGAAGAATGGGTATAAAAGCAGCAGTGATGACAGCATTGCCCGAACCACTCTTGATTGGCTCCGATGTACCTGATCTTCCCAGTCTTATCCAAGAAGTAGAAAAACAATGGTTGAAAGAGGCTCCTTTTCATGATCAGGAACTGGACTTAGGAGAACCTCAGTTAAAGAAAAGCAGAGCTACCAAGAAGTTAGAAAAACAAGGGTGGTTGGAACAAAATATGTGCCCGATTGCTGTGGATTGGAAAATTGATGAACAGGGAGACACTTTTCGCATGGCCCAAGAACTCGACCCGATCCTGAGGCATGCAAGAACCTCCGTCGTAGATGACCCGACTGGAAAGATGCCATGCTTCATTAAAGAGAACGGATTATACTATCGTACCACAGACAAATAAATCATACAACAACTTTTGATCCCTAGTAAATATTACCAGACTATGCCTTTGGTTCTTGAACCTTTCCAACGAATAGGGATGGACATAGTAGGGCCTCTAGACCCTTCGAGTCGAGGTCATAAGTACTTGTTAGTGATTGTAGATTACGCAACCAGATATCCGAAAGCCTTTCCCTTACGTTCCACGAATGCTCAGCAGATATGTGACGTTCTAGTTCCTTTTATTGCCAGAGTGGGAATCCCTAAAGAGATAATCACAGATCGAGGTACCAATTTTATGTCCACCGTACTAAAACAGGTAAGTGAAACAGTATGCATCAGCCAAATTAGAACAGCGGTATATCATCCCGAGACTGATGGATTGGTTGAAAGATATAACCAGACGATAAAAAAAGATGCGGAGGAAGACTATCCTACCAGGAGAAAGGAATTGGGAATAGGATAATACACTGGATATTGATGACGCTATGAAATACTCTTCAGTCCTCCATGGGGTTTGCCCCATTTGAATTATTGTTTGGTAGACCTGTAAGAACACTCCTAGATATTCTGAAAGATGTGGAAGGAGCAGCCGAATGCAGAAATTACATTGACTGAATATGCGGCACAACTGAAGGCAAGGGTAGAAAAGTTGCAAGAAGTGGCACAGTCGCACCTCCGTCAAGCTCAGATTAAACAGGAACAATATTATAACCAAAGAATGAAGTTACGTACATTCCAGGTGTGAGATAAGGTCCTTGTATTACTACCTACTACTGAAAACAAGATGGCACCCTGTAGGGGTCCGTATGTGATGGAGGTTTTGGGCCCAGTTACATATCGAGCTCATTAACCTGGAAATAAGTTCCTGCTTCAAACATATCACGTTAATCTTTTGAAGAAGTGGACGGAACCGGCAATTGTGATGGGAGTGATCCGTGTCGAAGAGGTGTCGGCGAAGCATCTACCAACATCAGAAGGTCACCTAAGAAAGGAAGCCCTGAAGGTTGATCCAGAACTCGATCAGGTATCGTCAGAGTATCTGTCAACATCAGAAGACCACATAGGAAAAGAAGCTCTGAATGTTAATTCAGGTCTCGATCCAGTCAAGAAGAAAGAGCTTTGTAAGTTGGTCGACGACTACGCAGAGGTTTTCTCTTCAGTACCGGGGAGAACACCATTGACTTATCATAACCAAACATCTCCAGGTACAAAAGTGAGGCTACGACCATATAGGATTACAGAAGCCAAACTGCACGCTGCGATAGAGGAGATGTTGCGCTTGAAGGGGATTGAACCATCTCACAGCGATTGGTGCTCCCCACTGGTAATGGTTCCTAAACCAGAAGGGAGCACTCGTTTCTGTATGGATGTTAGGAAACTAAACAAGGTATCTAAATTTGATGCATACCCTATGCCCAGAATGGACAATCTATTAGAGAAACTGGGTAAAGCAGAGTTCCTATCCACAATTGATCTGACCAAAGGGTATATGCAGATACCGTTGTTTCTTCCGGACCGCGAAAAAACTGCTTTTGCATCTCCGGCCGGACTATACCAGTTTACCGTGCTGCCATTTCGTCTACATGGTGCCCCGGCCAAAGGCTGATGAATTATTTGATAAAAAGGCATGAAGAATACAACGGGGCATATCTGGATGACATAGTAGTATACAGTCAGAGTTGGCCAGACCCCTTGAAACATTTAGATGCGATATTTCAAACTCTAAAGGAAGCCGGATTACACATAAACCCCAAGAAGACGCATTTAGCTAACGCTTATACAAAATAACTCGGATATTATGTGGGTCAAGGGGAAATTCGGCCTCAACAGGAGAAGATGGAGGCTATCAGTAGAGTACAGTTCCCTGTAACGACTAGGCAGGTCAGAGCATTTCTTGGCTTTGTGGGGTATTACAGGCGATTTATTCCACACTTCTCCACAATCGCTGCACCCTAACAAATCTTCTGAGAGCCAACGCACCACCTAAGAGAGAATGGAGGAACACAGAAACGAAAGGAGCGTTTTTAGCTCTTAAAAATGCCCTTTCAGACAAAGCCATTCTACAGTGTCCTGACTTTGAGAACCCTTTTTATCTGCACACGGATGGCTCTGGTTCAGGGCTGGGCGCTGTGCTCTTTCAGAGCAAAGGAGAGGAAGAAAGGCCTGTCCTGTTTATTAGTAGGAAATTATTACCTCATGAAATGAAATATGCGACCACTGAAAAGGAATGCCATGTGGTGAAATGGGCCATAGAAACCCTGAGATATTATCTGCTAGGAAGGAAATTTACTTTAGTCACGGATCATGCTACTTGGTATGGCTGTCCCGAAACAAAGAAACAAATCCACGAGTTTTAAGGTGGTTCCTAAAGTCGAAACGCTCATGTGTGATATACCAATAATAATCTAAAATTACATATTCCCTGAAGCACACCAATTCCAAGTGTCAGAGAAGCCTGCTACGAGTGTGACTGAACTGAAGCGTTCTTCCCCAAGTTTGTAAACCAGTTTTTGTTCAATTCCTGCTTTATAAAGGTGTGTTTCCTTCAAATAAATATCCATTGTGACTCAGAGGTATCCGAGTAGTCTACTCCTTACCACTTATTCACAGGACTGTACTACTGGCTCTGTGGGGGGCCACGTGGTGTCTTCCTTTTCGTTCTCTACTGGTTTTGCAGTATGGGCTGGTGTTTTGAATGTACAGGGCCCCTTTGCCTTGACAGACCTTGGTTTGTCATGTATTCTCCACTTCGAGTTGGCTTTTGAACTGGCTTCAGTTGGGCCTTTGAACTGGTTTCCCCTCGCGTGCCGGCTCCTGCAGCCGGGTTGATTGTGTGTGCACTCTGGGTCCGGGGTCCGAGGCCGGACCATCTTTATCGTCTCTCATGCCTTCACCTGCACCCAGAACATGAGGCTGGGCTGGCGAGACTGCCCTGCCAACAGGATCCTCCCTCGCAGCTCCCTGCTGCGGTTGCTGGACGTCGCACTTTGTGAAGGATGGAGGCTGGAACAGTGGAGCTTCCACACCCATGATTCCTCCTTCCCACGGTTCCTCTCCTTACAGCAGGAACCAGACATGCATTGGTCAACCCGCTTTGTCGCCAATGTGGAATCCGTCCCAGATGGGTTATGCCGATGTATATGACCCACACTGCCTCTCTCTAGGCAGCAAGCGAGACAGAAGGAGGCGGACACAAGAGGAGGGATAATATGCTCCATTCTAACAACTTCCCTTCCCCGCCCCTCCCCTTTCCCATAAACACCTTGTCCCTTTCCACATGACACAGACTTCAACGTTGTCACAGACTCCAGCAACAACAAATCCTGCCATTGCAACGGATAGAGCTAAAACATGAAGTGAGACACAGAAGCCTCCTCAGGCTCCTTCCAGTCCCTCAGAACGTCCTCCTTAATTTCCATAGGCAAAGGTATCCCCTACCTTGCTGGTATGTTTAAACTGTCGAAGAGCAGGACAGGTACCGGACACCAGTGCAGACGTCGTAGATGCCTGCTGTAAACAATGATAGTCTGCCACGTGAAAGAGCCCTACAGCAAGAGCCTCCTTCCTTGTCCTAATATTTACCCTTGGGCTCATCTGACTCGCCACCATCCATGTCAGAGGATGCCCCCCCTCCCCACCAGAAGAGGAGGTGAACTAATGAGAAAACACTCTACTGGATTTCCTATGATGTTGCATCTCCATCTTCAACGCCTCCCATCAAATGCAAGCCACCAGCTTCCCAAACACGCTTGGCACCTTTGTCTTCCAGCGAGGACAAGAGTGAACTAGCAGTCCCCCACAGAAACGTATGCTTCCTCCTAGCCACATGCTTTCCAGGACTGGTGGATTCCTAGCACAACAGAGCACCAGCAGGTGAAACTACTGAAATAAAGGCAGCAGGATAATCTTTTTTATAACTTTTTTTATTTTTATTTAAACATGCTGCCCCTGTGGTCCACCACTGCTCCATGCAATTTCAAAAACCTAGAGCCGCACTCGAGTGCCCACTAGAGCCCAGTGCTACACATGATATGATATTTTATTTGTATCTCGCTCATACACAAGTGTTTCAGAGCGCGGCATGGGAGGAGAACAAGGGGGGGACAAAAACAACGATCTTACTAGGCCCCGTGACATTGAGAATGTGCAAGTGCAAGGGAGAGGGACAGGGGAAAAGTGCAAGGCGAGGGGAAGTAGAAAGTGCTGAGCATGGTAGCAAGTGCCAAGTTAAAGCGCAGACAGGGGTGTCAATTAAGTGCAGGTAGTGCAAGGGTTGCCAGGAGGCAGTGCCTGTATGTATGGCGGGTGGGAAGGGACCTGGGCCCGAAATCAGAGGGTATCCAGGAGCACGGAGGTGAAGCAGACTGATCAGCAGGGGAGAGGAACAGCGAAGCCAGAAGCAAAGAGGAAGGTCTTGAGGTGCTTCCGGAACCGAAGATGGTTCTCCTCAAGTTTCAGAGATGCAGGGAGGCTGTTCTAAAGGGAGGCCCCAGCTGAGAAAAGATCTGCCCCCAACTCGTTGCTTGGAGAAGCGACTGACCCTGAGGAAGTTGGAGGTGGAGGAGCGAGCTCCAGTAGGAAGGTATTTACGGAGAGAGAGTTGAAGGTGTAGTGGACCCAGGCCCTAGAAAGCCTTGTGGACAATGCAAAGGGTGTTAAATTTAATCCTTGCAGCCAATAAAGAGATTTCAAGGTTGGAGAGATATGATCCCAGGGCTCGAGGCCAAGGACAAGTTTCACAGTCCTGTTCTGGATGAGTGGCAGAGAGTAGAAGCAGGCAGATTTAGAAAGAGGCTGTTGCAGTAGTCCAGTCTAGAGAGAACCAGAGCTCCGGAGACAGTGAGCTTCTGGGGGAAGGAGATGAAAGGAATACCACCACTGAGGAGGTGCAGTTGGTAGTTTGACTTCTTAGAGACGTCAGAGATGTGAGGAGAGAAGGAGTGTAGAGTCGAAGATGACCTCCAGGTTCTTAGCCTCACAGGTGGGAGCAGGAAGAGGGCCAAGGGAGGCTGACCAGAGAGTGACCGGAAAGGAGGGTGCAGGTGAGCCAATGAGGAGAATCTCAGTCTTATTGGCATTAAGGCAGAGATCATTGGCAGCACACCACTCCTGGATAGCAGATAGACAGAGATGAGAGAAGGAGAAGAGGTGGCAGAGGGAAGCCTAAAAACGAGCCAAGTGTCAACCGCATAGCAGTGAAAGTTGGAGCTTGGAGCTGCCATGCAGTGGGCGGGAGGTGCCAGGTATTGGTTGAAGAGCCAGGGAGAGAGGTTAGACCCCTGGGAAACACCACAGGTAGAGAGTGAGATAGAGGAAAGGAAGGACCCAAGTTGGACCTGGAAGGGTCGATCAGCAAGGAAAGAGGTCAGACAGGACACGGCCTGATCGGCGATACCCAGGTTATCACAGAGACGGTTCAGCAGGATGGCATGGTTGAATGTGTCAAAGGCAGAAGAGAGATCGAGTAGGATGAGGACAGAAGGGATGTTAGAGTCGAGGTTGGAGAGCAGGTCTTCATGGATGTACAGGAGAACAGTTTACATGCTTCTGGCAGCTCTGAAGCCAGAGTGATGGTCATGGAGACTACTTACAGAATCAATGTGAAGATTAAGCTGGGAGATGGCCAGCTTTTCCCAGGAGTTTGCCTAGGAAAGGAGTGATGGAGATCGGGGGATAGTTAGCCTGGCATGAGGGGTCAGCTGTGGGTTTCTTGAGAAGAGGGTGCACAAGAGAGTACTTAAGAGGGGAGGGGGAAGGATCCAGGGGCATAGGAGAGGTTGCAGAAGTCAGCCAGAGCAGGAGCAAAGGTGTCAATGTGGTCCTTGATGGTTTTGGACGAAAAGGGAAGAACCTGTTTTGACAAGATTTTCATAGATCAGACTTGTCTGGAAATCTCGTCAGTGAGGAACAGAGGAAAGGAAGAGAAGGAGGGAAGGGGGTGGCTGCAGGAGGGCCAGAGGTAGCGGAGAGTGAAGGGGGAAGGGGAGGAGGGACAACAGGATGTCCTGTTTTTTTTTTAGATTAAATGAGAGGCAAGGGCCGTGCAAAGCGCCTCGGAGGCAAGGAGAGGTAGAGACTGCAGCAGTGTTAGCCAGCTCCTTGCACATTTTCAAGAGTTTGGCCGAGTTGTTAGATGCCGCTGAGACACAGGCTTGGATGTGGGCTCTCTTAGTTCGGACAAGGAGTCGGTATTGCCTTTGGAGCAGGCCAGTTTGTCAGAGGATGTACAAGAGGCCTGCCATTTACTCTATGCCACCCTACACTCACGTTTAAGGGTAGCAAGGTCGAAGTCATGCCAAGAGTTGCACTTGGCTTGGGGCTTCAAGTGGATCCTCATGACACGGGCAAGAACATGAAGAGTATCAGAGATCGAAGAGTAGAGCATGGAAAGGGCCGCGCCAGGATGCGAGTCAGCCGGGAGTAGGAGGAGGGTGGAGAGAAAGTGGCGGCGAAAGCCTCAAATGACACACGCTTCATGGGTCGGATGACCGAGAAGGTAGGTGGCAGTGTTGGAGTTGGCTTGGCCTGAGGGGTAGAGAGGGAGAGAAAGGAGGAAAGGAGATAGTGATCACTCCAGGAGAGAGGGAGGTCAGAGGGGATCACAACATCCCGCGTGTGCCCTGCAGAGAGAGTCAGGCCAGAGGGAAGAATAGAAGGCAGAACGGCGATTTAGAAATTTTGTGGTCACTTATCGATTCAATCTCGCCTGTTTTAATTAGATTAAGAAGACCTCTAAAGAATTTGGTTCTCATGTAAGAACTAGGAAAACAGGCGAGATAGTTTGTTATATAGCCACATGGCTTATCAAAAGGTGGACAATGAGCAGGATGTTGATGAATCACACATCTGAACTATTGTCGATATCTAATCACACTTTATCAAGGCACGTTTGACACCAGTAGGGTTTCGGATTAAATTGTCTATTGATCGATCGCATTGCACTAGCAGTTGGTTCACTTGATTAAACAGGTCTTGTAAGAATTTGGAGGTCTTACCTTGAAGCTCAGCTGCTATATCTATATGAAAGAGACTGTACATTAGTAGACCATGTAAGCCTACATTATGTTAGTATTTTCCACGATAGATGTGATTTTAAGGAATTAAGTCCTAATTTGTATCTTAAGGATACAGTAACTAATGGGAAGTATTGTATTGGGTTATTTATATAGCACTAGTTCCCCATTTGTATGGCCTCAATGAACATTTGTGATTGACTGTGGTCACCAAGGGCATTCCAATGTGGTGGAGGTTCTAAGAGTTTACATTAAGAGATGCTTGTGTGCATTTTCACCAGCTTAGGACTTGTGGCTGGCTAGGCTCCGCTCAACGGCCCAAAGGTCAGGCACGTGGATGGGCGCTGTTGGTGGTTTAGGATAGAATGCTAATGTTGAAGATTCAATGTGTACCCAGCTATACCGAATGTTCTTTTCGTTGGTAGTCGCTGTATGCTAGTGGCATAGAGTTGTTGAGGAACGTCAGGGGGTTTCAGTGTTGATGGCTATATGCGCTGCTAGACTGGAATGGCATAGCCATAGCTGCATTCTATGGTGCATGGATGTTTGGCCGTGCCAGCGGCCTGTGTTTACAGAGGTGGTGTAAGGTATACGTACTGTATGCTTTAATGGAGTTAAGCTGCAGCGTTTCTATTTCTTTTTCCAATGTGGACAGCATGGTCTCATTGTTCGTGGTCTCATTAGAGCGTAAGTCTGTGCAGCGAGGGCGAGTGAGGTTTATTGCTGTGTGCCTCAGCGAATGCTGCTGGCTTCCCTGCAGCAGTATTTATCGGATAGGAGTGTTAATGTGCATGGGGGCGATAGTTTGTCAAGGTGAGCCACTGCAAATTCTGCCTGCATCTGTGCTGTAATTGGTGTGTAGGAATGTTGGGTTCAGCAATGTAATTTAGATAGGGGGGAGGGAGGGTTCAAGAGGATGTTGGTAAAAGCCAGGTTCTTAGGGCCTGAATTTCAGGTGATTTTCAGTATTGCGAATGTGTAGGGGTAGGGAGTTACAGATAATTGGCGCTTGGGCGGAGAACGAGGATTGTTTTCCAAATGTTGCCTCACAGAGGTTTTCACTTTTTTCTCTATGGGAAACTAAAGGACTAGGCCGAAACTGTGGTTTTTTTGTTTTCTTAATAACTTCTGTATTTCTTAACAGATCTTTACCAGAATTTCCAATTTGGGGGTGGGTCGTGAGTAAAATGTTATCTGCACATTTTCAACAAATCTGTCGAGAGTCAAAAGTTAATATAAATACATTTTTCGGGTTTCCTATGCATCTTGGTACTCAACTATAGTTCGGCGACCGAAGCACTATAACCTATTATAGTGCAGTGGCCGCACTATAGTTAAGGTGAGTATCAAGATGCACAGGAAAACCATAAATTGAATTGCTAATAACTTTTTACTTGCATGACAGATTTGGCTGATATTTTGAAAACAAATGTTTGTCCCGGCCCCCGGACTGGAACATTTTGGGAAAGATTGATTTAAAAAAAAAAAAAAAAACAATACATTATAATCATCAATACAAAAATATGCTGTTTCGGCCTAGTACCCATTCATTTTCCCCTAGAGAAAAAAGTCCACATTTATGTGCAGCGCACAGCAAAAACCACTAGACTGAATTGAACCAGGTATGAAGCAGCTTGGGAATAAAGCTCTAATTTCCGGGAGGGGCTTGGGGTTATTCCACCCAGTCATTGTTAAAATATTTGACGGAGAAGCAGGTGCCCCCTACTTCCAAAACTATAGCTATGTCTCCCATGGGGCATTGCAGCAGAGGGGCCAAGAGACTTTTCAGAAATGAAAAAGCAGCAATTTTTTCATCAGAATTCTATTGCTAATAACTTTTGACTTGCTGGGTGGATTTGGATAAAATTGTATAAATGTCAAGGGCCCGGCCAAACTGGATATTTTGTGACCAATTCATCAAGAAATAAAAAAAAAAAAAAAATAAAGAAAACATACAAATGCAGTTTTCAGCCTACTCCCATTCGTTTTCCATTAGAGAAAAAGGTGTAGTTTTTGAACAGCCGTAGAGTGAAAACCCCTGGGTATATTTGGACCAAACTTTGGAATGAGCTCGCCCACGCCCTCAATGTGTCCAATAACGTAATCAACACCAGAAAGAGACTCAAAACTGTTTATGTAGTCACTAATAGGGGAACACTGATTTGTACGACAGCGCTTAGATGGCCTGGCCGTAGTCTCTATATAAATACCAATAGCAATCACATCAGGCTAGAGGTTAGAAGTGAGAAAGAGGACACCATGTCAAGTTGGGGATTTGTGGGTGGTTTGGGGAGCCAGTTATCAGGGGAAGACCGTGTGAATCTCACGAGATTACAGCGGCATCACCACAAGACGCGCTCAGAAACAAATAGGTGTCACACAAAGCGATGACTGATGGGGGTAACGGAAGAGGGAAAAAGCAATTGAGGAGTCAGAGGACTTGGAAAAAGGAGGAATATGTTGAGTGCCTGTGAGGACGTGGAAGACTTTAATTCTGAGCAATTATTCCCGGGAATCAGTGAACCGCCACTCTACAGAAGGTATTTCTGCTGTTGGAAATGATCACAGAATAAGAAGTTAAAAAAAAAAGAAAATAAGAAGGTTTAACATCTGCAGTGCTTACTTCTACCAAGGCAAGGGACAATGGGTGTTAGCCATGGCTAATAGGCCCAAAAGATAGATATTGGTGCAACAGGTACAGAGGCCACGATTGAAGGCCAGAGCTAGCGAAACCTGAAGAAACTATGCAACATGTTCGAACGTGGCCACTGGCCATGGCTAAGGCCATGGCTAGTTGGTCCCCAAAAGAAAACTATTGGTACAACAAGTACAGTGACAGAAGCAGAAGGCCATGGCTAGTGGGCCCTGAGGAAATTAAGGTGTAGCAAAACCCTTGAAATTCAGTGAAAAACCATTTGTTAAGAGGGTTAAGGGAGAGAGTAAAATTTAAAAGTAAGTAATTTTACACCTGCAGCAATCACATCTTCTAGGCAGGGTGCGATGAGCATCTGAGCCGAAGGTGGCTAGTGGGCCCCAAATTAACGTATTGGTGCAACATGTACAGTGTCCATGGCCAAAGGCCGTAGAAAATGGCCATGCGCTAGTGGGCACCAAGGAAACTATAGTATAACAAAGCCCTTGGCATTCAGTGAAAAAACTTTAGTTAGGAGAGTGTGAAGGTGGTTATTACCCAAATCGACCTTTTACAATTGACCTTTTGTCCTAATTGACCTAATTATAGTGGTCCTAATTGACCATCTGCACAATTGACCTTTATATTATTTTATATGTATTGGGTTGGTTTTGGATTATAAATATAAGGGTGTTGGGGTGGTTTTTTTGGATTGGGTGGAGGGTTGCGGGGGGTTTCCCTCCGCATATATGTCCTAATTAAACCTTTTAAATTAGGTCCATTCTCCCGAAGTCAATTGTGAAAAGGTCAATTAGTATACATCCTGAAGGTGATCAGATTTAACGCAACAACCCCTGAAATTCAGCAATAGCATTTCGAGCAAGTCCACCTTAACAATGCCTAGTGGAGATCATGAGGTTGGGCTCCGTTCTGCAGCACTTGGGTATATGTAGAATGGTTGATCTGCTGCTACGTTGAGTGCACAGGGGCTGCCCCACAGCACACAAACAAAATAGTGCGCTAGTTATTGACTCATTTCACATGCGCATGATCAATAGGTTGCAAAAATCCTTGATAGGTGGTTAAAGGTAGACAAGCAGTCGGGAATGGCACCATAACTATGCTCCCCAGTTGCGCAGCATATGACAACAATGACATCAATGATTTGATTACATTTTGAAATATGACATGTGTACATATTTCATACTTATACAGTACAATGTATTCTGCCTTCGTTTCTTTAAATGCAATGTGTGGTATACAATTATGTGGCAAAATTAACTTATTTTTCTTCATATTAACCAAACTTCGAATTCTTAGATTATATATTAATCACAATCAGTGCTCCAGATAGGATATTTGCGTGACAGTATTTTACTCCCAGTTTTTAGTATTGTAGAGTAAATCCAATTTCAAGAGAGTAAAAATGAGTTTGTTCCTTCGCAAGAGAGTAATAAAAGTGTTTGACAACTACCCAATTTGTGAGTAAAATTAAAACTGTGTTCGAAAACATTAGTGACAAACAACTTGTCGATGCGTCCCACCCAACTTCAACTTCATTATACTTTCACACCAAAAATATGTTAACTACTACAGATGGCAGCTGGTTACATCATAAATCAAGTCGCTCACTCTACCAGCATCACTTCTCTGCCTCTCGGGCCTACTGTTGCTGCCTGGCACTGCCTGCTCGACAGCCACTCCATGTTTGTGCTCCATCCCTCCTTCCCTTTGCTACTCTGTTGCCCCGGTTTCTCACTTTCTGATGTTCTGCCTCTCACTCTTGCTATGCCACGTTTTGAGGTCTGTTGCTCTATTCCTCTCCCATCTCTGCATTCTATTATTGCTGTTTCCTGCCTACATTGCTCTGTATCGGTCGATATAACTCCTCTTCCTCTCTCATATCATTACTCTGGCTATATCTGTTTTTCATTTTCTCTGTTGTGGTTGCTACTCCTTTTGATCATCCTTTTTGCACTGCCTCTTATGTTATTGACCTGCCTTTCTCTAATCTGGATTTTCTATTTCCTGATCTCCCCGTCTGCTGTGTATCTGTTTTCTTATTTTACTGTCTCTATATGTCTTTTTTGCTCTGCTTCTATCCCTCACTCTTATTGTGTGTGTCCTATTATTTTCCTCCATTTCCCTTCTCACTTTCTTTGTTGCTCTCTTATGTAGCTCATTGGTCTCTCTATTCCTGTTGCTCGAATTCCTGTTTTGGATTGTCTAATACGTTCTTTTTTCTCGCAGCCTCTCTCCTCGTCCCTCACTTTGTTTTGCTGTATTACTTAGGTTCAGAGTTGCTCTTTCTCTCCTTTTTGTCTTTTGGCATAGCACTAATAAATATTTAAAAAGCTGAAAATGCCTTTCCATTTACAAATCCAGTGCAGCTTTACCATTGGTGCTCTTTTTTTTTTTTATATGTGTGCAAACCTTCTTTGGGCCATTAGGCTGGGAATTATAGAGTTAGAGGTGTGTCTCACCGGATGCAGTACTTGCTTGAATGCAGATGCTTTACCAGCACTGTATGCCATTGAAAGTATAAGAGCCCAGATGAGATGTGTGTTCTGAGCCATTACATGTGTGTCTGCTATTACAAGTTTAGCAGCCCTCATGGGATGTGCGTCTTCTGAGCCATTACAGGTATAGCAGCCCTTATTGAATGTGTCTGCTCTGAACCATTACAAGTATAGCAGCATGATGAAATGTGTGTGTTCCAAGCCATTACAGGCGTGATGAGAGGGGATATATGTGATCTCTGTGCAATTTTTACTGCAACCACCAAAAATTATGATTTAAAAAAAAAAAAAAGTATTCAACACCCTTTTCACCCCATATATATGCAGGGGGAGACCTCCCCCCCCCCCCGGATCCCTCTGCTACCCCCTACATTCATTATATACTGTACCCATCCCCCACATATATATGGTGTCGAAATAAAATAACATTTTCAGTGGTCGCCGTAAAAAAGGAACAGTAATTGTATGATCCCGATGAGGTTGGCGTTCTAAATCACTGAACATTTAGTAGTCCTTTTGATAAGTCGAAAGCTAAGTCAGCTCTGTTACAATTGAATGTTACCTGCATCTTAAACACATAACTCTGATGCAAACACATTAGCTCACCTAGCAACAGGATTTGAACTAGGTTACACAATGATCTCTGCAGCAGGGTTATTGACCAACTGAGTTACCTTTACCAACAGGCTGTTGACTTGGAAAGGCACATAGGGTTGGGGTACTGGCAGTTCCATGTGAGGCTTGCCTTACATAACTGGCTTGTCAAAATGTCTCAGCCTGTTTGGACTATCCTACATGAGTCAGCAGATTCATAACAAGGCTTTGAAATGTGGTGGATTTTTGGTAGTGCGACTCATAATGTGACATGGGAGAAGCAGAAGTTTTGAAAAGCACAAGGCGGAGTAGAAGGGATTGAAGTATAGGACAGCATGGCCATCTTCTCACACTCTCTGCCAGTGTGCATCACACCAGCTCATGAGGGTGGTGGGAGGAATCTACATGAAAATACCACATTTTTTACTGCAAGGTCGAAAATCCCACATGTAAAATACATTTTCTGTATTTTTAAAGCAGGGGGAGACCACTCACAGCACACCCCCTTCTCACCCACCCACTTTATAAAATAACCCTACCCAACACCCCTCCCCATCTATCCTTCAGGGACATTCTTTTCCATGCAAGGTTTTCTACATTGCAGTAATGGGATTCAGGAATTTTGTAGTGAAACTGGTGGGAAGAGCTAAGACACTGTTCTTGCTCAGAATATCAGCTCAGTGCAGAGCATACCAACACATGTTCATGCTTTGTCATTAAAGTAGCTCTTTTAAGAAATTCAGGTACTATCCCAAAACATAGTAGTCCTGCTAAGAAATGTGGGCATGATGCAATCAGTCCTGCTGTGAATTGGCACTGTGCCATGACATGTGTATGGCAGCTCTGCTGATAAATTAGGTAACTTTGCCTGAATATATAGCAGTCCTGTTCAGAGGTACCTGTACAATCTGTGCCACTGAAAATATATACAACACTGCTTCTACCTGCATCCATTATACCCGCTTGCGTTGGGCGGGTGGTCAGAAAGGGAGATAAAGTAAAGTTCAGACTACATGCCCACCTACTTCTTGCTCTCCAAGACAACAAACTATGTATAGTGCCCTTTCATGCATGCACATGGACACATACAATCTTAAGACAAACATCTTCACAGAGAACTCTTTTCCTTCTCACAAATGCCAAACAACTAATTGCTGGGAGGCTCTTCTAAAACTTCGAGACATCAAAGGCAATTGATGTGCTTCTGTGATGAAAAGAAAACCAAGTATGAAATGCCCAGGATGCTGCAACTGCGCTGGCTCCATTAAAGCTGATCAAAACAGAGGAAAATGAAGCAGAAATGCAGCGCTAGTTTAAGACCATTTTCATTTTACACAATACTACATGTTCTAAAGCAATGTGAAAGCATGGTCATGATTCAAAATGCTTCAATAACACTGTAACCTACAAAATGCAGACAGTTGAACAAAGTGAACAAAACACAAATTCCCTTCTACATTACTAAGAAAGTATTATCTTCTTAGAATTAACAGAGGATTACAAAAAATATAGAACAGGGCTCAGAGTTGCTTCTTTCAAGGAACTGTGTTGATTGCTAAAGTAAAGAGTGGGTTTGCAAGCTGCTGCTGGCCAGCTTGTCTCCAGGATTTAGGGGGGGTGCTGCTATAAATAGCCTGTGTAAGCAAGGAATAATTAAAAAAGGCCGTATTGACAAGATTTCTGTGAGTAAAAAGGCCTCATACGCACCTTATCTGTAGGGCTGATCACAATACACACAGGCGCATACTTCCTTTTGTATGTGATTATTTGTTATAAAAAAGTCATATATAAAAATATGTCCATGTAAAGATGTTACAGTGAGGAGAATCATAAATTTAAAATATGAGCAGACTATTTTCATGAAACGTACTAACATGATTCTATCATTTTTCTTTACTGCTGCATATACTCTTTATATTAGGTTTGAAATAGCTGAAAAATAAGGTACTTTCCCTGCAATGAAGTATTGTAATTGTTTACTAATGCATGAAATTCAAACCATTTGTACATTACATATTAGTTTATACATTGATAAGTATTACAAATGAATGTGCCACACGTGATCATATACTTCTATATCAGTGCATTGTTGCAGGTCATTATTGTTAAGTGTAATATAATATGTATCAAAAGAGGTCAATAAAAAAAAAAAAAAAAATCAGTAATGTCCCAGTAATAATGTAACCAGTAATGTCACATTTGATGTAATTATTTATCTCATCACCCATGTCATGTATGATGTAATTAGTGAGGTCATCAGTAATGTCATATGCTGAGTAACAGGGGGCACATATTTAATGAGATTACTTTATTTGAAATGAGATTACTTTATTCAGGGGTTTTGTTGCATTAATTCTGATCACCTTAACTCTCTCTTAACCAGGTTTTTTTTCACCAATATATATAAAATGTTGATCCAGAAGAAAATGAAGTGATACCTTAATTAGCATAACTGGAAGAAAAACTTTAGTTGAAGTGCAGGTAAGGTGACTAAACTTTATGCACCAAAATCCTAGAAATTCAGCACATTGGGAAACTCTGAGCCGTCTTAACTTGGCTGTGCCCACTATATATTGTACAACACTACCCAGCCACTAGCCATGGCTTTTGCACATGAAATGGTCACTGAAGGTGATCTTGCTCTGATTCCATTCAGGACTGCCTAGTCGCAGCTCCCAAGAACACTGCAGGCAGCCCATTCAACTTTGACACACATCTTAAAACACCAAAGGCCACTCTTGCTACGCCCTTCTGAGTCTCGAAACACAAGACTGCTATCCAAGGAGAGAGATAAAATTCAAATTTCTGGTATGTCAACCGGATTGTGACAAACTGACTTCTGCCCTGCAGGAGTACAAGGATAATTAGAGGTTAAAGCAACCACTCAACCCTCACACTTCTGCCAAGAGCCAACACAGGCACAGTCAAGAGGTATACCTCCTTTGTCTTTTGTGCAAATGGAAGCAGAGGGAAAGATATACTCTCAAGAGGGGTGTGAAAGTGGTTCAGTAGCATCCCAAACAGCAAAGTACCAGTCCAGAATAAAGGAATGTCCAATCAAGGATCTATAAAAAAAAAATATATCCTTTAATCAATAACACCAGGTACAATAATAACCAACTAGAAAATACAGTAAAAGGCCTGTAGAAAGAACCTAAACTATCATAACACAGAATATCTATATACACCATCCGGCCCATCACCTGAGATGCCTGGGCCCAGCCTCTGCAGCTCACCACTGTACATTCTGCTTTGTATCTTATTACTTGACCCACCTGTAACCAGGGCCCTTTGTTGATGATAATCTGTTTGCCTGACCTGACCTTATCTATGACTGTAACCTTAAGTTTCTCAAGCGCCCAGTTACCTCAGGGTTTGGTGCGAGATACAAATAATAAACAAATACAAATATGCAGACATTGAATAGAGGCAGCACTTTGGGCCATGAGACCGGGAGAGAAAAGGCCATAAAAGACCACATAGTTCAGACAATATGTACTGGAGGTTGCAAAAGGTATCAAAATGACCTATCCAGTCTCTAGAGCCCAAAGATGGACCAGGAGGGGCAGATATTAGTCAATATTAACTTTGCAAAGATCTTGGTGGTTCAGCAGTGTCGAACCAGGCTTCTCAGCATCAATTGCAGATTCTTTACAGTGCGAAGATGGGGCAGGCGCAGTGGTCCTGCAGCAAGCTGTTGTCGAACGGAAGGTGGCTGTGGTATCGAATAGCCCACTTGCGTGCACTGTGTGGATCAAGCAGTCCCCATGTTTAGCAGTTCCACAGCAGTGAGCTGGTACCAGGATGGAGCTCAGATGCTGCTGTTTGGGAGACACCAGGGTTGGGTCGATCGACTTACAGGCACAACGGTGACCAAGCTGGTGCTTCGGTCATAGAATTGAGCAATGTAAGGGAGCAGTAACTTGTTGGTTCAAGACGAGGCAACGATGCGCTTCAGCTGCCGTCAGTGACAAATGGATTCGAACAGGCAACAGCGGTTCGAAGAATAACGAACACCAAAGGCAGCGTCAAAGGGTCCCAATAGTTCGCTTGGTGTTGAACACACTTGAGTAATGGTTTGGAACGGGTCTACATTGTAAACAGAGATCTAGGCTGTTCTGGCTGCTGAAAGTCCTACTCCAGGAACTCAAGGGCCAAGTTTAGTCCCTTCTCAGGCTCCCAAACACAGGGGAGCAGATGTCACCTCCAATTGTCCCTGGGGATGATTAGGGGACAGAGCTTGCCTCTGCCTTAAACACATGCCATCACCTCACAACTGGAGGACTCTGGAAAGGACTGCTCTACCAGCAGGGTCCAACGAAATCTTTCAGGATTGGAGTCCAAAGGATGATCCAAAGACGTAGTGCAAGAAGCCTCATTTTAAAGGCAAAAGTCCACAGATGATTGGACTAAATTAGGGGTGCTTTATGGGTCCAATCCCTGCTCTTCAAAGGATTGGACTTTGGTCTCCTGACATCACACTCAAAACGCTTTGTGCTACAGGAAGTAGAGGGGAAAGAAAGGGCAAAGAGGAAGAGAGAATGGCAGAACCCTCCCAAAACCGCATGTTTCACTCTCTGGCTACACTCATCCTGCCCTCTTAGTTTCGCACTGGAATCAAAGGCCTTTAGATATGCAGCACTCTGGTGGGAGGCTTAGCCCTTGGTGAATGGATGTGCCCTTTTTCCGGTTTCCCAGCCCAGCTTCCTGTGGAGTGGCTGTCTCTGGGGAAGGGGTCTTACCACGCAGGGTTATAGTCCTGTCGGTGGGCAGGGGAGAGCGTTGTCTGAAGCGAATATACGTAACCCTTCCACTGCTGAACTGGGGCCACAGGACCAACACATGTGTTTAATGTGGTGGGGATAACCATGAGAGATGCTAACCACCATAGCAAGACTAAGGTGTGGCTTAGATTTACAGTTTATTGTGCCACCAGGCCAGGATCCACATAGTAATGCCGTTTTTGGGACAAGGTGCATATTTTAAATGTAACCCCTGTGCAGCAGAGACTTGGCTGTCACTGCGGCTGTTAAAACAGTACCTGGGACCTCTGAACCTGCTTTGTGCCACTGGTAGACCAGGTGCTGCGACAGGATACTGATGCACTGGACACAGATATACCCTATACTGTTGGTAGGGAGCTTAAGAAAGGGGAATCTGATCAGCAGATTTCCCCTTCAGAGATGGAATTACCTGCATCATGTTATTTAAGAATAATCTGAAAAGGCCTGTTGGCAATTCCTCACATGGATAAAGCTGGAAAAATACAGCCAGTCTGGACGAAATGCAGGAAAGTAGCAACACTAATTCGGGGTGCAGCAAGAAAGGAACCACACGGCTACCTCTACAAAACTAATCAAGGAGGGGATCCTCGCAGCATCAAGCAGCCCAGCTAACCACCGTTTCTGTCAGGAAAATTAATAGTAGCACATAACGCAAGAAATTACAGCAGGCCAGCTATACATACACGTGTATCGAGTTGGCACACAGCAAGTTGCACATCTTTGCAGTGCAGTGCCATGGGAGTGTGAGCAACGCATACGTGACCTTCGAACCTGTGAGAAGTTGGCATCGATACACTGTTCCAAACATAACATTGTTTTACCGGAAGATGCAATAGCAGCATTTTTGGCTCAGGCTTAACATACATCCCTACGCGTACCTAATAACCAACTGCATATGGCATATGATATGAAGGTAGGATCCTCTTTGTACGTGAAGCTATTTTGAGACATGTGGGAGGCGATGGAGAGTACCTCACTATACGAGACTATGACGGCATATTATGTTTGAACCTACACACGACTCTGCATTTGGAATGTTGCCAGTGCCACTCCATTGCCTACTGATATGGCAGCAACTAGCTAACAATCAGGGCCATTACCTTTATACATATGTCTATTGCTTTACTCCAGCAGGCTTTAATGACTTACGGGTTGACAAACACTGCACGCTGCGCGCTTGTGCGACAAGCAGGAAGCAAAGCACCAGGTGACCTTTTATCGGTCGCCAATGCTCTACACAATAATCACAGAAACTCTACCTTTTTTCCACTGTTGAAGTTTTGCTGAGAAGCAGAGAATGCCCTGTGGCAGATAAGGCTCTTGGTGAAAACATTTCTTAACGGCAGAAGCATTGTTTCCTTGCGTGGGCAGATATGTATAACAAGCTGCTAGAGGAGGTCTGCCACCCTCGGTCACGGTCAGCGTGACTGTCCTTTGACGTGTGCAAATGCTGCTCTAGGTGCCCGTGAGCATACGTCACTGAGTCAGAAAGCCAGTGGACTCCAGCCTAAGAAAACCCGAGCAAAAGTCAGTCCAAATGTAAGCGTGTTCCTCATTGGCTACTGAGCCAATGAACAGAGTGCAGTCAGTTCTGATTGGAGAACAATGACAAATCGTAATACTGCTCAGGTTTCAGTTCTTCCCAAGCAGCAGGCACATTCCTCCGGTTAGTGAAAACGTGTTTTAATAAACAGTTCATTGGTTTTCATCCAGCGTGTGACGTCGATAGGATTACCTCTAAACTAAAGAACAGCTAACCAGCCCCGTGTCTTGTCCTGGGGCGCAGAGCTAAATAGCTCAGTAGTCAGTAGTTGGGCGCATTAAGGGACCCACCAAGAAAGCTGACTCGGAGCTTGCTAAACAACAGATTAAGCACCCTGCTGTGTTGGTGGGTGCTCCTCTGAGATGTGCGGCTGGCTGCTCTCTGCCAATTTGGGAATGACTGTAATACGTTCGGAATATGCTAGCAAAGGAAGACATATTCCAAACGCAGCATGTGAGATGCTCTGTAGTCATACACCCCGTGCCCCTCATTCTTTGTATTGACAGCCTTTTAAGTGATGGCTCATTTAACAAGCCATTGTTTTTCACAGTATGTGCTAAACATTTCAGTTTTAAGAACTGATCATGGGGCATTTTTACTCACCAGGCCAGCACAAGTATCAGCTGACCAAACCTTTGCAGAGAATTAAAGTGTCACCAAGAAAAGTGTTAAACTATTTTCTTTAAGTGCGCATGCGCGAGCGGTGGATGAGGAGATAAACGAACCCGCTCCCGGCAGCCGCCAATATCGTACACACTAATCCTGTTTCTCCGGAGTCAGAACACAGAGCTACCGGTATCCAAACGCAGTGGAATACCTCAGCGGTCTGGCCACAACTTTGATCCAAATCGGTGCAGACAAACCGATTAACGGACTGGCAACCCCTCAAAGACCGTGAGCCGCCATCTTGGCACCTGAGGGAGGCCCGTAGACATGCAGCAATTCTGCCTGCATCTGGTGCACCGGACACCCGGTGAGCCCAGCCAGAGACCCGCATACCATCCACTGGGAGAACTGCAGACCACGCAGGTCACCGTAGCAGGAAGGGCGGCGCACATAAATATCGGAGACAATCTGCAGGTCCGGCCCCGTGACCTGCAGCGCTTCTCCCGCCTGCACGGGTGTCTGGGGCGGGAGAAGCGCTGCACTATGCAAGCAACGACTGCCCACAATGCGGGCTCCCTCCCCCACTGGCCTGCAGTGCAGCGTTTGGGAGTACAGGGGGCAGGGAGCCGGCCAAAGGGGAGGACGACGCGGCCCGCCCGCCCTGAAGGATTTCGCTGCACCTGGAATCCGCGACCCATGAATACCCTGCAAGCACCCGACACCACAATGGGAAGCCCACAAAGTGCTGCGCCTCAGAGTGAGAGACGCCATCCACAAACCCTGCCGCATCTGGCTAATAAATATGAGAGGACAGTGGCCCGGCGACGACGCCCTTCCCCCTTTCTCCCGACAGCAGCCAACTACATAGGGGACATGCAAACGCTATAAAGACGGGGAACGGGCACACGACTAAAGGCCATAATAAGAGGGAGAAGTGGACAAGTGCAGTGGATAACTGCCCAACCCTAACGCTGGGTCAAGCGAGGAAACAGCGGGGACGCAACTCAACGGAACAAGGGGCAATCGGTGTACTCCACACGTGCAGACCCCAGCAATAAGGCAGCACGGATATACGCCTTTGAGGTCGCCACTGAGGACGTGATTGCACAGACGCCTGCCTGGGCGGCCACAGCCCAAAGAGACCCCCTGGCACCGCTGCCACTCCAGGCCCCCTCGGCAGACGGTCCCTTATTAAAAGGCACCACTGGGCGCAAGCAAAGGGGAAAAAGATCTGACCCTGATACCGACCCTCTGACTCTCCCCCCACCATTCCAGCAATGCACTCATAGGCACCCGCACAACCCCACTAACTGCCCAGGGCAAGCCTGTCTCCGACACAGGGCCACCAAGGGCCCAAATACACTCCATCTACGAAAGACAGGTCTGACAGGTGGAACGAATGCCCTCCTTCGGACTGTCAGAGAGGAGCTATGGGCAAGGACAAGACTAAACGACAGACTCTTCGAAGAAAAATGGATCTATACACAGTTGGTCCCCACCAGGGAACCCCTGCCCAGGCCCCAGAGGGTGGCGAGGCAACGGCGGAAGACCCTCTCATCTCTCTCACTGATGTCATGAAAGGTATCGGGGAGTCGAGGTCGTCACTGGAAGGTCAAATAGGTGGCCCATCTGCAGAGTTTTCGTTCTTACATCAAGACCTCCGCAACTTATCCTCGAAAGTGGGGGAGACGGAAGAACGGATCTCAAGCACGGAGGATACATTGAGGCAAATGGAGAAGCACCTGGCTTCCATCACTCAAAAGGTGTCCCAACTTGAAAACAGAGCTGAGGATACTGAGGGTCGGGCAAGACGAAGCAACATCCGGATTACGGAAAAGGAAGAGGGGCCCAGCGTCGAACTCATCATGAAAGACTGGCTGGCCGAGGTATTCGCCCCTAAGAAAACTCTCTAAATTCTTCTCCATCGAGCGTGCCCGCAGTGTCCCAACCGGACACCCAGTTCCAGGTTCACCACCACGAACAATAATTGGCAAACTGATGAACTTCCGTGACAGAGACGCCATTCTCTAGATGGCAAGATTTACTGGAGAAAAAGGGTTCAAAGACACGTCTGGAGAGGAGGGTTTAACTTGTTGTTGATTTTGTTTTGGTTGCTTTACACGGTCACATGGTCACGGCTCCAATTAGAAGGTCGTATACATGGTTCAGCAGGGACCGCAGGAGCGGGACGCGATGGAGAGCCTTCACCCACTCACATCGGTCGTACATTACCGGGGATGACAATGGCACATGAGGGACACCTAACCCTTCTTACGTGGAACGTCAATGGGCTGTGCTCCAGTATCAAGTGCTGGGCTCCAGTATCAAGCGTAGGCTAGTACTCCAATACATAAACAGGCATTCCCCGGACATTGTACTCCTAACTGAAACTCACCTCCAGGGTACCGAATGCAAATTGGTTTGCAGATCGAACTATACCACGGCCTACCAAGCAGGATTTAGCAATGGGTCCCGAGAGACACTGATCCTCATACATAAAAGGGTTTCACGCACAAACTGCTTGCAGACCTCCATGTAGCATAGCTGGATAGGCAGGTGGATTACTGGGCGTTAGGAGGGGATTTCAACGAAGTGATGAAAGTCACGATGGATAGAACACACATCAGGAACAGAAACCCTGGCCACCCAACAAAACTCCACTCCTTTGCCTCTTCATTCGGATGGGTGGATGCGTGGTGCACAATACAATCCTCTGACTCTGAGTTCTCCTTCATGTCTGGTGTACACAAATCCCTATCCCACATTGACTATTTCTTTGTTCCACAAGACATGGCACACACGGCCAATTACTTAGCCAGGGCTATTTCAGATCAATCGCCCCTGATCATAACACTAAAACACAGCAAGAAGCCCCCTATGGGAGGGATACATAGTAGTTCTCTGCAGGGAGGCCCTTTCTCTGGTGTCGGCCCATCGCAAACGGCACATCCAAGATATTGCCAAGGCTGAGGAACAGGCTGCACGGGCGGAAGAGTTGATTCTTGCAGATAGAACAGAATCGCCCAGAATCGTTGCTCACGGCCCAGGAAATGCTGAGAATTCTGACCCTAGACAATTCCAGAGCAGCACACTGGGCCCAGGTAGCCAGATTTACGAGAACGGTGACAAGGCCCAAACCAAGGGGTATTATGCGCTATACAAGGGCCTGATGCAGCACTGCTCACAGATGACACCGAGATTACAGACACATTCGCAGCCTTCTACGAAAGCCTGTACGCCCACCAGCCGACACAACCCAGATCACCAGGTCCACACTTCCTGGATACCATCATAGTGCCCAGGCTCTCCGAAACAACACATTGGAGCACTAGAGGCAGAGATCACAGAGGAAGAGATTGCTGTGGCCCTGTCGCAACTTCCATCTGGAAGAGCCCGGGCCCCAACTGGTTCCCGGTGGAGACTTGGAAGAGGCTTGGGGGCTCGGTCGTAACCCATAGGCACTATATGCTTAGCCGAGCCCGGGAAGAGTGGAAGCTCCCCGTGACATGGCACAAGCGGCCATAGTACTGATCCCCAAACCCAGCAAACCACCGGAAATATGTGCCTCCTACAGGCCGATTTCTCTTAAGTTATGTTACTTGGCATTTATATAGCGCTCTATATATCATTGGTATGACCTCAAAGCGCTGGTAGGTTGAACCGCAGTTCAGGTCAGTAGAGATAGATGGTGTCTTAGGGTGCGTGGGTGCACCAGTTATGTGTGCAGCTGGTGTAGTTGTCGCATGGTAGCTGCATCCTAGCGTTATGTGTGGTGTTGAAGATAATAGTTGTGTCTGTTTGCAGTCTGGTGGTTGGACATCCAGACTAAGTTTTGCTGCGTTAGGCCTGAAGAATGCTTCTGTGAGCAGCTAGGCCGGAGTGTCATGGGATAGCTGTGTTTCATTAGGGTGATCGGGTGTTCATGATGTAGTGTTCGTATGTGAACAGCTAGGCCAAATTAATCAGGGATATAGCTGTGTTCTAGTTGTGTGATGGGGAATAGAAGAGAGTAGGCATAGTGATGTGATAAGAGTGGTGTTTCATCCTTAAATCGCCGGAGACCCGGCACGTGAACAGGATGGTGGGAACACATCAACACAGGGACACACAGTGACAGTGGGTTGGTCTTATGGTGACAAGAGGGGCATACGGATGTCTAGCTGCGTGTGGACAAGAAAGCAGAGTGCAACATGACACCTGGGCACGGTGGGCACATATGGGGACGAGAGGATTGGGTGATACATTGGGATACATAACGATATCACAGGAACACGATGGTTGCGAGCGCAGCGACAACTGGACACACAGTGACAGGGGGCTGGGATTACAGTGATAGCATAGGACATAGGGATTATAAATGGGGAAGCCAAGGTCCTTGCCGATGTCTTGGCCGACAGGCTGCTAGGGGCCATTCACTCCTTAATCCACCCAGACCAATGCGGATTCATGCCTTCTAGATCTACCCGCATGAACCTGAGGAGGGTCCAGTTCGCTGTCGACCAATCGGCGGCAATAACAGGCCCACTCGCACTGCTTGCGGTGGACTTTGAAAAAGCCTTTGACTCAGTGAGTCAGTCCTCTCTCTGGGATATCATGGATCGGATGGAGTTCGGCCCTTGGTACATGGCATGGGTCAAGCTACTATATAACTCACCAGAAGCAGTGGTGAGAGTGAACGGGTCCACATCCAGTGCCTTCAGGTTGGGGCAGGGAACCAGAAAGGGATGCCCCTTCTCCCCCCTCCTTTTACACTAGCCATAGAACCATTAGCAATCAGGCTCATGGCCGCGCCGGAATGGGTGGGCTTCAAGTGGCCCTGAGGAGAGGAAGATAGGGTCTCACTCTACTCAGATGATCTCCTCATATATATATGGGTAACCCTCGGGTCACATGCTCTGTAGTAACTAACATCCTTACTGAATACCAGACTTTCTGCGGTTTGAAGGTCAACAAACAGAAAACAGTGTTCTTCCAGCTACAGGGGGTGCCGCGGCAATCTCGAAGCACTGCCCATATCCCGTCTCTATACAGAATTTATTGTACTTGGGAATCGCGGTCAGCCCCAATACTGAAGACTATGTTCTGCTCAACCTACAGCTGGTAATAGATAGATTTGAAGCCAACGCCACCCACTGGCAATCCCTCCCGCTGACACTCATGGGCAGAGCAGCCCTTTTCAAAATGTTAGCCCTCCCGAGATTCCTATACGCCCTCCCGAACGCCCCTACCCACATTAATCGATCGATCTTCATATCCATAGAGAACCCCCCTTAGGAGAATGCTCTGGGATGGGAAACAACCCTGCATAGCGTTGACAACCCTCCAACGCTCGGTCTGGGAGGGTGGGATAGGCCTGCCATGTCTCTGGGTTTACTATTGGGCTGCCCAACTGGGAGTCGTGAACGACTGGCTCCATGGGGACTCAGGTCTCCCACACATCAACAGAGAGATCAGACACATGGGAGCAATCACACCCCTCTAGGTAGTGTATGGGAACGAAAATGACCTGGCTGACCTGTCCGGACTGATACGCCAGGTCTGCAAAGTCTGGGCGGAGGCTACACACCACACAGGTTGAGGAGGGAGACCCACAGCGGACCAACCCCTATTCAACAACGCACAAATCCCAGAAGTTCTTAAAATGGGGCATTTCATACACTGGGAGGAAAGGGGGATACGATTGCTGGCATATGTACTTCGGGAGGGCCAATTAGTCGCACTCACAGAACTGCAGAATACATTTTCACTCCAGACTAGAGATAGCTACGGATACTTGCAGCTTGCACACGCCATTCGGACACAATTACCCGAGCCAGCGGGCATCCCAAAGTGTTCCCCCCTCGAAGCGAACATGCTCCAAACAAAGATCCCCACCAAGGTTATGTCTACTCTATCAAGTGATCTCTGCTTTCGGGGCTCTGGAGCTCACCCAGCTCCGGGAAAAATGGGAGAGACTGTTGGGTCCTTTGGAATCGGAGGAATGGGTGGAGGCGCTGATGTTCCCCCGAGAAATCAGTATAGATACCAGACTTCGCCTGATCCAATACAAAATACTACACCAGGACTATCACTCCAGGGCCATGATGCTTAAATGGGGGACCATAGACAACAGCACCTGCCTACGATGCAAGCGGGCAGAGGGGACATACTTTCATATGATCTGGTACTGTCCAGTTCTTCAGGACTTCTGCGGCTAGTGTATCAACCGGATCAGTCGAGTGCTGGGGTACCCCGTCCCACATGATCCAAAAATGGTTATACTGGGGATCTGAGGAGAAGCTGATCATAAGTTCGAAAAGGCATTTCTTGCAGTGGCACTGGGACTTGGGAAATGACTGATAGCCACCACCTGGGGCACCTCTGAGGGATTGAGCCTTAATAGATGGGCGAACTAAATGGATTGCTGTGCCTCCCTTGAGAAACGCATACACTCTTTTCCTGCTTGTCGAAGACTTTCTCAACTATGAGGACTTTTGCTTTACCTCGACATGACCATTTTGACTTTTTACCATAGGATTCTCGCAATCATTCCTTTTCCCTTGCAATGCATCTTGGTATTTGTGTTGTGTGTTTGGAAATGTCCCAAAATGGTAGAGGGGGTGTGCGATTGTGGGTAACTGGAAGAAGGAGGATACTGTGTCTCACCATCAGGTGTCTCTGCCCCACTCCCCAAGGACCTCCCACTCAGGTGATCCTCCCGCACTTGTCAACCCCCCGGGTTTGGGTCCAAAGGCGATGGATGTGCCCTGGCCACCTGAGCAAAGGATCCCTGGGGGTTGGGCAGTGAAACACCTTCTAGTTTTTCACATGAGCCTCAGTGTCACTGCACAGTTCATCGTTATTGTCGCTGATTTCTCAATAGCAAAGGCCGCTGCAGCCAATGCTTGCTCACATGGGAAAAAGACCCTTCATCACTGGATTTAACAATCCACTGTAATATGCAAGGGGCCTGTACCCCAGGGTTCGGAAATGAGGGGATCTGGGAGCTGTTTAGCCCTGCTTCTAGCCTAAGAGAGTCTGGTTAGCTTTAGAGCAACAGCTACAAACATGCGTATGTGACATTAACTCTGAGTATTTGAGAATGCTACTCTGGACGAATTAGGACACAATGAATAAAACATTATGTGCAAAAAGTTAACGTGTGCATCTCATGTGGAAGTTCGATTCATGGTGTGCTGGTACTCACTCCTGGTTCCCCTGGGGTAGGTCCTGCCTACTCAGTGATGCCTGATACCCAGGATCTGGTTTTAGCTCCTGTTCATCAAATCTCAATTTCAACCTCTTTTTTTATTTTTTATTTACTTGGTTCAATTGTGCTAAAAGAAATGTACAAGATTCCTGGGAGAAGATCAAGCAAAGAAATAAGAAAGGAGGTCGAATAAAGAAAATTAAAGGAGGCGAGAAGAGGCTCATTCCAAGTCTGTTGTCTATGTGAATAAACCTGATCGGATCAGCCTCCACAGGTCGTCTAAGATTGTTTTTTGTTTCCTTTTGTCGACACCAGGGAGTCTGGGCAATGTAGAATGGTGAGTCCTTCGAAAAAGCCCACTGCAGCGATAATCCATCTGGGTTTTTCACCGCTCATCAAGTTGATCCAACATTCCTCTTCGTCAAAGCAGTGTGAATTGGTGAAGAGACGACCCAGGTGACGGGTGCGCTTGGTACCCACTCCTTGACATCGTAATAAGAGGTGTTTAAGAGTTTCAACTGTGTCTGGGAGTTCGCAAAATCGACAGGAACTGGAGTTAGATTGTTTCCATCAGGCTAATATTTCCTTAGTGTATACGAGATTCAATCGAATGTGCATGAAGTTTTTGCGAAGCTTCCTTCCTGGACATTTTAGTAGGTAAGATCTTGTTCCGTTGACTTTAGCAGGGTTGACAGGCAAGAAATGGGTTAGCTTTGAGGCGTGTGCTTCGTCTAGTGTTTGAATTCAGTCTCTCTCCTTAAGGCGCTTCTTTACTTTTTCTGGGTTGGAGATAAGTTCCTCCTGGGTGCTACCCACCCAGTCTAGGCATTTCTTGTTCTTTGCCACCCAGGATTGTAGCATCTTGCACGTTCCAGGCTGAGTTTCCTGCTTTATAGCCTTCAGGCTATGCGATGGAGATGGCAAGAGAGTTTTTCTGTAAAGCAGGAGTTCATTTCGTGCTACAATTGAGCTCAACAATTAAAGTGTTAGTTCCCTTCTGATTAGCACCACTGGTGTAGACTCTGGTAAGTGTAGTACTCTTTTCCAGTATGAGCCTTCTAATCTCTGGCAGAAGTTTGTCAGAATATAGGGCATCGCTTCAGCACCGTAGGTTATGGCAGGGGTTACTTTCATCCTGTAGAATGTCAAAACTGGAGACAAAGAGAAGCGACCATATTTGTTTAATAGAATTCTGGTCTGTGTTATCAGGAGGTATAGTTTTTTTCCGCAGGGTTTGGCTTATCGAGCCTTCTTTTCCCTCTTTGTTCAATATTACCCCTAGGTATCTGAACTCGTTCACAAGTTCTAGGGTCTGAGCTTGTATTGTCCAAGAGAAGTTCTCCACTCTTCTCGTACTTTTCCCCAAGTTCATGATTTTGGTTTTTTGCGGTTCATCTGTAAGTTGCTAGCTTTTAGGTAGGAATCTAAATTTGTGAGTTGTCTTTGCAGTCCTATCAGCGCTTGGTCCATCAAGATTATATCATCTGCGTACAACAGTCCTGATATTTTCTCTTCGCCTAGCCTTG